>NC_081540.1:7238636-7571401 GCF_030273125.1 Centropristis striata | reverse complement strand
ATGCACAATATGCATAGAGGGGGTCGCTCTAGCAAAACAGCAACAAAAGACGGAGTTTGGTGAAAATGTTCCGTAGCGTGGGATGATGGGAGTTGTCATCTTGTCGACAGCTTCTCCTGGTTAGGATTCCTTCAGATGTCAGTGTTCAGGAGGTTTTTACTGGAAGACAAATTATCTGCAGACATCTCCTCTCCAAAACAAATGGACTTGTGATTAAAACAGTGAATAAAAATCAGTTTTTTTTCAATGCACAGGACAGACGAGACAGTGACATAATAAAATCCTTCATCTCGTTAACGTTTTTATTTAATAATGACTGAGATCTTAAAGTGTGTTGTAGACAACTTCTGGAAGACAATGCATGCAGAAAGAGGATATGATGCCAATAACAGGCAACTCAATGAAAAGGAGTGTAACATGATTTTAATTACAAATTTCTCTGGTTTGAAAATATTCCGAAACATTTTAGATAATGTAAGTTCACAACTCTGTCTGCAATCTTCTTCAGCATACAACAGCTTGTTCATAATACATTTTGCATGTGCTGTCATCAAGACTGCATAAGAATTCTTAATAATATATTTGAAAATTTTAATCTAAATTGCAGTTATTTAACCTTGAACCGTACTGGAACTGAGTGCTGACTTGTGTGTAGCTTTGATTTTACTTCATAAGATCAGAAAGTCCTCACTGGTGTAACTCCTAAAACATAAATGTAATCCTGCATAGAAATGAGGGATTAAGCATTTTAATAATTTAATGTTTGAAGGCAATTCATCCGGAGAGTTTATATTAAGCAGTGAGTGGATATACTGAGAGAAAATGCAGGCATTTCAGCTATTTTGTGGGTTTGTTAAACATCTGAATCAGCAAGAATTTAAATATATTTTAAACTTATTTTGATTTATTCACAAACCTGATGTTTTTTGGGGAATTGCGTTTTTTTAACTTGGTGTAAAGACTTAACGTAGAGCACTATTTCCAGGGTGTTTCTTGAGTTTCTCTTAAGCCATATCCTTGGGGTTTGACTGTGCTTGTTGCTTTCTGAGGAGGGAAGGCAGGAACGGAGGAAGGAAGCTCCACAAGCACACAAAGACAGGAAGTTCCTGAGTTGCTGTATAGAAAAGAGCTTCCTGACTTGAATCTTTCAGCAGAAAACAGGGACGATGGTAACAGTGCAGCGAGGAATGGCATTAAATTCATATGGCCTGTGGGAGTCGTTCGATATGGGAGATAGGAGGCTTTCTGTGATTGTTTGTCAAGTAAACCGTTGTGACTTGAAGGGTGCACGTGCCTGGTTTACTGACATAAATCACTTTTATTGAGACTGACACATGAGAAGCAAAAAAGGTTACACAGCAAGAAAAAAGCAGAAAAAAACCTCTTTGTATCTTTCGTAGCATCCAGATTCCACTTTACTTTCTCTTTAATGAGTCAGATAAGTCTAAAAAGTACATTAAATTACCCATTATCCAGAAAAAGCTTCTGGCTTTACATTGCAATGTCTGCAGAGGACAATAGTGAACTGAAGGATATGACAGCATGCACTATTATAGGTCAAACAATGCTGAAAAACAATAACCAGGTCAGTGAAAAGACATTGTGAAGTAAATGAAAGCATTCAATCATTGGTTGTCTCACATTTAGTAGGATATACGGCCTCAATGTTGCCCTGGAGTCAGGAAATGCTCATAAAAGAGATGTTTAACTTTACTGAATGCAGATGACAGTTTCACCATGAGAGTTGTTCTCATAAGACACACCACAATGAAGTTAATGTAGTCATTTTGCTGTTGAATGTACCCATTGTCTTTTTTTCAGACCTACAGTATTTAAACTAACATATATGTTGGTGTATTCAGTTTTCATGCCAGTGAACTAACCTTAAAGAGCTTTGATATGGTTTAATCTGAAATTACACAAGGTGAGCAGAACGTTTTTTTTTTTTGTATTTTCTAATTTTAAAGTTTGAGTTTTAGAGGCTCCACTTTATCATTACCTATGCTGGTTGCCGCTGATTTAACTGACATACCCAGTACTTTTATACATTTTCTTTTTTAAATCTACACAAAACAAAAACATGCAATAACAGTAACTTACAATGAGGAGCAAAACTTACACTTTAAAACAAAATACAGAAATGAAGGTGCAATGGGTGACATTCCCCTTAACTTGACTATATGAAATAGAAATTGACATTATAATGTGCAAAAAATGACGTTTAACATGTTTAAAATTGACTTGTTAATGCATCAATTTTCACATTAAGAAATTCTGTTTTATATGTCACAGCAAAGTGGTTGTTCAATATTAATAAGGGTATTAGAAAGGAAATCTGAGGCTCATGGATAGTTCTGGGGGGTCTAATTTGTGGAGAACACAAACCAAAATATTGGGCTCAGCTACGGTTCACCATGACTTACTGTAGTTAAGGTTGACACGCGTCCTGTTTAGTATTTGATTTTCCTGTATTTAAAATAAAATGCACACTTTTAATTAAAGTGCAACTTGATGTAACTTGCTTGCATCTTGTTTTTGTGTCCATCTGGTCTTTGAAATTCTTTTTTTCTCATTTGGCAGACAAGACGTCAGACAAGTCAAAGTCTGGGACCCTGAAAAGCCCCCCCAAAGGTTTCGACACCACCATCATCAGTAAGACCTACTACAACGTGGTAAGCATAATTAAATCTCTATCACTCTGTGTGTCTGCCTGAGTTAAAACTGTCTTTTTTCTCTCACGATGACCAAATGTTCAATCATGTAAAGAGGAGGAAAATCTCCCATTTAAACCAGAATAGCTTCGGGTTAGGACTATTTTTACGATTTTAATTTGAATTAGTTCAGTTCAGGATACACGTCAGATTTCTGGGTAATGTTATCTTTTGCTCCAAAAAATAAAATGTTCTGTCTCTCCTGGTTTAGACCGATGGAGTGAACTGAATAAACAGTTAAGTCTGCTTTTGTGCAATCAATGATTTCTCATCCGCACAGCCAATTAATGATTGTGTTGCTGTGTATGTGTGTCTATACAGCACATGTGATCGTGTGTGGACCCCGCGTGGCACCCCTGTGTGAGCGTGTGTGTGTGTTAGAGTGCAGCAGATGAAATGTAGGTTATTTCTTCCACCCCAGTGGTTTCTGGGGCAGCCTTGCCGCAGGGTTGGATTCTGCCGGTGTGTGTCTATGTGTGTGTGTGTGTTTTAATAATGCAACAAGCTGCCACAATCTCTCCAGACTGTCCATCCCTGGTTGGGGTCTCTCTCTCTATCTGTATATCTCAGTCACTTACAGACACTGCCTGAAGTCAAAGCTGTTCCCAGACAGAAATGCAAAACAATTTTTTTTTGTCTTTCTGCTAATGGACAGAACAGAAGCTTGTATAAGTCGAAGATTCAGACTTTAGGCTATTTCCTTTGTGTTCTTTTTGTTTCTTTCTTCAAGGCCAGGCTTGTGTTTCAAGCTTGAAATTAAAAAAATATAATGAACCATAAAAATGTATTCCAGATAAATAATTTGAGTTAATTTTACTACCTGCAGACCTGAGGGGAGACACAGCAACGTGTGGTTAAAATGCAACATTTCATTTACAGAGCCCTCATTCTGAGAGGTTGTGGTGTTGTGGTGAGATTAGTCAATTAGCCAGTGGAAAGCTACTGGAGCCGCTGTTACAGCTCCCAGAGGGTCTGATATCTCTCTCCATTTGCTTATTACGATATATCTCCTGCATTAAAGCGAACAGCTCACAGTCATTTTAGATAGTGGTCTGACATAAATCGAGGACAATGCGGAAGCTGATATTAAAGACATTTTTATAGAAAGCTCCAAAAGAAGAGTCTATTAACCCATTTTTAACTTCCAAGAAGCGCTTACTGATATTAATATATTCTAGGGTTGCACCAAATGTGATTTTTTTTCTTTTTACACTCAAAGCTTCTTCTAAGGTTTCTGAAAGAAGCTTTGCATCAAGTGACTCAATTGATTTCAGGAGTAATATTATCTTCTTTTTACTCCATTACAAGTAAAAGTCCTGCATTCAAACCTTACAGAAGTAAAGTACAAAAGTATCAGCACCAAAATGTACCTAAAGTATCAAAAATAAAAGTACATCTTATGCAGAATGGACCCACTCAGATTGTTTTATATGTTCCAAATATATTAATAGATTATTTGTATTCATGCATTTATGTAAGCAGTGTTTGGATTTTGTAAATATAGAGCTTGTTTTAACTAGTTAATATACTGTTATGAGGTTTAATTAAAACAAAATAAATCATGTTTCATGTTAAATCTCCACCTGAAGAGGAACTAGCTATCAGCTAAATGTAGTGGAAAAAAAGTACAATATTTGCCTCAAAATGTAGTGAAGTAGAAGTATAAAGTTACATAAAATGGAAATACTCAAGTAAAGAATTGTACCTAGTTTTTACCTAGTATCTTAACATTTTACGTAAGTACAGTAATTGAGTAAATGTACATTCCATCACTGTTCCATAATGTGCTTTATGGTGCTGTTGTATTGCTGCTCGCCCACCTAATTACTGCAGGTTCATGCTTCCCTTTTGTGTAGTGCAAAAACAAGAGCAAACATTTTTTTGACTGCAAATGTGAAAATGTTGTTTTATAAAAGCTAATAGCCAACAAATATGGATTGAAGTAGAATATCACTTGCAGAATTTTGGAAATAATTGCATCTATATTTTTAAATTAATTTGGATTTTGGACTCGGCAATGCTGGAAAACGTGAGATACAATTCGAGGTTGTGAGTCCAGAGTTGAGAATCTTTAAAGAGACTTTTAAAGTTGTCTTTGAGAGAGCTGCAGCTCTGCTCAGACAGGGTGCTCCACTGATTTGTGGCGTCTACAGAAAAAGCTGACTGCCCAAATGCAGCGCAGCGAAATGTTATAAAACTGCTCTCATATTCTTTTTCATTACTTATACTTTATATCACTCACTGTAATTAATTTAAATATGGTCTCTGTCAGGTCCTGCAAAACATCCTGGAAGCAGAGAATGAATATTCGAGAGAGCTGCAGAGTCTCCTGGGCACATACCTGCGCTCCCTTCACCCCACAGACAAGTACAGTTATTTATACACTTTTTATTGTTTTATTCAACAGCTTTTAGAGGTGGTGGAACATATAATAATGTTACCTCTCCTCTCCTCTCCTCCTGTTTGTGCAGACTCAACAGCATTGACATCAGTCACATTCAGGGAAATCTGGAGGAGATCTCAACCTTCCAGCAGATGTTGGTTCAGTCCTTGGAGGAGCACACAAAGTCAGTGCACCAATCTGTTAACCCTCTGTCTGCTGGAGATGCTACTGACATGTAGTGTGATGATGAACTAGTCTTTTCATGTCAATAACTACCTAAAAAGGCTTTTTTATCATGCATTGTTGTAATTTTTAAGTGATAAGTCGTACAGTATTAATAGCAACGCTAAAAGTTGCCAAAAGCAGTTATGGAAGCAGCAGCTATAATACAGCAATAACAAGTTTATTGATTACATTAAATTAATTGACTTTAATGAATGTATTAATTAATTGAATGTCTGTTTTTAGCTTTTAAAATGTGTGCATTTGCAACTTGTATTTGTCTTGTGACACCAAATTTTCCATCAATGGGTTTTTAGTTAAACAAAGCAATAAATCTGAGATTATTTCTTGGTTTCCTGCCAATATTTTCAGCTTTTTTCCCCCAACACAGCAAGGGAAAGAAAATTGTTAATAAGAAATGTTTTCAAGAAAAAAACAAGATTTTTCAGTTGATTTTTCTGACAGGTTAGAGACCACATAACTTATTGGTAAGTCTAGAAAATAAGTTGAAGCTAAATCAATAATGAAAACAACTGGTTGCAGCTTGAGTTGTAAATTTACTGAATACAGTTTTACTTTTATTACAGTGTAACAGTGTGTTCAGGAGTTAATGTTATTGGGGGTTTTTTTTACTTCCAGGTGTGAATAAACTCTATTATAGAGCCTTTAATTTTCAGAAACCTGCACAGAGCCCAGATGGGTTGTTCAGGCTAACATCCTGTATGGTGCAGAAAAACTGTAGAGCTACAGTGACATCTAGTGGTAGAATAAAGTAACAGCAAGCCCCATAAAGATGCAGTACAGAGAGATACAGCAGGCAAATTCTTACAAATGTATGAGTTTAACATTGACTATATACATTTTTAATCATTTAGGATTGGCTGATGTTCCATAATTATAATTATGTGTGGTTAATTGCCAACATTGGCAGTTCTTATCCAGTCTAACATGTCATTTGTGTGTGTAGACTCCCAGAGAACCAGCAGAGGATCGGAGGGTTCTTCTTGAATCTGATGCCCCAGATCAGGATCATCTATGTGGCTTACTGCTCCAACCACCCGTCTGCTGTCAATGTGCTCACTCAACACAGGTAGTCAGACTGTGTTTGAATGGTTTGAAGGCACATGCGTGCTCTTTTATAAAGTATGTGAATGTATTCTGTGTGTTTGTCTGCACCACAGTGAGGAACTGGGGGAGTACATGGAGTCAAAGGGGGCGTCCACTCCTGGGATCCTGACTCTGACCACCAGTCTGAGTAAACCCTTCACCAGGCTGGAGAGATACCCGACGCTGCTGAAAGAACTGGACCGACACATGGAGGTTAGCCTGAAACCAAATAAACCAACAAACCAACAGGATGCTTATCTCCATGTGTGATATTGAAAAAAACATTCTTTTAAATTAGTCTTTTTCTTTGTCTTTATCCTAGGACCAGCATCCTGACAGAGCGGATCTCATTGCTGCAATGATGGACTTTAAAAGCTTTGCAGTAAGATGAAAAACACACATAGACATTATTTATAGTATATTAGTTGGATGGATCTTAGTCAAGCTTATGAGTTGAGTCTCAAAGGCAAATAGATGTGTCCAATTTGTGTCTTAATTAACACTTAAAGCTCCCTTTAAGTCCCCCTCGACTCAAAAATGTGTTTGTCAAGGTGTTTTCACATTTAACTGAAGGGGGAGGTGTCCCTAAAACCTGGGATTAAGACTCCAAATGTCTCAGAGTCAAAAGTACGTCTGTGTGTGCGTTTAGGCTCATTGCACGGAGGTGAGGAAGAAGAAGGACCTGGAGTTGCAGATTTTAACAGAGCCAATCAGAAACTGGGAGGGCGATGACATCAGAACCCTTGGCCCTGTCCTCCACATGTCGCACTGCACGGTCCACACACAGAACTGTCAGGTAAACCTCAGAACTATTGACCTGAACAGGTGTCAGTCATTTGAACGTGTCCTGAGTGTCTCTTTCTGTTTTTCAGGAGTCAAATGAACGCTACCTCGTCCTCTTCCCTCACACTCTGCTCGTTCTCTCTGCCAGCCTGAGGATGAGT
Source organism: Centropristis striata (assembly GCF_030273125.1). NCBI lineage: Eukaryota > Metazoa > Chordata > Actinopteri > Perciformes > Serranidae > Centropristis > Centropristis striata. Next base: position 7,564,034 of record NC_081540.1, on the reverse strand, counting down.
GGATTCATCTACCAGGTAGGTTTACAGTGCATTAAAGAAACTGACATAATGTTTAAATACCATCATAATCAAACAAAGTGTGTTTCTGTGTCTCTGTAGGGAAAGATGCCACTAACAGGAATGCTCATCTCCAGAATAGAAGACGGAGAAAACCTGAGGAATGCTTTTGAAATATCTGGTCAGCAATTTAAACAAAATCAATATAAGTTCAAGTGTTCAAGCTATATCTAGAATATTTTCACTGCTTTACTTACAGACACAGGCAGAAACTGAAACTGAGCTCTATTCAAAGCTACCAGAATCCCTTGACAAAACCTGCAATTTTACCTTGAAGAACATGAGAATTGCTGGTTTCTTTGTGTTATGTGCGAATTTGGTGGTAGGGTAGACTTTAGTGTCTTTACACCGGATACCTGAAAGTTAACAAGTGTAATTTGTTCCTAAGAGCAGTTTCCAAATGACTGTGCTTACATTTGCAGTCCTTTATAATGTAAAGGAATGGAATGGAATGGAATAGAATAGAATGGAATGGAATGGAATAGAATGGAATGGAATAGAATGGAATAGAATAGAATAGAATAGAATGGAATGGAATGGAATGGAATGGAATAGAATAGAATGGAATAGAATAGAGTGTCTTTAAAAAGCAACAGTATTACTGAAGTAAGAAAAATCCCTAAATACTGTAAAAAGGCACCATGACTTTAGACACAAAGTCAGAATGGTGTTTAATAGTAGAAAAACTTTGTTGTTTGTCTGTACATTTAAACATTTGCTTTTGTGTGTGTTGCTGTTGTTCAGGGGGCCAGTGTGACCGGATGCAGGTGGCTTGCAACAATCAGCATGAGCTGCAAGACTGGCTGGATCTCCTCACCCAACACACACACACTCCGGCCGCCCACACCCTGTCACACAAGCATCTGTCCGTCTGTCACACAGTAAGTCAGTGGATCAGTCCCCTCATGCTCTATCTGTCTCTTCCTCTGCGTCTATCTTTAACCTCTCCTCTGCTTCTCCTAGCTGCCCTCTCATCCCGCCACTCCCACCAGACACTCAGAGTCTCGGGGAGGGAGCAGTGGACACACCTACCACACCCTTCCCCATCCCTCTTCATATGGGATCAGTGGAAGCCCAATGTGGGGGCCCCTGGAGCCGCCAAGTACCCCTAAACCCTGGAGCCTGAGCTGCCTTCGCCCTGCGCCTCCTCTCCGGCCCTCGGCGGCTCTCTGCTTCAAGGAGGTGCTGCTTATCATAAAGTTTTCCAAGTCCTGTTAGATATAAGTAGAGCTACATTCACACTTAACATATTCTCTGTTTGTGTTTGCAGGATATGAGTAAGAGTCCCAAAAACATGAAGAAACTACTTCCTAAGAGGAAGCCTGAGAGGAAACCTTCAGAAGAAGACTTCACTGTCAGAAAAAGTAAGGCTGCAACTCACACACTGAAATATGGAGATGTTCTTTAAATGTCTTGGTGCAACACAATTCAAGTGATAAGTGGCGAATGTTGAGTCAAGATGTCAGACCTTTGTTTAATATGTGTTCTATTAAGTACCAAAAGTTGCAAAAAATTGCTGCAATGACATTTAAAACAGTAGGCTAGTTCATTAGCGATAATAAGCCAGTCACATATTATTTGATTAATGGTCATAATAAACTTAAATGAAACGTGTATGGTTTGCTTTAAACTTCACAGTAGTGGTCCAGTTTTAGTTCCAACTCAAAACTACTTTCAGTGAATGCATTATTATTGTTATTATTTTAAATAAGGCTTTTATTTATTTAATTATACACAAACAAAGAGTATTATGACATTGAGTTATAAAATAACTCTTGATGAATTCACATGTTTAGAACAACCAACACAAATAAATATACAGCAATTTTAGCAGTAAAACCAGATCACGACAGCAGGAAAAAATGGTCCCATGACCTCTTTAAGTTCTCAAATTGACTTGTTAATTCATAAAAATAAACAAATAAAACAGCATGTGTCCACAATAAAACCCATGTTTCAAGAACACTCTATAAACTTCACTTTCACTACAATGGTGAAGTTCATCTTCGGGCAAACTTCATAGTTGATTCCTCACTGCTGAGTTGAAGTTATAGTTATAGTTGGGTGTGTAGATAAATGTCCTGTTTGCAGTATTGAGGGAGACTTTGTCTTTGTCTCTCAGGTACAGCAGCTCTAGAGGAGGACGCTCAGATCCTCAAAGTGATTGAGGCCTACTGCACCAGCGCCAAGACACGACAGACGCTCAACTCCAGTGAGTACAAAAACATACGCGCGCACACATCTGTGTGCTAACACACTGCTCGCTGTCTTATTGCTAACTACTGTTTGTTCTCTTCTTTCAGCTCTAACAATGTTTTTCTCTCTCCTCTCTTTTTATGTGCACTCCTCTGCTTTCCTCATCCTCCACACTCTGTTTTTTTCCCATTTCTTCTGTTTGGTTTCATCACCCTCCCTTTATTGTGAATGGCGTCTTAATCTTGTTTTTCTTAAATGTTACATTGTTCTTCCCACACAAACCATTTTGCTTTTATTTCTGGTTGCATTTGGTTCAAAACTCCTATTTATGTTTTTTGCATACAAACCCTCATCCTTTATCCGATATGGTTTATTTACACTCCTCCCCTCATCCCTCCAACATTTAATTTGGTTTGTTGGAACCCGTCTATTGCTGGTTACTTTATGGTACAGCCTGGCAAGGGACTGACCTCATGCACAACCATGTGCTCGCTGACACCAGCCTCACCGTTGCTGGTTTTCCCGGCAACCTGCCTTGTTCTGACCAATCAGAGGACTCGGATTATGACAGTCTCTGGACCGCCCATAGTTACAGGACTGCCTCGTTTTCTCGTAAGATATCGGTGTTGCAAACCACTGACATGCTAGCAAAACAGCTAGCTTGTAAGTAGGGATAGATGCATATCTATAGATATAAATATATGTATGTATATCTTCCCAAACCCTTCACCTGCTGTGTGTGTGTACAGTATTTGTGTGTGAATCTGTGTGCATCCCCATGAGTAGGTTAGGTAAACATATATCCCCTAGTGCAGCATAATTAATGGCTGTTTGTTTAGAGGTGTATGTTGTGTGTATGACTTAATAATTCACCTTGTTTTCCCTGTTTAATCAGGTTCCAGCAGGAAGGATGTACACATGTTGTTCCCAGAGGAGGAAAAGATCATAGTGGAGGAGACCAGGAGCAACGGACAAACTGTGGTGGAGGAGAGGTAAGAGAGGAGCGATGAATGTAGCATAAAAATGTGAGGTACTAATACGAAAAATAGAAAATGGTAAGTAAGTAAGTGGACAGTAAGTGGAAACTATCCAAATATCAAAAGAAAACTTAATATGATCTAAACTAAATAAATAGCATATTCAAACAAGCCACATTGTGAATAAGAGAAATGATGATGTGTGTCTGTATCAGGCTGCAGTGAGAGTGTGTTGAGGTAAAGTTGTGTTGTTCCTGCAGGAGTCTGGTGGACACTGTGTACAGTCTGAAAGATGAGGTCCAGGGACTCAAACAGGTGAGTCTGCAGTATTATTATTTTTTAATGTATTACTAACCTGCACATCTGTTCAAATATCCAACTTTATAGGGCTTTTATTTGGATGCAAGGACCTGTAGAAGTATTGAAGGGATGCCAGAGGAAATGCATCCTCTGATGGTTAAGAAAATGAAATTATTATTGTTGTTCTAGTAATAGAATTTCTGCTAATAGCACCACCTGCAGCACTTTAACACAGGCAATTTAACAAAACACATTTTAAACAAACAGAACCTAAATGTGCAGAAATATGATGACATTAACAATCAACTCCTGGTCCAAACATTCAACCTTTGACTGAAAGTGTGTTGTTGTAAACAAGCTGAAATAAAAAAGCTACCTGTATAGATCTTTTTTTTTAAGGAAAACTCGCCAGCAAACACAAACAACAAACTTTTTTCCATGTTCAAATAAAAATGAACATTATAAAATATACTGATAGCATTCAGTTAATATTTAAAGCATTCAGTTGATGTTAAAATTATAGATGAAAGCAGAGCAACTTATTATGTAGTTTACAGTTGTGTGTGTTGGGTCTGTTCCATGTGCACACCTTTTTTTACTCTGAAGCCAGTTCATTTAATTGCTCCTAAATTTAATTTCACATGGTATTAAAAAAGTCAGCTGGGAGCTCTTTCCTGCATGTCTTTCTTTCTGTCTCACCCTTTCACTCTCTATCTCTACCAGAGATCTGTTCTATTGAATAAGGGCAAAAAAATGCATCAAAAATGTCTTAAATCTAACTTGGCCGATCCTGTAGAAACTCTATCTCTTATCGGTTCATCCTGCTCTCCTCTTTCTCCTCATGTTTCTCCATCTAGGACAACAAGAGGATGAAGAGGACCCTGGAGGAGGAGCAGCGAGCGAGGAAGGAGCTGGAGCGGGTCGTCAGGAGAGTCCTGAAGAGCATGGACGACCCGACCTGGGACGAGACGAACCTCTGAGACCAAATTCTGACTTTTTAAATGACCAAACGAACTGTTGTTGAACCTGCGTGGACAGAAGCTGCCAATCCTTCATTCAAAATGTCTTCACCGTCTCCACTGGCTTTGAGCTTCACAGTGACCTGTGGACCAAACTGTGGACCAGGAGAAAATGCCTGCCAGACATCAGCGAAACCATCCCAACCGACCGTAAAGCTGTGAAGCCAAATCAACTGGTAGGCATGATGACATCACTTCCTGTCATGCTCCTTTACTTTACCAAACAGCCTTCTTTGGAGCCCTGACAAACAAATCAATTCTTCTCACCTACTTGTGTATTTATCTTTAATCCATTGTGCTTATTTGCATTACTTATGAAGTCTCACCATGCCAGGACAGTATTTGATTGACTGGCCGAGTGCATGAATAACAACACTACGTGGTTTAGACATTTCAGACAGACTGAAACTTGAAAAATACATTTTTTTCCACGCTCCTCCTCTCATTGGCAGCATTGTTTTTGTATTTAATGATATGTTATTGATTCTAACCAAGTGGTTTTATTTATTATACCAAATGTAGTTTAAAATAGACTTTAAATTTACCAGCACGTCTAAGCGACAGGTTGAAGTTATAGTGATTATTGCAGGACATCATCATACATTGCCTCATGGGATATGCAAATATCTGGGGTGATTATTTTCAAGAATATGATATTTTTGGTATTTTAAGCTTTTAAACCCAGGTAAATAAACTACAAGTGAGTTCTAACAGAAACAGACAATATCAGAGAGATTATTATTATAATTTTTGCATCTACTAGGACAGTTCTTCCAAATCCGCATACAAGAGATTTGTATGTTGCATGTATGTTTTGGAGGCAAAAGGCTAAAGACAAACAGATAATTATTTTTTTTTACAATTAACTTTTTAGTTGTAAGTGAAGTTAAGACACGTTGTTTTTTTAACAAAAAAACTCACCAACAAGCGGCAAGATTAAGCACGATTTTCCTAAACTTTTACTAATTTATGTTTATTTTTTAACCAATTTTTTTTTTTCTAAAATTGCTCCTTAATGTTTATTTCACATGGCATTTAAAGAGTCTTGAATCTGAAAAGTGGAAGCTGGAGGGAAAGTTTCTCTGAAATAAACTATGAAATATTTGTATTTTTTTCAGTCATATTGAAAGTTTAAGGAAACTTACAATCATACTTGTGTCAATTTATGTTGTTATAAATAAAGTATGGGTGTTTCTATTCTAATAGATACAAATAAAATCAAGACAATGGAAGAAATAATGCAAATGACCTCAAAGATGCATAAACTATGCTTTAAATTAATGAAATCCACACTGCCCCCTTTTTATTGGAATAAAGTCCTTGGAAGCTAAATGTATGTGTTTCACCTGTAGAAGTCAGGGTGTTTTGAGTTTTATATATGTTGAACTTGTTTTTTAAACTTGTGGACCTACTGTATTGTCATCTTGTTTTGCTCCAGCTGTCAATAGTATTTGGTCAGAAGGATAAACTATTATTACTATTAAACTGTGTAATGAGATACAATCAAATACTGCACAGCACTGACACTGAGGCGTTGATTTGCAAAAGAAAATATCAACATTTTTGAGTTTATCTTAACTTCAGGAGATACAAGACCAAAGTCCAAGCAATAAAACACTGGAAAATGTTTTTATTTAATGATTTTTATGATGTCAATATGCAACTTACTGTAGAATGATTTCTTATTTTTATATTTGTGTTTTTATTTGATTTGATTTGTAACTTTTTTTCTACTGTCCTTGACCTGTTTGATCACACTCAAGATGATTTGTACAGAAAACCACATATTTCTCATGAACGTCAGGAGACGTGCCTTCCTTGAAAAGAGGAACATTTCCTTTGCTAAAGTTATGAAGTATAAAAACTTCACCTACAGCTGAAATATGACTGAAATTAGAAACCACAAGATTGCTAACTTTGTGATACAGTATGTCAATTATTGAATCTAACTTATGTATTTAACGGAAAGTGACTTATGTAATTGTATTGTGTGTTCAAATGTTACGGTGATGAAGGTGATTACAGTAGTTACTATGACAACAATCATCCCCCCTCTATTTATTTTACCCATGTGTCTGTGAATAAAATGTTGAATCAAACCGTTGAATCTAATGTTTTTAATAGATCTCTATATCTATACATCTATAGCTATCTGCAGCTAAAAAGCAGTATAGTTACACCTACATGAAGTTACTTTTTTTTTAAACTTTTTTTTTTTAATATTAAATATCTGAGGAAAGCTCATGACAGTAAACATATAGATATTATATTAAAAGATCCGGGATGAAAATAAAATTAATTAAACAATGCCATAAAAGACAAATTATTTTTCAAAATAAGCTAAAAGAAGAAAATAAATAGTAAAGTAATTTTAATATGGACAAACATTAGAAAAGAGCAATTCATTTAAAATATTAAATTTGGAAAAAGAGGGAAAAAAGGTGGTGAACCATAAAACTTCTGTTTATGAATTTTCACAATAAAATAAACAACATAGGACAGCGAACATATGACATATTTTAAGTTATATTAACAGTAAATTACATTTGTGATATTAGAACATGATCATTCAGATCAGACCAAAGTTTAATTGTTATCTTCAACTGAAAGAATAAATTGTATGTATCTTTTATATATATATTTTTATTTTAAAACTTTTATATATTAATTGTATATCTTTTATATATATATGAATACATTTTAAGTAAAATTAGTGTCACTAAAACTAAACTAAAATTGTTTCTTTCTCTTTACTTCTTCCATACTGCAATGAGTGAAACAGCGCCCCCGTGTCAGTGGTCAAACCAGGTATTACATCAACTAAAACTCCGCCAGGTGTTTGTTGTTTCTGTTGATTTCAGTGTTGTGAAGTATCAGACAAACAAACGCGGCTTCTGTAAGGACACTAGTAAACTATGAACAGACACCTCGCTGGAAAACAGACAATTAAATCATGTTTGAAATTTCAATATTTACGTTGCACTTGAGACTAATTACTAATGATAGAAAACAGCGTACTGTTAATGAAAAGTAACGACCTTTAGTTTTTATGTGCTAGCTGATGCTTCGGCTAACGGGCTCAGCCTGCAGCGATGACAAGGGGACTTCTGTCAACAAACAAACAAACAAACAAACAAACAAACAAACAAAGAGGATGAAGACTTCTGTCAACAAACAAACAAACAAAGAGGATGAAGACTTCTGTCAACAAAAACAAAGAGGATGAAGACTTCTGTCAACAAACAAAGTGGAAGAAGATTTCTGTCAACAAACAAAGAGGATGAAGACTTCTGTCAACAAACAGATGAAGTGGAAGAAGACTTTTGTCAACAAAGAAAGAGGATAATGACTTCTGTCAACAAACAGATAAAGTGGAAGAAGACTTTTGTCAACAAAGAAAGAGGATAAAGACTTCTGTCAACAAAGAAAGAAAGTGAAAGAAGACTTTTGTCAACAAAGAAAGACGATAAAGACTTCTGTCAACAAAGAAAGAAAGTGGAAGAAGACTTTTGTCAACAAAGAAAGAAAGTGGAAGAAGACTTTTGTCAACAAAGAAAGAGGATAAAGACTTCTGTCAACAAAGAAAGAAAGTGGAAGAAGACTTTTGTCAACAAAGAAAGACGATAAAGACTTCTGTCAACAAAGAAAGAAAGTGGAAGAAGACTTTTGTCAACAAAGAAAGAGGACAAAGACTTCTGTCAACAAAGAAAGAAAGTGGAAGAAGACTTTTGTCAACAAAGAAAGAGGATAAAGACTTCTGTCAACAAAGAGGAAGAAGACTTCTGTCAACAAAAATGCCTGTCAGTTGCAGTTGGACATCTCCTTGAGTGAACTTCGGCCACACGTGAGTAAGATTTACTTTCTGTCTGTCTCCATATCTGTTTGTTTGTTGATGTTTACATGTCATGCTGTGGCTGCCTGCATGTATTTAACTCTTAGCAGTGCACTTGTTGATGTTATATAGTTTATATTCGTTTCTTTGCTTGAACTTTGTGTATACGAGTGGGTAAAACATGTATTTAATGGATGCACTGACACTGTCGAAAATACAAAAGTCACATATGCATTGTTTTTGTTTTGAATGAAATGTTCTATAAATCCAGGTATGAATGATACATAGACAAACCCCTCTGTAAAAACCTTCAGAATATATATGAATTTGAGATTTATGGCACAGAGCATGAGAAAAAACTAATTTTCAGTAAATGTCCTTTAAAGATTTCATACATTCTGAATGTGGATTAATATTTACAGACACAATATTGAATGGAATTAACAGCAACAACAATATGGAACAAGAAAAACAATCACAAACACAAAACATTGTGGTCAGAAATGTTGTGATATTTGATTTTATCCATATGGCCCAGACTTACTGCTTTATATTCATACCTTTATTCATTGTCAGTCGTCTATAAAGAAGTTTTTTCTTGCATCTGATCTCCACACATACATTTGTGATGTTTCACAGTGCATCACTGACAGTTTGATGGCTCCCATGTAAGCTGTCTGTTATCAATGCAATCAATAGCATCACGTGGCTAAATTGCCAACAGGTTTTGGCAGGGCACCAGTGAAAAGCATTATTCCCATCACAACAGAGGAGAAAGGAGTCTTTGTGGAGTTGTCCTTACTAAATTGACAAGGCCTTTTACAGCCTTTGATACAGGGCTGGCTGCCTCACACAATAGAAGGCATATAAATTTGCAGATGTCGTCTGGAAAGCTCAAATGTCAACGCTTTTCACAACAGCACCAGGGCCCTGCAAGAGGAATAATTGATTGGTTCACCTTTTGTCTCGAGCCAAATATTCATCCACGAGAACAAAAACAGGAGGCAAAGCAAAAGATGAAAGAGCATCTTCTGCAGTCAGCGTGTGCTGATGCTATTCATCTTTTCTCTTTTAAGAATAGTTTTCCTCCATATTTTACAGGCCACTCAGTGTTCATGTAATACATATGCAGCAGTCTGTCCACCCATTGGACTCCAGTCAAAGCTTTTAAGCTCATCATTGTCCTAACAGTGTCCCTCCTCCTCTGCTGCTTGACTTATTTTTATATGAATAATAAGTCATCTCTGCATCAGCATGTGCTGTTAGATTCAGATCACATGTTAATAACAGAAATAAACTAAATAAGTTGTTGTAGTTAGGTGATTGGTGAGGTTTTCAGTAACTCTTGTTCTCACTTGTCATACTAATATTCGTAGAAGGGTGTGTTTTATTGATAATTGAGTCATCTTTTAATTTGCAAGCATGTATTTCTTCTTTCAGAAACCTTGGATACATGTGTGCTTAGACTAGAGCTGCACAATTAATCAGGATGTCATCGAATTTGGAAGATAAAGAATAGAAAATACGTGTCAAAATGACGTTCTGAATGAAGTATTCTGGTACTTTAAGATGTCTCAGCTAAGAAATCAATTCTACAGACCTGAGAAAAATCTTTGTTTGGTACAGATCCTTGCAAAAATGATCATAAATCAAGTAAAGTTCATCTTTTGAAAGAATAGATTTCTTTGTTTGAATAATGATGCAAAAATGCTAAAACCCTCAAATATCGTGAATCATATCACAATTGCAATCTCAGTTAAAACAATTACAATGAGATATTTTTCCCAATCATGCAGCCATAACTGTATATAACCATTAATTTAATTGTCGACTAATCTGCTGATTATTTTCTCTATTATTCGATTTGTTGTAGAGTATATACATTTTTTGAAAAAGGCGAATCAAATCAAAAGTACGTTCTTAAATGTCTTGTTTTGTCCACAACTCAAATATAATTATTTTACTGTCAAAGAGGAGTAAAAAAACCCTGAAAATGTTCACATTTAAGAAGCTGGAATCCCGAAAAGAAATTGCTCTATCCAATTAATATCAAAATAGGTGCCGATTCATTTATTAAATGTATTAATAAACTGGGAAAAACACCTCAGTTAAGTTAGGAAATGTAGAATTTTTGACCTGAAAAAAAGTAACATTTTTAAAAAACTGCAGGAAACAGATCATCCGAAGATAAATAACAGCATTTATATAGTTCTCACATGAAATAACATCTATAAAAAATAAAATAATGTAAAAATGAGACCCGGGGTCTGAGATGCAATCGTTATTTCTGCCAGCATCCCTCTCCAAACCTGCAGCACAGTGAAATGGACACTCACAGACTATCGACAGGCTCATTGTAGATGCAATGACAGTGAGTCACTGGGGTTGTATTGTTTTGGGCCATGAACCCAACAGGTGTCTGTGTTTTTGTGAAAGATACTCCCACAACACACACACACATCCTCTGGAGCCGTACAGTACCTTTCTGTCACTTCACTGTGTTCAATAGCTAGTGATAATTTAGATTTGACTTGTATTGTTGCATTGTGGCTCCCTCTCTTTTCTCTCTCTCTCTTTCCCTTCAAAGCCCTGCCATGAATTTTCAGCCTCTGCAATTTTCCTCTCCAGTAGCAAAAAGGAGCAAAAGAAAAGAGAAAGAAAAGATGACAAAGACAACACAGGACTCCTCTCTTCCCCCGGCCCTGTTATTGTACAAAATAGCCAAGCAATAGTTTTTTTGTCATTGGTTTACTCCTAAAAGCCCATTTGACGTCGGCCATGAAAAGAAAGCAATAAAGAAACCTTTTCAGTGGCGTTGAATGAGCGAGAGAAGGAGGAATGAATCCCTTTGGGACGCTGCGCCCAGAGAGGCCTTTTTATTGTCTTTGCTCTGGTAATCAAATGGAGCTGAAATGAAAATGGAGTTTTCTATGAAAATAGGGGCCTTTGTTGGCTTTGGAAGGCTAGTAATTCATAAACAATAAGCCGGCTCCTTTTGTTTGGGTTATAATATATTCCTGCTGCTCTGAAAGAGGTCTCTCTCCGCACACACATGCACGCACACACACACACACACACACACACACACACACACACACACATTGAAGCCAGGGTAAAAGCCAAAGCGAGGCAGCAGGGGAAGAGAGAATATAAAAGGAGGCAGAGAGGCAGTCTTTTCATTCATCCTCCTGGCCGAGAGACGGCAGGATGCTCCACTCCTCACTTCTCCACCCTTCAGCTCTCTTTCTCCCCATCAACCTCTCTCCCACTGTTATGACTAACACCATCATTCCTCTCACACCTCTTAGTCCCTTTTTCCCCCGCTGCAAAAGTCAAACTTCACCAACAGGTGTGTATGGATCACTTCTCTTTTCTTTTTTTTTTCGCCAAGGAAAGGATTTCTCCTCATTCGGAAGATTATGGATTACTTGAAAAGATCAAAGCTTCTCTGATTGACCTTTTTTTCCCCTCATGCCATCTCTGGTTTCTCTCAGTATTGGAAGATGACAAGAAAAGAGAAAACACAGAGGAAGATAAGTGATGCAGGTCGTGAGGCAACCTGCAACATCAGCAGCATGATGGGATTACAGCAAAGTCCCACTGGAGTCAACAAACAGGACTCTTTCCTGTCAAAATCATGGACATTTCACTGTTCTAACACCTCAGTATGTGGAGAGTCATTTGTCTGATTGACAGAGGACAACTTCATAAGATGACAACTGCTATTTATGGACTTTATGGACGCCTGTGGGACAATTTGCAGTTCGTTTACGGCATAAAAAAGGAATATAACTTAAAAAACAAATCTGAATGAGGTTGTTCTGCCCATAGAAGGAGCTCCTGACCATAAAATGTTCCCCTGGTGACTGGAAATGGACCCTTTTATTGTCATACTGAGCTCCTTTTAGACCAAATTAACTTTGCAGATGCACTTTTTTCATGTAAAGACATATGGATATTTACATAAGCATGGATTTGGATTGAGACAACATGATGTAAGTGCAGCATTTTACACATTTCATGCTGTATATACATTCCCTGTCAGTCTTTAGTCACCAGATAGACAGAGAGAGAAACTGATGTCCACTATGGAAAGTTTTTAATTTGAGATGATCACAAAATTAGCGCAATTTCCATGTAAACACTGGCATTTCCATTATTTCTATTTAACCTGTTGGAACCCAGTTAGACCAAAATATATTTTTTAGCAAAATCTTATAGCAGAAGAACTGTACGGCCAAAATGCATGTCTGAGGCTTCATTTAAAAGGAAACATCTGGTTGTTTCTGAAAATGTGCTTGTTAAACTTGTGGCTAAAACACAACCTAAACTGTAGAAGTTCAAACAAACAAGTTTGTTTGTCATCTTGGGACACAGCTTTTGTGTTTTTCATCAAATTGATCAGATTTAAAAGCCATTGTGTCAGCTTATTGGTATAACCACCATACAGCCAATGTTGAAGGTCACTTAAGTTTTTGCCAAATATATTATGGAGGATATTTAATTTTGTGTCGAAGTGGTCATAGTGAGCAAGTAAAGAACATGCTTCAAGTTTCTTTTTTTCTGTTTTTTTTAATTGAAATTCAACATATACATATACATCGACATACAAACATGCAATATAAATTCCCCCTTGTACGGTCACATATTCACATAGACCAAAAAATTAAATAATAAATTAGTTAAAAATGACAAAATAATTACAAAATGATAAAAGATTATAAATTAACTGAACCAACTTAACAATTCATTAAATAAATATAATCAGTAAATAAATATAATGGTAAAATATTAATATTAATAATAATAATGCTTCAAGTTACTTATTTAATCTGGATGAGTTGCTTCAACATCAGGATGAACATATTCATCATGCGTCAGTTGCCACAAGGTGTATTTTAGTAAAACAAATCAAAATCAAAATGACTATTCATCCCCGAGGGGAAATTCAGTAATGATAAATGACAGTTTAGCAAAAAGTTTTAGAATGAACAGTTTTGTATGTCGAGCTATTTGCTTCCTCACTCCGCCACTCTGCAGTCACGTGACCTTTTGTGCTATGTGGGCGTGTCTTTGCTTGGCTTTGCATCAGCCAGTTGGACCGTTATAATGAGGAGGTGATGGCTGATGACACATACCTTACTCATTTCCCAGACAGAGCCTGCGCCAGGAATAAAAAGAAATGGGAGCATACTTTCAATTTCCCTGCATGATTACACTGTTACCTAGGTTTTACAGCCTGCTGAATGGGAAAGGGTGTATCAACCAGAATATTTAGTTAATTTAATGAAAAATTTAAACTTTATGGGTGAGTAAAAGATGTTTGTCTTGACAATTTTAAATTCATAGAGGGTAGAAACACAAAACGACACTAAAAAGGGTGAGAAAAATGTGCTAAATTGACTGAAACATTAACAGCAGCAAGCAAGGGCTGATGTAAGTTGAAACTGTTTTTTACTGTAACAAACCTCCACTTCTCCTTGTCCTTGTTCACTCTTTCTTTAGTCATCCATGGTCACTTTACACGGCGCAGAATGATCCGTTATATAAGTTGCTTTCAGTTGGTTTTGAGATCTTACACTCATTCTGTGAGGATTTGAAAGAACCATTGGCATTTTTTAATCAGGCAAAAACTTTGCTGTAAATGCATCTTACTGCTCTCCAGTTTCAAAATGTTCCTTTTTTCAATTGATGCTAGGAAATTCACAGTTTGGTCTTGTCACTTTTAGTATTTATCCCTGAAAAATATATTTTAAAAAAGCTTAACTGTCATATCTAAGTTTTAGAAGACTGGTGGCGTTAAACTTTCCTAGTTGGGTTGTTATTTATTCATTATCATCTGAATAATGAATGAATGAAAGTTGCATTGTTAGAATTAAAATGATATCTTTGGCATCCTGTAACTGAAGTCAGCTGAGAGGGAACCGGCCCAGTATTTTAGATAGTCATAGTTCTGTTTTTTATGATAAAATAGCTGTTTATGAGAACACGTTTAATGACGAGCCCAGCTGGGATCAGACTTAATAACTGGTTCAGCTGGTGGGGAAAATGCTAAAGAGGTCATCTGGTCACAAAAGGCAGATGTTAACAAATGCCACTTACAGTAATTGCTGCATCTCTGCAGCCTTTACCTATTTATTATTCTAGCCCCATTTAGAACATATTAACTAGCTTTTCTAAAGAGCTGTATGTCTTTAACCTAAACATGTCTGACATTTACTACTTGGGGAAAAAAGTAATTTATTTAAGAGTTGAGACTAAAGATAGTGAGCTATATTCATGCCTTTTACCTGTAACTGTATGTCATTAGTCTGCAATCATCTTTGAAGTAAGTGCAGGTCAAAGCAGTTAGCCTGATTTGAGTCCGTGCAAATGCAAAATGCAGATCTGATATGTAGTTACTGCTGGGAGAGGTTTTTCTCTTCAGCCACGTTTGTCTTGAAACATCCTGTAAACCACTTGAAGTCTGACCTGACTTTCTACTGTCATTTGAACATATATTTTCACACATTTTCTGACTATTGTGATCTAGTGAGTCTAAAATATTTCACAATTTCTGCAGGATAGTACATGCTCATTCTCTGAGGCATGGTAGTTTTTATTTAGCAATAAAAGTTTGCATTTAACAGATAGTTATGCTTGATAATGGCAATATTAATAGTATTAATATATATATAATATAATATTAAGTTTGGTATTATTAACACACTTTCTCACTGACTCTGGAAACATGATTTTCTTGAATTTTACTAATATTTCAACAACAAAAACAGATGAAAACATTGATGAAAAAAAATTATAAATAAAAAAAAAAATATATATATATATATATATATACTTTTTATAAATATAGAAAAATATATACTTTTAAATCAACAATATATATATTTTATATATATATATATATATATATATATATATATATATATATATATATATATATATATATATAGACGAATGAGATAAAAACAGCTTTTTTGTAATGTAAGTGCACTTTCACCACCACAGAAAATGAATATAATAATGATAAAAATAATGAAAATATTAATAGTAATGTGAGACGTTGAACAGAGTCTGGTTCCAGCTTTAGATGCAGTTTGCTGATGTTTTTGGACTTATCAGATTTAAAGTCATGTCCTATACATTCTGTCGTCAATGGTATACAATCTTAAAAGAAAACAAATACAACAAATAGATTTATTTTCCCTGCTTGACATCTGAATGTTGAAGACAGTGCTGGTGAAAAAGAAACGCTGTATGTTCTGATTTCACCACTAGATGGCAGCACAGTCTAACAAACAAACAGTGATATTGGTGCGACGCTTGACTTCTTCAGGCGGAAGCTTTGAATTTGTCAGAATAAAAGCCTATTGAGTATGTCTAATTGTTAAAAAATACATAACTAGAATAGAATTGTATTCATAAAACTCTCTGATGCAACATTCACAGGAAATAATTGGCTTAGAATGAATCCAAATCACTCATCTAAACAAACCTCCTGCAGTTGTGTTCACTATTTTAAATAATAGAGAAAAACGTTTTAAACCGAGATAGAAGATATTACTTTTTCAAAATTTAAATTAAATTCACAACTTTGATTTGTTGTTAAATGTGCTGTAAATTAGATTCATATAGTCATTTCCATTAAAAATGTATGAAACCTTTTCTTAAAAAGAGTTTTTCTCGTGCTCTGAGTCATAAATCTCAACTTCAGCTCCGCTTACAGACACCAAACTTACCAGTTTTATTCCTAACTATATTCTGAAGGTTTTTACAGAGTCGGGGTCTGTCCATATCTTATTCATACCCTGATTTATAAAACATTTTGTTCCTAAAAACGTGACAAAAATTGACTTTTTTATGGCTTTTGAGACAGTATTATCTCCTTTTATTATGAAATGGTTAAAGGAGATATCCATATTTCCTTCTGCAAAAAAACTTTGAATCTAATATATCAACAAAAAAACCTTTGAAATTTTCTCTATCCACCATTCAGATTTATATCCTGGAAATATATGCAAATCAGCGAACATAACATTTCAGAAAACTTTTCTTAATGTAAATGACAAACAGGGGAAGTTTCATGGTGATATCTTTTAGTTTTTTTTTTCTTCATTGTTTTTATTGCAGTTTTTGTTTCCATTCAACAAAACAAAATTGTCTACAAAACTAGACAAACATCAAAACAAACACAAAACATGACAGCTCTTACATAAAAGATGAACATATGGCATTATACACAAGGTGGTGGCAGTCTTACATTACACAAAGTTATTCAGGTGCACATCAAATCTTTTAATAGAGTGGAGGAAAGGCCAGGTCAGATATAGTCCAAAAATGGGCACCACACTCTGTAGAACTGATCTACACTGTGATCTATGACCTTGGTAAGATATTCTAAAGGGATCAGATCAAAAATTATTTTCCGCCAAGCACACAGAGGGAACCTTGTCACTGACCCATTGCAAAAGGATATTTTTCCTAGCTGCAAACGTTAGAATATTGTACAATCTTTTGTTGACTGCTGTTTTCAAATAGTCACTTGGAAGACCTAGAATCAGGGAAATGGGGTCCATTTCTATGTCGATATCTGTTAGTTAAAAAAAAAACCAACCTAATTCATCTGTAGTGTCTCCCCTGAAGATGGTCCTGCGATAAAAAGCTCTGCTCCTTTAACTTCAAATTGACTTGAGAAAGTGATGTTGTTTTCTTTGGTGCAGACATAAATGATGTGGACTCTCCACTAGAGGGAGCTTGATATCCATCTTAAAACTGCTTGTTTAAACCTCCGGGAGGCCACAGAAGTCCTGACAACTATAGTCCCCTGTGAACACAAAGTCCCGTGTTTATAACGTCTGCAAACAGCTGTTTTCCAGACACTAAAAATCAAAGACTGTCCCAGATTTGTCTCATGTGATTGTCTGTCCCACTTTACTCTATCAGTGTGCTGTAGCAAACAGCTGGAGGACAAATAATGTCACATCAGGAGGACATGTGATAAAAAATAATTTGAACAGCGCTAGTTTTCATGATGAAGTTGAGAAATAAAAGCTTTTCTTTTCACTGGCTGTATGAAAGATTACATTAATTAAGGTCACCATTAAAATGTATTTTTTTATTTAGAAATGCATCACATTTTCAGAGAAACTGTTAATGTGCAGCCGATTATTTTTCTTGAATACATTTTATTTTAGGAGAGGACATTTTAATTTTATAACATTTGTTCTGCACATGTTCTGATTAGTTTTGTAATTTTGGCTCATTTTGACAGAAAAACTGGCATTCAACATGTCCACAAACCTTTTTTTATTTCTCTCAAAGTGCATGAAAACACATCAGAATATTGATTGATAAATGTCCACACCACAGGGTATTTGGTTTATTTTTTAAATCCTACAGCTTGCAGTTACTAAACATGCATACTGCTGCATTCTGGTCGCCCACTGTAAAAGCAGAAATCTTCTTCACCACAGACAGACTGTATGGGCTGTTTTTTTTTTTTCCCAGAAGCGGAGAGATTAAAATATGAATAGGCAGGTATCACTTCCTCACACTATGCAGGCATTATGCCATTTGTTCGGCTGTTATTTAGACTAACTGTACCATAATGGCCAAACAAGCTTGAGTGGAATAAAGACTGCCATTATGTGAGCTCAGAGTCTCGACCTGTTGATGCTCCATTAGCTTCACTTCTCAAATGGGACGAGACTATTCGACTGTGTATTTCACTCCTCGCAAAGACTTAAGGTCAACCGGGTGTAAGGAGAAAAATAAGATGGGAGATTGTGGTGTCGCCCAAGACGCTGCAGGAAAACAAAAGGAGCTATGACTCCTTTTATGTGGAACTAAACTGTACAATTAGTAACTTTTTGCAGCATCAGATACACGGTCTTGCCTGCAAATAGCATCAATGCAGCTAACATGTTGTGAAAACAGGCAGATTTGAGCGTTTCACGCCAAATGTTGCCAAATATGCTGCAGGAAAAGTCTGAGCTGGGACTTTCTTTATGTGGAAATAAACTCTACAATTAGTAACTTTGCAGCAAGAACTCATTAGGGTAATTTTAAACAAGTTAAATTCAAAATCAACTGAAAGATGCTAAACGTTTTGGTAAAATAAAGCCAAATTGTAAGACTTAACTTGAACTGTAAAAGTAAATTAGTAAGGTTCTTGACTGCAAATGGCATTATATTAACACTTTATAAATGTTTCCTTGCACCACATAGAATCAGTGCAGCTAACATGTTATGAAAACAGCCAGATTTGAGTCATTTTAAGCAAATTAAATTCAAAGATGCTTAAAGTTTTGGTAGACTAAAGCCAAATTGTAAGACTTTACTTGAACTGTAATGTGAATAATAAAACACATAATTCAAAGGCAGCTTTAAAACCTTAGTAAATGTGTTAGAAAATCATACATACACTTATTCGATTGATGAAAAAATGGAAAGGTTATATAATGTAGCATGACGCGTTAAAGTTGTTGCATGTCTCGGTCCAAATTGTTGAGGTCAAACCAGCCGATCAAAAGCAACACAGTTAATGTTTAAATTAGCTGACGAGGAATATATAATATTAGTCCTCCGAGCCTGCCACAAAATGTAACTCTGTAATGAACATTTACATAGTGTAATAAAAATCCAGGTCAAAACCTTTATAGATTTTCTTTTAATCATATCAATGCTGGAAGTCACAAAATTCCCAAAAGCTTAATGCAAATCTTATTAGATATGTTAGAAGTCTTGGTGTACTGTGATATTCTGCTTCCAGTTTGGATGAAAGAATATACAGCCTGTTATTTAAACTTTACTGCTGACTTTTATGGCTTTAATGGCTGTGCTCCAACATAAACCTCTGATCCGTTGACCGTTAAAGCTATTATTTAACTTGTTTGCATTAAAATTATGCTCTATATTTATTATTAGGTCTTGGCTGGTTAGTTATGATGTATTTTCAGTAAAAAGCCCCTATACTTTAACTTTAAAAAAAATATGTCATCCTTTTAATAGGAAAAACTTGGTGAAAATCTAATATGCCTCTTTTAATTCCCCCCCTTCACTCATTTGCTTTTTCACTTTGTTGAGAATAGTTCTATTGAAATAAATTGAATATATTGGTCCTTTTTGATACAGCGTTGAAGTTGATGTTCATCAGTTCATGATGCCAGTGGTGCCTACCTGCAGAATATCATAATTTTGCAACATTTAGTTTGTAGTTTCTTTACACAGGGCAACAACGCTCTCCAAGCCCAAGTTGATATTTCACTAAAAGAGGTAAGAGCAATGGTTACAAAGCCAAAACAAACAGCTTTACTGTAGAAATCAATAAAACAGCAAAATCTACCACCAGCACGACGACGCTGGGATTGTTTTTAAGTGGCGTGCAGCGTTCAGAACCATTTGCAGAAAAGGCAGGGACCAGTGGGATACGAGAGCCTTCCTGTGAACTGAATTGCCTCAAAGTGCCAGGCTGCTATCAAACCGCATTAATGTGATGGATATCCGGCATTCTGCATTCATTCTCCACGCAGTAAATGTGGGAGCTGACAAACAGATCCTGGTGAGAGGGCCTCCAGCACAGAGCAGCCGCTCAGGCAGGAGCTCTCTGCCTCTAATGCATCGACAAATATAGCCTGGGTTCAAGTACATTTTATGTAAAACTCACACAAATAGGCACACTTTTCCTTAACCCGATGATTGCAGTTTCCTAAGAGTAAGCAGCTCAGTGCTCTACTTCTCTTTCTGGTAGTCTTTCATAGGCGGAAGAGAGGAAAAGATCCCTTTTCCCAAACAGTTTTTATAGGTTACCCTGCTGGATGATGTTTTGTGAAATACAGTGAATTCATATATATGCACACATCCATGTTTTGATTGCTGTATGCCAGCATATAATTCAGTTTTTTCAGGCATGAAACTGTGTAACTGATTATTTAGGGGCTGTAGATTAGTGCTTAGGGATTTAAAGTAGAGCCCGACCACTATGGGCTTTCTGAGACTGATGCAGATACAGATTTTAGAGGAGGAAAATGCATCGATAACTGATATGGTGGCTGATATAGTCATTTTTTGTGTGAATGAAAATATACCTTTTTGTGTGGATTGTGCACCAGTTTTTTTTTTTACCACAATGTACTCAAAGAGCTACTTTCTCACACATAAAACTTTATTAAATAATATTTAACACTCTCACACATTATACAAACAGTGTATTGCATTGTTTACATCCTTACACCTCCTATTTGTCAGACTTGGAAAGCTCTCTCCGGATGTGTAAAAATGGTGGTAAATGCTTTTAATTCTAAGAGAAAATACGAAGATCCTCTTGGTTATTCTGTTGATCAGCAGTTACTCTGTTTGGTGTCTAAAATGTCAGTAAGTGGTGAAAAAATGTCCAATTTAGTCTCTCAAAGTACAAGGTAATGTCTTTAAATGTCATGTTTTGAGAGTCCAAAACCCAAATGTATTAAATATGATATAAAAAAGGAGAAAGCAGGGAGTTGCCTGAGTCTGAAAGCAGCATTTTCTGCAAATTTTGCATGAAAAACTACCTTTTTTTCACTCGACTAACTGATAAGTCAACTATTTGTTGCAGTAGTATTCTTCTATCTATTTCGGATCAGAAAAGTTCTTACTCTAAAGCATCAATTGCAGAAGCAGAAGAGCTCGGTTGATCTGCTAAATGACACGTCACCTCTCAGCTGCCTGGTTGACGAGCATCACGAATGCAAATCTGCCTCTGTATATATTTAAATAGATTTCCCAACCATTCACATGTCAGTGCTCCTCCCATTATTCAGACCGCCTCACTATAGAGGAACTACGCTGCCATCATCACACCACTACAAGCATTACACAAGATGTTCAGTCAGACTAAATGGTCCGGCCAATTACATTGATTTTAGTGGAGTAATGTTGTTTGCATTAGCGGAGGAAAATGGACTGCCATTTTCCATGTTGTTGGGTGGAAATTGAGAATTGAGCTCTCGTCAGGATGTATAATGGATAGAATACCAATCAGCCCGCTTTTTGACCGCATATAGCATCATATACTTACACCATTTGAACGTCTTCTCAATGCATTTTGAATTACATGAGGTTATTTGTTACATTCAAGCATTGCGTGTAGAGATAGTTTGAATAATGTGGACTTGAGGTGAAATAATGAAACTATTTTCTCATAGAGATACCTCATAATGCATGTGTTTAGACTGAGTTTGTGTAAGAAGTCTCAAGGCATTCATTTTTGTCTCTTTATTTGAATGAAAATGTATCTTTTCTGAAGATCAGATCTGAAATTTGCTGTAGAAATGCATCTTATTTCAGCACGAAAGACCCTCACACAGAACTTGAATATTACTTGCAAAGAACAAAGCTGTATTTTTATATTCTTTATGAAAAAAGGTCTGATTTTGCATCACGACATCAACCAATCATGTTTTGATCTATGAGGATATAAAACAACACAGAGGCTCTGTAGTCCAAAACAAGACAGCAAACTTTCCGTTGTTACCTTTCACAATAAAAGCCTCTGGATATATACACTTTACTAGAAGGAACTCATATTCACACAGAGTAATTTGCTCAAAGGAAACTCAATAAAACATCAGGATACGCGGCTGTACAACATCTATTTAGACCTTTTATTGAGCAAGTGTCGCACCTGTCGCAAATCTGCATCCCTGAAGGTTTAAATATTTGCAGGCAAGTTTTTGAATTTTCATGCAAATTTCAATGAATGAAATGGAATTCACTGCCTCAAATTTATTCAAAATATTCTGTAGTTCCAGCCTCTCAAATGTGACTATTTGCTTTGTTTGATAAAATTGCAAATTGAATATCTACTGGTTTTGGGCTGCTGTCCGGACCAAAGAATAAATTGAGGGGTGTTTTTATGATAAATCGAAATATAATTGACACTGTAAATAATTGTTAGTGAATTCTCTTGAAGTAAATGTTGCCACTATGAGCAGTTAGCATCTGATTATGTTTCCAAATGTCAAATAATAGACAACAATTGTACAGCCAGCCGCCACTTACACGGTTAGATCTCTCTCTGAGGCAGCCCCCCCTCCTGACACGCAGGCACACTCACACCTAAAGCAGAGTGCCACTAAGTAAGAAATCAAATGTCAGTCTTGGGGCCAAGTCGATTTCAATCTCTATTTTCAGCTTTTTCCAAAATCCATAAACGCGGCTCTTTAACACAGAGCTGGGTGAGCAGAGGGTTAAAGGAGGTCCGGGGCTCTGGAGGGCTCGGGTTAACTGCTGTGTCAAAGTGGCTTTTGTCCTCCGAACAGCGCGGGGATGATGATGCGTGGCAGACAGAGAGTTGCTGGTTTTAATCTACACAGTAAACGCTGCTCAAGAGCCTCTGATGTGGCTTTATATTAACCCTTTTCATAGGAACAAAGTTCTTTTTCATTGCTTTAAAAGGAGCAGAGGGGGTGTTTTATAGGTCTTGTCACTCACTAAAGACAACTATTTGGTTGTATACGTTGCTGTTGTATGATCAAAATGCTTTCGGGACTTATAGCTGGCAATAACCACAACAGAAATGCCTCTCCAGCCACGTATCATAGCTGTCTCACAACAAGCCTCGCCTCAAAATAATTTCTTAATCCATTAATTGGCGTGGAGCAGCATTCGGGGCAGGGCTTTTTGTTCAATATGTTTTTCAGAGATGCATACTAATCATATAAAGTGATCCTTTGTACTCAGGTTGACAGCAGCGACGAGGGCTTTTAGACGCACACACACACACACATACACACACACACACACACATACACACACCAAGGCATGTGTCTGGGAGCGCCAACGGCAGAACGAGTGTATTATTTTCCCTGAAGAGTGTTATTTTCCTGTCAAGGCTTGATGGCAACGTGCCAACAGATGTGACAGGGAGCGATCATCCCTCCTTCATACTGTACAGAGAGAGAGAGAGAGAGAGGGGAAGCAAAGAGGGATGGGTGAGGACAGAGAGAGTAAGACAGACACACAAGCTGGGTTTCCATCCAGGCAAATTTTTTATGCAAATTACAATGTATCGAATTTGAAAAGCATCATGGAAATGGCCAATTTTAATGAAATATTCCTCACAAAGTTTTTCACTGAAGCCTGGAAGTTTGAAATTGTAATGTCATGCTGATGCTCATCTGTCCACCCCTATCTCCCAACAACCACCAGCTGCTGCTGCACCCACATAGGCTTCTGCACATGTGTTCATTAGTTACAGCATTAAAATGTAAAGATTTCATGAGGTGAAAGTATAAAATGTGTCCAGCATTCATTTGGATCCAGTCGGTTCACCATCAATGCAAACGATTGGAGCTCATTCGCTGTTTTTTTTTTTTACTTCTGGGGACCAAATATGAAACCATATCGGTTATATTTTAAGAACTCAATGGTGGAAGAAGTATTCAGATCCCTTACTTCAATAGAAGTACTAATACCACACTGTGAAATTACTCCACTATGAGTAAAAGTCCTGCATTTAAAACTTACTTCATTAAATGTGCAAAAGTATCAGCATCAAAATGTACTTAAAGTATCAAAAGAAAAAGTACTCATAATGCAAAATGGATCCACTCATATTGTTTTATACATTCTAAATATATTATTATATTATTTTTATTGATGCATTTATATAAGCAATGTTTTAATTTTGTAAAGATAGGTCTATTTTTTAGTCTCATCAATGTGTAATTGATGAGACTAAATTTTTTAATGTTAAATCTCGACCTGAAAAGTAACTAAAGCTGTCAGCTAAATGTAGTTGAGTAAGAAGTATGAAGTAAAGTACAACTACCTCAAAATTGTACTTAAGTACTGTACTTGAGTAAATATACTTTGTTTCTTCTTATCACTGGAAGAACTCAACAACTTCTTTTCAGAGAAATGTGTGAGATGCTCACTCTGCAGCCAGACGAAGGTACGAGCAGGAATCCTGTCTCGAATATTTTGTCACTAAAGATGCAACCTTTTGTAGATACTCCCCATCGTCTGGACCATACAGCCATTAATATAAGTTTCAAGCGAAATTATCCACCTTATTCCCAGCCCCAGTAATACCTGAATTATTGTCATGACTTAGTCTGCACCAGAAGCTGCTTCTTACATGGTACCGTAATCCTTTTTCATAGAACGATTAGGAAATTAAACATGTGAAAACACCACCTGTTACACTAAGAACGGGATAATGTGATCATACTTCTGCCTTCTATTATTGAGGCATCGGAGGACGACCTGAATAAGCGGCCTCAGATAACGTGCACTAGCGTAATTATTGGTTAATGACTCGGTTGCCACAGAGCGTAGAGTAACAGCGGCCGGTATGAAGAAGCAGGCAGGAGTAAAATGTATTTTAGCCACCTAAAAAGCTAAAAATCAGTTTATTTACACTATATTTTTCACCATTTTACCTTGCTGCTAGACAGGCCTTAACCACAAGGAAAGCCGCCAGACTCTTTTGACCAAAACAGACATTTTACCTCTCAGAACACACAGGAGTCTCTGGTCTCTCACTGCAGCGATCAGCTATTTTGTAACTTTGTTTTGTTAGTTCTAGACCTCTTTAAACACTAAAGTCACACAATAACATACAAATGAACCGATCGAGGCAACGGTAGACCAGCAGTGCCTTGCTCAAGCTTTTAAAAGTTGACTACCGGTGCTCATTTCTTCTCATTTTTTATTTTTTTTAACTGCAGTTGTTATCTTCGGTGTGTAGTACGTGTGAAAAGTATTTATAGTGGGCACATTATGCTTGAAAGTGACCTTCAAATGCCAAATGTCCAAGCCCAAACCTGTTTATTTCTGATAATCCCATACCCCACATATACATAATTAAGCACACATTTCGCCCCAGCAACATTTCTGGTATTTCTTTGAAAACCGCCTTCTGTAACCTTTTTTTGGTCCAGTTTTTTTGCTCACTAACTACCGAAAATTATTATTTTTCCCCCAACGGTAGGGGTTAATTATTGACTCTTTTGCTGAATGTTTGGTTTGGGCATAATGGAGTGTGTCTGTGTTTGAGGTGACTGACAGCTCAAGCTGTATTTATGGTTCTGGTTTAGAGATGCTGGTTGGGATTATTGTGAAATCTACATTAAAGGGGAATCTCAATGGTCATTTTTGTTCGCTTCCTTCCTTTGGTTCGGACTGCATTCTCACCTGCAGAGAACCAAACTCTGGTGCACTTGCAAGACAACTGAGACACCCATTTTTTTAGCGGACCAGAGTTTGGTTCTTTGGTCGCACCAGAGTTGGTTTGGGCTTTTACAGCAGCAAAAAACAAAAAAATCTTGTATTTTTGCTCGAGACTTCATCATGTTATAAGTACCTGTCGTTAGTTTTTGAACAGGGTGATAACCAGTTGCTACAAATCCACAGGACTTCAAGTAATGGACTTGAATCACAGTTAGATGTTTCTCCTGCAGACTAAATTTGGATTTCCACTCCACACCCTGTCTGAGTAATCTGATCTCCTGAGCCAGCTCCTCCTGAGAGGCAAACAGTGCCTCGCAGATCAGCGCTGCTATTCACAGCTACCTGATAAATAACAGCCGCTGCAGATCAGATTATAGTGTGTGTGTTAATGGCACTGTTCTCTTTTGTCATGCGGTAAAGTCTGTAAGTAAACTGATTCTCTCCGTTATCTCCCTCTCTTTCTGTCTTCCTCAATATCTCTCTGACTCTGCTCCTTTACCCTCTTCATTTACGTCTTCTCTGACTGAAAAACAAAGAAAAAGCAAAACAAAGCAGAGGAAAACAAAAGGAAAGCAAGAAGAACATGTCATTACTGGTTTTGTTTCTACAGCGGCACAATACCCTGACCACCCTCATCAAATGATAGAGAGAGATTGCTTGCATGCAGGCGAGCAAGAGAGAGAGAGATAGAGCTCCTGTGTGACGAAAGGCAGTTTAATTTAGATAATTATCTCGCAAATTAACCACAAACTCCTTCCCTGTTAATTACCTGTCTTGTGGAGCGGTGCAGGAAAACAAAAAGTAGAGCCAGGGAGGTCTTTGTTCAGATCTTCTTGGGGGGGCCGTAAATTGGTTACGCCCCTGCTGAAAGGCCAGATAACCCTTTGAGGGAACAACCACTAAAGCATTTGATAGGCTAATGGGGAATACTGTTAGCATCCGCGTTTGTAATTGGACGTCATAAATCTGGAACAGGTGATGGGGGAACAAAAGAGGGGTTTTGTGTGGGTGTCGAGGCCACGGTGCGACTTGTAAATCCTTCCCTCTGCTGAATGGCGCTATCTGATGGTCCACATATGGCTCCAGCAGGATCTCCCACATCGATCCTCTGTGAGTGTGTGGAGTATTTATGTGTGCCCATATACACAACCACAGTTATACGTACGTGTGTGAACGAGTGTGTATCTGCCCCGGCAGTGCTAATAAAAAGACATTTTCTTATCTTGGTGTCTGCTGAAGGTGATTCTGTCAGCAGCTATTAACCTTGCCTTTATAATGACAGCTCGTCTGATTAGTTTCAACACTTAAAGCCTCGACATTTTCAATTCCACTCCGGTATTTCTCTTCTTCAGGTCTTTGTCACAGTCTGAAATACATTCTGTATACCTTTATCTTCACTAATAATGACTTATTAGTGTTGTTAGTGTGCCTCATTAAAAAACAACATTAAAGCTTTATTGTTTTTACCTCTTGTTTTTGGTCAAGTGAGGAGTAGCAAACTTTAATGAGTAACATTCAACTTATTTTCAATGTGCTTAGAAGTAGAAAATCAAAGGGTGAAATAAGCGTTTCATTAAATTTGAAAGTGTCCTTTTAAAGAGAAAACACAAAGAGACACAGTAGGTGGTCAAACCACTTAAAAAATCTTGGAAACAGATTATATTTTTCGCTTGTGTGAAGAACTTGACAAGGTTAGTGGTTTGACACAAACTCCTCGGCATAATTTCCCTCTTAAGTGCTAATAATCTTTGGTCAGTGTCAGGGAGGTATTTTGTTATCTCCTGATTTCAATGACTTTGGAGACACAGTTGAATACCATCAAGAAACTGGGATGTTTGAAACCTTGAGTCTCTTTAAGCGAGAAGGACACATTTAATGGCGTCCTCTTACAACACCTGTACAAGGTTACTACCTCTGTCAGGTGAAATGTGTTCATATTGTCGTGCTCCTCTATCGGCTGAATCATTTGGACCCGTTTGAAAGCCCCCTCAAACTAACAGGAAGTTAAGATAGAGAGAGAAAGCTGCCTTTGTGCCATAAAAGCTGATATTTAAGATATTTAAACCAGGTGTCGTTTACCTTGAGAGGACGTTTGCACATGTGTTTGGTTAGGAAATCTCATCATTCTCATCTCACAGCACTGTTGTTAAAGTTTGATTATATTTGCCATAAACACATTGCAGTCTGGATTGAAATGACAACACAAACTTTTCCAGGTTTGTGGCTTAATTTGCTTTATTTCCATGCATAGTTCTAGTGTGCATTTTGAAGTATTGCATTTAAAACGCTGACTGGGAAACTGTGCAAAAACGTGTTTTTTACTTTTGGCCAAAAAGAGATGATGCACTAGATGGAATATGGATGTTTCCATTTCCAGACAGCATGAAACTTGAACTTATTGAACCAAATGCCTAAAGACCTCTCCCTCTTTTTCTCTTTTAGATGGGTTAGACGGCCAAGGCAACCAGTTTTATTCCCAGTTTGCAACCTTCCCTTCTTCCACTCTGTACTGGTGGATCACAGCGGTGAGTCACCTATTGACCTACAGCAACATCTACATCAACACGTTCAAAAGATTGCTCAAAATTTGCTCAAAACTCTGGACTATATGTTCTCTTTTACTCCAGATTGCTCCAATTGCTGACGGTGGAACTGAGCACTTCTCAGGACATCTACTTTTATTTGCTACCAACTACTTTTATATCAGGTAAGAACTGACAGTTTACATGCATATTCGCATTCACAACCCAAAGTTTAGTCTGTTTCAATCACACTTTGACCAAAACTAGCGGTCCAAGACCACTTGCACCCATCTGGGCCGAAGAACACATGCAGGAGATGCTGAATAAGGTCCACAAAAACAATGACGTGCATCAAGTCTTTCTGTGTTTATATTCTCCACCGCCAACTTTCCAACCAATGAGAAATAATACTGCATGTATATTTCCATCTTCGTTCACGCCCCTTCACAAATCAATTTTATTTTTTTGTCAGCAATGTGAACGCAAACAAGGCTAAATCCAAAAAAAACCCCAAAAGTTTAAATTTCACTCTGATTCGGACTAACCGGACAGACTTGGGTTGTGAAAGCGCCAGAAATAAGATGTTTCCTCTGGTTTATTGTACATCATTTGTCCCTCAATCTATCTGTGTTTACTCTGCAAAATGTTGGAGTTTACCTCCACAATTCAAACTTTTTATGTGTCATTATTTGCCGTATACACGATAAAACAACTGAGGAGTGTCGTACAAAGAAAGTTGCGAAAGAGCCAGGCTCAACAAAACTTTTCCATGGGCTCTGTGTTATTTTCCATAAAAGAGGATGTTTTTGTTGCGTCATGTAACTCTTCTTCTGTACATAATGGGCAAATTGTGCGCTGCCAATAAGGAATTTTTTTTTTTTAAATCATAGAAAAAGTAACAATATTGCTGCAAATAAAGCAAGAAAGGGAGGCATAAAATGATGATTTGTGTTAAATAACTAAAAAGAGATAACGTATGTTATCTGTGATTTAAGCGCTTTGTTAGACAGCACTGTAATGTGACGTTACAGCTTAAAAAATGGGCATAAATAATGTTTTCCCTCAGCTGAGAACCTGTATTGCTAATATTACCAGACAATGACGCTATTTCCAAAAGGGTTGATCAGTGAAAGGTGCTTTTTTTTAGCAGATTTTAAGCTGAAACTCTATCCTTGTGGCGATAGAAAACCACACACACACTCATTAACACTGTAACGGTGACGACACTGGCTTTGCAAAGCTTTAGCCACGTTCTCCAAACCAGGTGTGAGACACATGAGAGCACACACACACACACACACACACACACACACACACACAGACACAGACACACACACAAACACACACACACACACACACACACACACACACACGTTCTCTCTCGCCACAGTGAATATCGGAGCTGCACCAATATTTGTGTTTTGTGGCTGTCACGTATTTGTCCAAGTCCTTGTCACTGCTCTCCACATCTACCGGCAGCAGGTGTGAACAACTCTTGTGCTGAGAGGGACACACTCTACTGCCACCCTGTCAGAGAGCGAGAGAGAGACATAGACACACGGCCGGGGGAGGAGAGGGGGAGAGGGAGAGGGAGAGATCAATAGTAGTGAGTGTGGAGTTTGGATAATTACAGTTGTTAGCAGGGAGAGGAGAGCAGCTATAGTGGCCTCTCCACTCAGAGTCTCTTATCACTCTCTGGCCTGTCATTACAGCTTTAAATGCTGCCGAAGCAAAGTGGCAACTCTCTGTGTGTGTTTCTCTCCTCTCCTCTCCTCTCCTCTCCTCTCCTCTCCTCTCCTCTCCTCTCCTCTCCTCTCCTCTCCTCTCCTCTTTTACATCTCCTCTCCCTCTCCCTCTACTTGTCTACTTCTCCTCTTAAATCTTCTTTCCTCTCCTCCTTTCTTTTTCTCTTTGTAAGTAATCTCCTCTTTTCTTGTTCCCTCTCCTCTATTTACCTCCTCATCTCCTTTCCTTGTTTCCTCTCCTCTAAGTACCTTCTAATCTCATCTCCTTTCCTTGTTTCCTCTCCTCTATTTACATCCTCATCTCCTCTCCTTGTTTCCTCTCCTCTATGTACCTCCTCATCTCCTTTCCTTGTTTGATTTTCTCTATATACTTCCTCATCTCATCTCCTTTCCTTGTTTCCACTCTATGTTCCTCCTCACCTCCTTTCCTTGTTTCCTCTCCTTTATGTTCCTCCTCATCTCCTTTCCTTGTTTCCTCTCCTCTATGCACCTCCTCATCTACTCTTTCCTTGTTTTCTCTCCTCTGTGTACCTCTTCATCTCCTTTCCTTGTTTCCTCTTCTCTGTGCACCTCCTCATCTACTCTTTCCTTGTTTTCTCTCCTCTATGTACCTCTTCATCTCCTCTTCTCTTGTTTCCTCTCCTCTTCTTTCTTTTCCTGCTTTCTTCTTCTCTTTTGAACTCATCTCGTCTCATTTATTGTATCTCCCCTTTTCTCATTCTTCTTGCCATGCATCTTCTCCCCAAATAATCTGTTTTTTCTCAGATTTGTATCTTTGTTTGTTGCTCCTCTGCTCTTATAAACACCATAACTTTTCTAAAACTGTACACTGTTCGTCTGGCTGTTCTCATGTTGCCATGTCTGAACCAGGTTCACCCCGAGACAGCTAGAAGTCTCTGTTCAAACCTCCCACAGAGAAAAGCAGTGCAGATGTCAGTGAAGTGTATCGTGCATGTGGTTAAAACGGATTGTAGAGCAGGGAGTCACTGCGCTCTCTGTCACACTGAAGAGACTCTCTGTTGCAGCTCTGACTCACTTGTTTTGGTGACAGATTTTGTATTTCTGGTCCAAAATATTGCACAGTTCATGTTTGCCTCGTCAATTTTCTAATGGCAACACAAAGCATCTGGCTCAGCAGAAGGAACAGAATTAATGTTTTCTTTATAAAAATGGTGACTTAGTTTATACTTTTCTCCCCATCACCTCCTCTCCTCTTAATCTCTCCATTCCTTGACTTTGCTCTTCTCCTTTCTTTATCTCTCCTCTTGCTCTTCACCTCCTCTTATGTCTTGAAGATATTTTATTTGTATCTCCTCTTCTATTTATCTCAGATCCTCATCTTGTCTTTCCACCACCTCCTCTCTTACGTCTGCTCCTTCATCCAGTAATCTCTCCTTTTCCTCACCTGCTCTCTCCACTTTTCTCTTTTCCTCGCCTCTCATCTCCTTCACATCCTCTCGTACATCTCCTCTCTTCTCTCATCCACTAATCTCTCTTCATCTCTTATCTCCTCCTTCTCGCTCCTCTACCGTCTTTGTCTCTATCCCTTCTCCTCCTTTCTCCTTTTCTGACACCACCGGTGGTGCCAGGAAGGGGAATTTATTCTGGAGATCCACGCTCTAAATTTCTCAGAAAGAGACAGAGAGAGGTTTTGACTGTCCAGCCAGACAGGATTTTCTTAGTTGTTGAGTCTTGACACGCGACACTAAAATAGGCCCAGAGAAACTGGAGTTAAATCCCCTTTGGATGGCTGTTTCACCATCTCTCTCCACACACACACACACACACACACACACAGTTGCCGTTCTGTTGATCTCCACTGATGTTGAGGAGCCTTGTCAGACATAAGAAGGAGATGAGAATGATGGAGAGAAGGATTAGATGGGCCCAAAACAACGGCGGTTTGTCCCCCCCGGGCTGTTTGCTCTGATTTAGATGGAGCAGGATTAGCTGAGGATGAGGAGATCAGAGTAGTGTGTGTGTCAGTACGTGTGTGTGTGTTGAAGAGAAGTGGGTTGGTGATACGTAGACGCTTGAGGCAAAGCTGTCAGATATTCGACCGATTTTCTTGTTCCGTAGGTGGTGCGTCGTACACCATGAAGGTTGCACACACACAGCTCATGCACTGCATCGAGCGCCGCAAAACATGGCAAAAATAAAGTAGAAATAAAGTTGCAAAGATGCAACTCGGCTGACATTTTTGGTGCAAATTCTGCTCCTTTTCTCAAAAACACGACAAAACATTCATAAAATCTGTCAAAGTGAGTTAAAATATTCACATCTTGTGGCTTCGGTGCACTCGCAGATGGTCTTAAACTATAAATGAGTGAATGACGTGCAAGTTATTGAAGCCGATCAGGAAACGGAACTACGTGAATGTGGTTTTGATCGTCAGGAAGCGCTAACATGGCGGCACATGGAACCAGACTGTCAGCTGTCTCTCAAACCCCGCTGTGTGTTCAAGTGTGTGTATGTGTGTGTGGTTGTGTGTGTTACGAGCATTGAGTCGAGTATCACAATGAGACAGGAAATCACTGCGCGGATAAAAATTCTCTCTCTCTCCTCTCCTCATACAAAACACTCACAAATAACCCGCTAATCTCTGCCTCTGCCCGCGTGCCATTCAAGGCTTCCTCCAATTAAAAAGCATCAGGGAGTCGAACCCGCCATCTTATTTATCATATTAATTAGAAACTCCCCTGACAACAAAGAGAGGCCTACAGCTGTGGAGCAGAGGAGAGGCCTGGGAAATGAAGGACGGTTTGATTTGTTGTCTTGCTAATGTGACACCTATTATACAGGTTAGGCCTCAAATACAAAGACGCCACAACAACATATGGTAATTGTAAGTGTACACGTGAATGTGCAAGTGTGTGTGGCAAAAAACGCTGGCATCAAAGGATCTTCTTTGACTAAGTCGTTTTTGCATTTGGTTAACCACAGCTTGCTGTATTTCAAGTTGGCAACCCATCACTCATAGAGCCTCAGACCAGCAGCCTGTACCTGAAGGTTACTGCCATGCAAGTATCAGTGCAACATGTGAGCTTTATGTCTAATTTAACATACAGTCATGGAAAAAATGATGAGACCGCCCTTGTTTTTCTTCACTTTACTGTTCATTTTAATGTCTGGTACAACTGAAGGTACATTTTTTTGGACAAATATAATGATGATGAACAACAAAAATAGCTGATAAAAGTTCAATCTAAGAGCTGATACCTAGTCATTGTCCATGGTTTTCTTGATATTTACCAAAATCATTATCAAGAAAACCATTGAAAATGTCTAGATATCAGCTCTTAAATTAAACTCTTATCAGCTTAGTTGTACCAGGCATTAAAATTAACAAGAAATTGAAGAAAACAATGGTCTAATAATTTTTTCCATGACTGTATATACAAATGTTAATTATTATTGCTTAAGCTCAACATACATTCTACAATTTTAGATGCTGTTGTTTTATTCCAACTCATTCTGTATGAGTTAATTATCTGCACCATAGTTTGTTTACTAGCAGAGGTCTTTGTTATACTAGTCGTGTTTCCATCTATTCATTTTGAAGATTCGCATGAGAAAAGCTTGATGGAAACACCAAAATTCAGTAAAACTTTCAAAAATGCGCATTAAAAGCTTTTACCCTCACTTGAGGTGGTTTGTGTCATTTTCGAATAGTTAAGGCACTTAACTGGAGATGAAAACACTCTGACATAGCGAACATTTAACTGATCAGCTGTTTCCGCTCTGCTGGAAAACCCAAAAGAAGAAGAAGAAGCTGTTTCTGTTGTCTACGTCATCCGGCGCCTCCTCACAATGCGCAAACTCTTTTTTGTTGTTTTCTGGAGGCTTGGAAGTTGCATAGATAATGGTTCCAGTTTCCACTATGGAAAAAAACTGTGAATTAGTCTTTTACTGTCCGATTAAAGATTATAAATGTCATAAGCTAAAGATATTTGTCTATGTTTTGGCCAGGAATATTTTGAACTAACTACTTCATATGGGAGTTTAACATTTCTTTACAAAGAAAAGAGAGAAACTTTCCATTCTTTACTTACTTTTCATTAATGTAATCAATGACTATAAGTCTTCTGGACTATCTACTAGTGTATATTATTTGCTCATATTGTTACTCAATTTTCCCTCAGGGAATTGAACGTCACTCTGACTTAATGTTATGTGCATATTTTGCAATAATCTATTTTAAAAGGTCTGACCTTCTCTGTTATGGTTCTTCAAAATATTTGGTTTTGCAGCTAAACACATTTCATCTCATTACCAACCACCATCACATGACAGAATCTGTCTACAGATGAGTCAAGACTGACAAACTGTAGATGTACAAAAAAAAACCCAAAACATTTGATTTTATTGATCCATGAAACACAGGGTATGGCAAAAGTGGAGAAACACACAATACTT
The DNA here is from genome assembly GCF_030273125.1 of Centropristis striata. NCBI lineage: Eukaryota > Metazoa > Chordata > Actinopteri > Perciformes > Serranidae > Centropristis > Centropristis striata. Next base: position 7,529,759 of record NC_081540.1, on the reverse strand, counting down.
AATAAGTTGTTAATAAATGGATTTTTATCCAGATTTTTGAAACCTAAAAGTTGTTATTTTAGTGGATTTTAACTGATTTATAAAGATTCAGTTAACTAATTATTTACCATTAATGAAGATAAAAAGATTGCACTTATGTTGTCAGTTAAAGTTTTTTCCCTTGTTTCCACCCTTCAGCTGAGGTGAGCTTATGGCTCCTGGCTCCAGTTTCATATTTAGCGTACAGACGATCGGTCTGCCCTTATATCTCTTATCCCGTATTTTCCAAAATATCAAACCGTTCCTTTGTGTCTTTGTCGCTTTAGTCTAACCTCCGACTACAGTGACCGCACATCTGTCGCCTTCTAATGATGTGAAGAGAGAGGGCCAAGAGGGGAGGCAGAGAGCTTTAAGACTGATAGACGGAGAGCAGTGGGGTGATGTGCTCTGTAATCATGGGTCTATTAGCCTGCTCTCTATATAGCTGTAATGGGGCTGGAGCGCTGCCCTATGGGAGATAGATGCTCGGCATATTTAACAGCTGACAGGTGTGTGTGTGTGTGTGTGTGTGTGTGTGTGTGTGTGTGTGTGTTGCTGGGGTTGTTTACGTGTGAATCTGTCTTTGTTTGTGTGTGGCAGGATCTCTTTTTCTGAGTGTGTGTGCTAGTCTTTTTTCGCCTTCTTAAAAAACTACTCCTTTAAACTGTGGATATAACGGCCAATCACAGATAGGATACTAAGCAGAAAAACTTTTTTTTACAGACAATTCATTTTTGATACTGATCATGTTTGAACTTCTGCCTCTTCATTTTATATTTATTCTTTATTTTCTTTATTTCTAGAAATTGTAAAATGCATGTTAGGGTTACAGTCATATCCCATAACAGACAGGCTTTAACTTTAAACTTTAGGACTAATTATCTGGTTCAGTTTTTTCTCGGTGATGTGTTGGATATGATAACATTCAACTGATGAATAATTTCAATTGGATTACTCAGTACCACTTTTCTAGGAAAAACCTATTACCAAACGTAAATCAGATTTGTTGGTTGGAATTTGGCTGATATGCAAGCACAAATATGTGTTATCAGTTGTGTTTCCATCATTCGTATTTTCTTATAAAGTTCTGATATTTACCTCACATGACTGATCAGCTGTTTCCTTTGACATGAAAGAACAATTATAAGTTGCCCAATTGAATCAAATTCCTGAAGACTTCTCTCCATTTCCTCTCAATTAGCAACCTCTTTTGTTGTTGTTTTTTCTCTCTTTTGCCGCTCTCTACTTCTTCACCTGTTTAATGACGGATTAGTCTAGAACAACACATTACACTGCCATCTTCTGACCAAAGGACGTTACTGCAGCTTTGTTTATTTGCTCTAAACCAGTTTATGGAAACTTCCCTAATTCACATTTTCTTTAATGCAACATTTCAACATTTTGATTAAAATTTGCTTCGACTTTTATAGAAACACGGCTAGTGTCATAAGTATGTGTTTAAATATAAACCTTTACACATAGAATTTCTGTGGAAAACCCTGAATACATGTAGTACTGATGCTGTGTTTTTTTCTTTCATTGTCATTCATCTGTGGATGCAGTGCATAAGTGCACTGAATAAAGTTTGCATTTACCTCACAAATATTACCTGAACGTTTGCCTTACTGTAGCGACAGAGCAAGTCTGATTTCTTTAGAGAGTCCCTTTCAAATTCATGTTCGTATGAAAATCTAACATTTGCAACAGAGCATCTTCTGGGCCTGGCTCCCTAAATATGTGCAGAAAATCAGGCCTGCAGAGGAGGAGGCAGATGTGTCTCTGGCCGTGGTGCTGGAGCTGAGACTGTCAGCAGCGTAGGAGCTGTCCACAGTTCTGAAACTTCATCTCAAGGCATGTATGTGGGTCTGTGTCACCTCGGTAGCTGTCAGGACGAGCAGCAGGCAGGAAAGGAGAGAAGAAGAGAAGCAGATAAAGAAATGTAGAGAGGGAAGAAGACAGTGTTGAATGGATGGAGGTAGAGACGACGATAAATCATTCTGTCTCTCCCTACAATATTTTTCTTTTCAGCCACACGCTATTGAGATTTGATAGGCACTGTCAAATGTGTGTGTGTGTGTGTGTGTGTGTGTGTGTGTGTGTCAGTCCAGCCATCTGGTTACCAGGGCATTGTTTACTCTGTCACAACTCAATATTTGCCCATCCATCTCTCATCGCACTGCAGAACGTGAGTGTGTGTGCTTGTAGTAAACTGTATGCATGTGTGGGAGGGTTCGTGTTGTATGTTGTTGTGTATCGGACAAAATGTGAATACATTTAATTTTTGTCAGTTTTGTGTAAAAAAAAACAAAGCCCACAGCTTTGCTGCCAAATTAAATATTTCAAATGTTTTAAATAAATTAAGGATTTACGAATAATTCAACTTGAAGCCAATGCAGGAGGGCCTTAAACCTGCAGTCTTTGACCAGCAGGGGGCGACTCCACTGGTTGCAAGAGGAAGTCTGATTGTATAGAAGTCTATGAGAAAACGACCCTACTTCTCACTTGATTAATTACTTCAGTGAATGTTTTTTTCTACTCAGCTTTTTGTTTTAATTGCTAGTTTCAAGTCTTCTTAAATACAGCTTGATTTCATTTAGTACATTATGGTCCTATTTAGAGTAAAATGGGCAAGGGTTTGCTTTAGATTGAGTTTCTTACCCTATAGCGATAAGTTACACTGCCATATTTGCTCTTAACCAGTTAATGGAAACTTCCCTAATTCACATTTTCTTTCTAAAAAATATCACATCAAAATTTGCTTTGACCTTAATGGAAACACGGCAAATGTAAGTCAAAGGAAAAAGTCTTTTTGCTCTAATGGCATCACGTGACAGACCCAGAATTTGTAAATCCACTATCTGCTTGGCTTAAAAAACAACAACATGGGGCTTTAAAACGGTGACTACTTGCACTTATTTATACAGTCTATGGTCCGAACATGTTGTAGGTATAAGAGTTATATGATTAGAGATTAAGGACTGAAATTATCCACTGAGGGGTCCTTGTAGCAACAGTAATACAACGATGTGTGTGTATGTGTATGTGTGTGTGTGTGCAGTGCAGAGCCAGTTCCACGGTGTAATTTTCCATTTGGCTGCTGGACAGAAAGATGCATGTTGGCTAGACAATCTACTCATTGTGGTAAACACACACAAACATCGCCATGGAGATTCCTGCTGTTATGTAGTTTTCTTGTGTTTGTGTCTGTGTGCATATAGCACAGCACCACATGCACTGCTTTCACATTCCCCCAGCAGCAGAGCACTTGACACAGGAAGGGAGATGGGACTTCATCTCTGTCCTACTCTTCCATTTAGTTTCCTTTCTCTCCCCTCTCTTTGCAATATTTTGTTTCTCTTCCCTCCATTCCCTTTCTCCATCTGACCGTCTCTGATCTCCTGCTGCCGTTCAAGCATCAAAGGTCTTGAAGAGGTGTGCCATCTCACCTTCTTCCCTACAGATCCCTTCATCTTCTTCAAACAGGGAATTGCAAAGGCTAACTGTGGGTTTCAGACATCTTCTATTCTATCTCTCTCTCCTTCACCCTGGCCTTTGCTATTTCTCGACAGAAATACTCTCCGGGTGTGGAAATGGTTGATCTTTAGATTGAGACTTACACGACCTTAGCCCTCAGATCTACAGAGTCTCGATTTGTGTTACAATTGTTGCTTCAAAATGAGACTTTAAGTTGACTTTTTCAAGATAGAAGTTGTTGTCTTTTTTTTCTTTAATACTATACGTTTTCCATTCGGGAAAAGTCTCTAGGATACTGATTAACAGCCCAGAACAGTCTGTTCTCATTAATGAATAAAACCCATAATCGTGAGTTTATGATGCTCCATATTGTGTATAGTGGCTGTATTAACTTTTATAGGAGCAAGACGATCTAATAAAGAGCGAGTTTGGAGAACCAGGCGTTCCAGGCAGGAAACAGAAGAACAGAGACAAACCAAAAAGGTCCTGATATTTTAAATTCTATTGAGTTTTGGCCTGTCTTTCTTTGGGATGCAATGTGCTGCACTAAAACTAATAATTTTCAGTGTGTTGGTGTGTGTGTGAGTAAGTGATGAGCCAGTGATCCTGGCAGCTGCTCTTCACTGTTTAAACACTCACACACCTGTACACACACAGTGGACAGAGCAGTCCTGTGTGTTTGCTGACTGTACAGTACGAGCACTTATCTGCACATCCACAGATAAACACTTTTATCGTGCTAAATGTTAAAGTGGAAATCCTTTAGATGCTCGGTTTTTCTATTTAGTCTCCATCTGTGGCGCTGAGAGCTCATTGCAGTGGTGCTTCTGAACAGCTCGACCAGCTGTCAATCAAACAGTGGGGGGGGGGGGGGCAGTGTTGACTTTTACCTTTAACTTGTGATCGATACTTGAGGTGTAAATCACAGGGTTCATCACAAAAGGAGATTATATCGATTCTGTGGACATTGATACAATATTTTCTGGCACCAAAACAGTCTGAATGTTGATTAATTTGTAATTCAGGGGCAAGCTCTTTTTTTAGGTCTATTTGGGCATTTTACTGACAAGAATATAAAGGTGGAATTTCAAAAAAAAAAAAAGTGGCATGTAACAATATTTTCACTTTGCATCGATGCTATTAGATCATTTATTTGATAAATTGATACAGATCGATGTATTGTTCGATACTTTGTCTTTCTGTTACATCTGAGGTACGTTATTTCCTTCCTATCCTGTGAGACCGCTTTTTCTTTTCCTTTATCTATCTTTTATTTATTTTTGGTATCTGTTGTGTGTTTGGTGTTTGTATGTTGTGTATGGACTCTTAATTTTACTGTACAAGTGTTGCATCATGTCTTTTGATACATGTTTGTCAGTTTCTATGATTGTATATGTGTTGTGACTGTATTGACGGTTGTTGTTGTTGTTTTGTTGATGATCTTGGAGAATGGACAATTTGATTTAATGTTTGGACTCCAGGAAGAATAGCTATGCTAATGTGCTGGTGCTAATGGAGATCCAATAAATAAATAAATAAATAAATAAATGTCAGACATGGATTAAAATTGGAGGAATTATATAGATACAATGTATAACATTAGCATCATTAGTTTTATTTATGTATTTTTATAGGATTATAAGGGATTATAGGACATTTGGTGGTGATAAAACCCCTTGTGTCTGTGATGTTCCAGAGGGCCCAAAGGTCTAGACCTTACATGCTAAACCCCAACAACCCCCCCCCCCCCCCCCCCCCCCCCCCCCTCCACACACACACACACACACACACACACTATCCATCCTTTACCCTAAACCCATTCCTCATCTCAGCGAAAGCGGACACTGAGTGAATGGCCTCGCTAAAGGCTTTTTAATAGACTGCTTTGTGAGCGGAAAACTCCGGGTGACAGGGGTGAGTCCCAGGGGAGATATGGGGGAGGGGGGAGAGAGAGACTGGGAGACAGAGTGAGAATGGCTCATTGAAAAACTAACAGAGCAGAGAGAGAAAAAAATGTTTGCTGCATTACTGATCCTTAAACACCTTATTAATCCAATGAATTACAACTATATCTGTGATATTTCATTAGAATAAAAGTCTGTGCTCCCCTGTAATCTGTTATGACTGACACAGCACAAATATGTAATAAACACTCTATTACAATGCAGAGATATTCAATTTAAAGGCCAGATAAATATTTAATTATCCCTTGCACACAGGTTTTCATTTGGCGTTTACCTTGGTTTGAAAGCGTCACTCAAACACTTTTTAAATTCAACCTTCAGTTTGTTTCAGTTCTGTTTTTGCTCGTCAGAGATTATACAACATTCAGGCTTTAGAGAGATTTGAAATAGCTCCTCTAAAATGCACCCACACACATACACACTCAATGCCCTTTTTGGGAAGAGTGTTTTGGATCATGTTAAATGAAATTAAATCCATTGCATTCATACTGTAATGTAATGATAATGATTGTATCTAGAGTGTTTAGGTACCTGTCTGAAACCATTAATATACTGTACGCTGAAAAGGTTCACCATGTCCTCAGGAAATTTGTCATATCCAGTTCGATGGTGTTCAGAATAAACATGTTTATTTGTGATAAATTCTGAATCTCGGCTAAGTATGCTAAGAAAAAAATAACTTTACTCGTATGTTAACTCACCTACAGGACATCATGTTCTACATCATGTATCTATACTACACGTGATGTAGAAGTACTTATTTTAACCCAAACCATGATCCTTTTTTTCTAAACTTAACCAAATAATTTTGGTGCCTAAATCGAACTAAGTAGTATTAGGTCATATTTTGCAAGGTATCATACAAACATAGCTTCTAAAATATGGATGTTGTCTCTGTGATGTCACCCAACCACATATATTTTGTAAACGCAGATGGGTCCTGTTTGTCCCCTTGAAGGATATAACAGCAAAGTGAAACCAGAAGTTAGGGCCGATATAGCGATATAAAAAAAATATTGATATATTTTTAAATGTGATATGGAATTAGACCATATCGCATATATTTATATAGTTAAAAAAAAAATTATTTTATATATAGATGCTGCCCTTACTAGGGTTTGTCATATTTAGTTATTTTTTAATGTTCGTTATTCTTTTATCAAATAAATATATTTATTTCAGAAAAAGATTGGCCTATTTTATTTCATAGGCTATTTTTATTTAAGATTTTTTTTTATTTAAATGTGCACGTGTTTATGTTCACTTAAATAAACGGTTTCAATAATTTGACTCAACATTTGCTCTCACTTTGCAATAAAAATATCAGGATATATATCACATATCGATATTCAGCCAAAATATATCGGGATGTGACTTTTGGTCCATATCGCCCAGCCCTACCAGATGTCTAATCTGGTTTTGAGCAGAAGATTCAGTCCAAAGAAAACTTGACGACTCATTGTTATTGTGACTTTTACAAGGGTATTTTTTTTAGCAAGATAGCAACTAGTGACTCGACTTGTAATGAATGTGTGTGGGGATTTTTCACCTTCTAGCGGAAGTGGTGTAAGTAGGAACGAAATCTGAACACAAGTGGTCAGCTGGTCACCCTTGGAGACGCTGATACACAAAGGTGTAAACAGTGATGTGTCTCATCTGTCCACCTTCTTACATGGAGGACATGGTGCACCATGGTGTGTGTGTGTGTGTGTGTGTAAAGCATATGTCCTTCTCCTACAAATGTATTCTATTTATATGCAACATAGCAGGGATGTAAATCATGAGACTGGTATGAAATAACATTTCTTTGGATGCAAATTAAGTGTCATCTTTTTGTTGCTGTAACTGCACCCAGTGGTGAATTATCACAATGATGTCAATCAGAATGTTTTACTTTATTAAAATAAAAACTTGCCTTGACTTTTCATCGGATGTTAAAGGTAAATTTGAGTATTTTTAGTAGAGAAGGTGTTGATTGGTCCAAGACGGATGCTACAATTTCAGGTCAATACAAGGTGACATGTTTGACTGCATCATCCTTGGGAAGGCGATATGTTTGCCGTTGCCGTGTATTCCTGTCCCCTCTCTGCTGCGGAGTGTGTGAATGAAGACATTTATTACAGCAGAGACACAGAGGATTAGCAGAAGGCTTAAACCATTCTCATGGTAATGCGTGGAGCTGGGAGCGCGTAGATAAACACAAACACTCACCTTATCAAAACACCCAGACCTGAAAGACTACTCCTTAACAGCACCGACAGACTGGCGAAGAGACACTGACAGAAAACAGGAAACAGACAGACAGAGAGAGAGAAAGATGTCAGTTAGCTGTCGCAGATTATGGCCTCATTGAAAAATACTGTTTGGACAATGAAATCATTCAAGGGTACATTCAAAAACACTTATAAGCAAAAGGTGTGACACCATTGTCCAAGTTAATGCAAAAAACTAAATAAATCATGTGGACTCCATGGAGTTAGGGGGGGGGGGGGGGGCAAAACTGGACATTTAAAGTGGAAGTGGTGGTTTTCAGCATTTTAGATCCATGCTACTCACTTGTGCATGAGTTCAAATGTGAAAAACTTGAATGTGCAAGACATGCTCTTGTTCTTGTACTTTAAATAAGACATTGATTGGGAATTTGAGTCTTTTTTTTTGTCACTTTTTTACCATCTTTGTGGAACTTTGGCCAAAATGCAATTTTGAGTTGTTTGTTTGGTGCTGTCCCCACACAGCGTATAATGGTAGGGAAAACCCTGTGCCCTTTTGTGCTTTCTGATAACTTATTTGAAGAGTTGGTTCTCCGGGGTAGACAGTGTGATGTTAAGAACATGGAGAGACAACAGACTGGCCCGATGTCATTGTGTTTGTGTGATTGGGAGAGAAAGAGAGAGAGAAAGCTCTTTATTGAAATATTTTAAATAGTAAAAAGAAAAAGAAAATCAATATGTGTTGGTCAGTGTTGATATTGAGGCCACAAATAAATCAAAGTATGGGGAACTCTGGTGCAAACACAGCCTCACCCTTTCATTCCCTCGACCACTTTCTTTAAAAGATATTAACTGTGTCACAAGTCTGACACGTCCGTCTCCTCGCTGTAAAACCCATGGGTGCTGCTGTTTGTACGGGTGTAAATTGGACATTTGTGGGCAAGCCAAATTAACATCACCATTATCACCAAATCCAGGACCTTACTTCTGTCCTTCACAATAAAATACAGTACAGTGAAAATACAGTACAATACTCACTTTTTACAGCTGAAAGATTGTACCCAAGCATTCTTTCTGCTTTATCTCATCAAAGTTACTTTCATATTGTAATTAGAAGATTAAATCTCCGTGTACATAAGTGAAATTTCACAGTTAGATTGTTAAACATGTAAAATTCAATTATACATACACTGGTGGTGGTGATCTGTTTTTAAATGCCCGCGAAACACTGGAAAGTGCTTCATTGTGGATGTGTCCGAATAGGGCTAAAAGTACCGAACAGAGTTTGACTGGTGAAATAAATAGCTAAACTCTTTGTTTAGCATCTGAAATGTGAAGATTGGAGGTATTTCTTTGTTATTTAACATGGTCATGCATTTAAGTTTGTCAAACTAAACAGACATCCGTCCTTTATTTGTACTCAGGTCTCAGTGGCATACATAAAGACCATTCCCACTCTTATGGGAAAGAATTTCCAGTTCACCTAAGCTACTGATCCACTGTGCTGCCTCATGCTAAAATATTCTTATTTATTTCTTTTCAGGACATTATATGTTTTTAATTTAACTATCTGATGAAAGCTTTTTTAATTGACTGATTGGTTTGTCATCTCATGAGAGAATCATCCTGCATAAGGACCGTAAGCTCTCTGCCACTGTAATCCCCAGTATCCTCTCTGCTCCAGGCGATCCACTGCGTTCACTTGTACCTTCTCAACATTGTAGTCAGACAACAATCTCAGCCACCAAATCCACGGCTCTCCAAATCTTCTCTCTTGGCGTCAGGTTTGTTTTTTGGCTCCTTCAAGAGAGGACGGGAAATAAGCTGAGCTCTGAGGATTTTTATATCCCTCTTTTCAATAGATTGTTCCTCTTTGAGCATCGGTGTAACCAGCCATCATGTTCTGATAAAAGACAAGTAGAGCTGCTACATGTAGAATCTGACACTGATGATTTTAGCAAGCAATATTTTTGTATTTTAGTGTCATGAAAATGCCTTGACAGAGTCTGTTGTCATCACTGATTGTATTGACAACTTAAGGGGCAAGTCCGAGTCAACCTCAAATCTTTTTGGTTAAATCAAGTCTTTTAAAAGTCTAGTCTCAGGTCTTGAGGAAAGTCCTTTGGGTCCAAGCCCAGTCTGTAGTGTGTTTAAGACAAACTGTGTAAATACATACAAATCAACGCCAAGATCAACCAATCAAAAATCTAATCAAATCTAATCAAATTACTTTATTTATCCCTGAGGGTAAATTCAGTGAGTGTGTTATCTCTGTTAGAATGAGACAGCCTGATGGCTGTAGGAGAGAAGGATCTCTTGTATCTCTCCGTCCTGCAACAGAGAGAGAGGAGCCGTCCACTGCTGTTTTTTTGGTCCATAAAGGTTTTGTGTAGCAGATGATCTGGTATTTCAGGATGGACTAGAACATGTTGACAGGTCATCTCTCCACCACCTCCTCCAGTGTGTCCAACCTGGCTCCAACCACAGAACCAGCTCTTTCAACCAGTCTGTCCAACCACCTTGCATCTCTGTGTCTGATGCTGCAGACTGCAGCATAAAACAACACACTACCACCACAAAGATGTGAAGAGAAACAAATTCTGAACATGTAAATTTGTGGAATTTACGTATCTGCGCAAATTGAAATTGTATAATTTAAAGACTCAAACAAAATCTGTTTATTTAGGATTCACACTGCTCTATTTGTGTCGAATCCTCAGCCATCCAGATAAAGTTCCTGGTTAACAGAAGGAAAATTCATCGAGCTGTGTGCAGTATGCATGTTGCATGCAGTGTGCATGTTCATGACTGAAGCAACAGTGAAAAGAGTCTGTATCCTCACCAGTGCATTTTGCACAAGTAATGCAAATAAACACAAATGATCCTAAAGTTAAACTCATGCAGGTAACACAAGGACAAGTCATTTTGGGCAGGTCTATATAAAGTCTCAAGTTTGAAGGTTTGAAATAAGTTTTAAGCTGTTTGAGACATGCCCAAGTCTTTCCATGAGGATTCATATAAAAAATGTAAGTCAAGAATCAAGTAATGTGAGTCTGCAGCTCTGTGAGGCATGGGGCTTCAAACAAGTGACATAAATGTTTGTTCTTCAACTCTAGAAAGGGAAGCTTCTGTTAGGTGTAATGAACTTACTTACCACCTTCCTTGTCATCATGTGCAACAGTTTAGGAGCCCTCTGGCCTTCCAAATGCCATCAAGAAGAGTACTTTGTACTGAGCTTCAGTCCAGTCCTCGGGGGACACAACCTTCACAGTGTCCATGCCAGAACCACAGGATAACCAGCACATGGACACATGCTCCTCTTCCTCTGTCCGACAGCTCGTCCTCCCCACAGTGACAGAGATGTAGCTTCCAGATCTCTCCCCTGCCACCTCTGATTAAGGCCGGCGTGGGCGAGACACACCTGTACAACTGATGGGAGACAATGCCGCCGCTTCCTCCCTGAGATTGATTTTCTCCATTAAAACGGGCCCTTTGTCTAAAAACCCTGCACCCCTTTTGTTATGCTAAAGAGAAGATGGAAGATTTCCAATTCAATTTGGGCTGAGCCGAGGGCCGGTCAGCTATATGGGCCTCCATTGTTCTGGCCGAGCCCGCTGGGACGATGCTAGCGTCTCCCAAACGCCAATTAAGCCGGACGGAGAGACGGACAGGGGGATAATTGACAGGCAGGAGAAAGGCCGCCTTCTTCCTCTCTGTCTCATCATTGAAAAAGAAAATCAAAGAGAAAGAACAGCAGAGAGGAGGAGAAGTAAAGGGATGAGAGGGAGAACAAGGAGGAGAGGAGTAATGACCCGTAATATGTTGCCCAGAGCAAATTCAGATTACATGAAGTGTTTAGCTCACGTACGTGGCCAGCACCAGCAGGGCCAAGAAAAGACAATCAGAGCCGTGATTAAGAGCAGAGAGAAAGCTCTGATGTGATTTAATGTTTGTGGAAAGTTGGCATAGCGGTCATCTCACTATCTTCATCCTCCATCATTAACCTGTCACAGGTCCACTCGTGTTAATTACCTTAAAATGTATCTAATTAAGACTAATTTAACCTAAATTGTTACATACTTCCTACTATCTTTCTGATGTCTCAAAGAGAGGACAGAAAACGTGTTATCTCAATAATCTACAGCACACTATTATGAAATCTGTCTACTTAGCTTTTCAATGATGCGATGGAGCCACTTGTCTCTCTGAGGTGACTGTTCAATCAGCAACACACTTAAAAACATCTTTTCTAATATTGATTTGCACACTTAATTAAAAATGCAATCTCAGTTTATTTAGCTGTAAATACCAGTGACTGTTAACTCTATTTCCATTTCAAAAAGCACTGTGTTGTAGGGCTGAACGATATGAAGTTAATATATCATCAGAAAAATAGAAAAATGTCTATTTTACATAAGTTTACATATCATTTTTACATTGAAACAACAACAGCTGAACTGTGTTACAGCAACATTTCATCATTTGGATGGCGCTTTAGGAAATGTAGGCATTTTAACATGGAGTTCTGTGGGGACTCACTCCCTTTTGGAGCCAGCCTCAAGTGGCCATTCAAGGAATTGCAGCTTTTGGCTCTAACTCATAAGGGATGCACGGATTCAATATGGAATATTGGTATCGGGCTGATATTGGCCAAAATCACTGAATTGGATATTGGAAGAAAAAACAAGTATAATCCGATCCATAAGCTTAAGCTACTACGTAGATGCTTCACTAAACTTTGGGCAACTTGCGGTAAAGATAGGTGAGCAGCATGTAACAATCGAACAGTTTTATTGAGGTATTGTTGTGGGCAATGTATTTATTCCTTTAGGGGAGTAGTTCTTTCACAATTTGAGCATGATGTTTTCAGATGGCCAGGTTTAGCAGAGTTCATTCTTAATTTAATTAAATTTTTTTTACAGCGGAGTTGTTTAAGGGATAAAAAACATTTGTATCGGTATTGGCAGATACTTAAGGTTGCTATATGGGCATTGGACCTGAAAAAGTTGTATCATGCCACCCTTTTTCCTCATGGGCTTCATTTTTGATTGGTTGCTGATTGGTTTGTATATTGATTTTGAGATGATGTACTTTGGTGTTGTGATTTATTGGATCAACGCGGCTTTGCTCACAAATTTTTAAATAATTTTTTTATTTTTTGCTTAGTTTAGTAATGAAGTCATGAGGTCATGCAATAGGTTAGACTGCACTGTAAAAAAAATAATAATAATTTACAGTAAAATACCATCAGCTGTGGTTGCCAGAACTTCACCGTAAAAAATACAGTGAGTGGGTTTTCTACTGTAAATTTAGATATAATTCTTTAGCAAGAACTGTAATTTAGACTGAGTAGTCCCTTCATTTTTAGCTTAGTAATTGTGTCCTTGTGACATTTTGGTTGTTCTCCTTTAATTTTACATGAAAAAAACTGTGTTTTCTACATTTAAATCATAAAACATTATTGATTTACCTTAATTATTAGCGTCTACTACGGTGATTTTCAATTTTTAATTTAACGCCCTTTTTCTGATGCAATTTGACAGTGTTTTACTGTAATTTCTACAGACATTTTTTACAGTGTCTCACTAAGAGTTTTAAGAAATCCCTCTGCTGGACCACAAGGAAACACTACATCAAACTGTGTTAATAGAAGATTTTTGAATGTAATCACAGTTTGAATATTTGCTTCTCCACACATGCACTTAAAAGTTTGAATCATACAACTTCAGCAAGTTTTTTATATCATATAAAAGGAATGTAAAACTGGAACAGCAGGTTGAATATATGAGATTTTCATCTCAAACGTTGGTCACACTGTGTAATGACCCCGGCCTTCTACCTGTGCATGTCCGTGTATCAGGAGCACCTGCTTTGTGTTGAAAAACGGTCAAATCCAAAGTAAAAAAAGCATTTCGTTCATCGCTTTCTTTCCTCCAAACATGCTTTTTCTCATTTCTTAAATCATAATGTCTCTCCCTCCCTGCCTCCCCCCTTTCCCTCTCTCCCTCTCTCTGCTGGCTTGTGACAGACGGCCTAATAGGATTTAATAAGCCCCATTTGCATGTCAACCTTTTAGATTTTCTGTAAGAAAAAAAGGCGATAGGAGGGATGGGGGGTGGACAGGGAGAGAAAGGGAAGGAAGGATAGAAGAAAGAAAGAAAGAAAGAAAAAAGAAAGAAAGAAAGAAAGAAAAAGAAAGAAAGGATGTAGTGGTATAAATGAGCGTGGCGATGAATGGATTGAATTTACGACCCATTTTTCTTTTGATTAAAGTAGAAAAGCATCTTACCAACTGTTTTAAAAATATACTGGAGCCAGTATTGGCCTTTTGCCTCATGCATTCACACTTCTTCTTTTCTTCCATATTGTGAGCAGAGAACTCACTCCAGTATGCACTGGGAGTTATAGCAGTTTCATTATTGTAGCTTTCAGTGTGTTTTATGCTCTAAATGTAGTTTCAGAGTTGACAAATATCAGATTTTGCTGAAGCCAGCAGCTTCGTGTCTCTTCCCCCAAGTGGCTTTTGTGCCCTTGTTTCGCTTTGGAAAATATAAAAATATAGTCCAAAGTCAAGTTTCTCATAAATTGACCACTACTAGACAATGAGCTATCTGGTTATTATATGACAATCAAATGTCATCATGTTGGAGGAGCTTGTTGTTCTTGTCCACGCTGCAATAGCCAATCACCATTTTCAGTCTCAACCTCTTTTGAGCTTTATTCTGGTCATTTGTTCCCACTAGAAAAACAATAACGAAAGTTTTTTTGCCTGAAACCACACGTTTTTCTGACTAGTAAATATTAAATAAAATAAAAATAGTAAATATTTTTAGTTGCCTAAACCTGAAGCTGGGCTTGCAATTTTTTTTAATCCCAGACCATCACAAGAGAAACTGATCAGGGACCTTGGTCGATACCAATGTTCAGCTCAGATTATCTGGCAATGTAAGTCATAACTCTCCCGAACTGCTTGCAGACTCATCAGGGCCGCCACAATAATTTCAAACATGTTAATATCTGCCAACATTCAAAACCAACACAAAAATGAAGAAGACAGACGGGACAATGATAAATACAACAATGTTTCGTTTCAGCCTATTTGCAAAACTTGGTAAGAAATAGCAAAACCGGGACTTCAGGTAACAAGGGGTCCAATGATTGGACCCCATGTACTTTCAAATTCTTCAGGAAAACCATGTGTGTTACTTCAAAGCCTCTCAAGATGTCTCCCTGAGTTCCCTGAGCAATCTGAGAAACAAGGAGCGCCAGTAGCCCCCCATCCTTCCTTTAACAATGATCCTCTTTGCTATTAACATACCAGTTATAAAAATCTTTTGTACAGTATGTGGCAATCTTTACAACAAAACAAAGCAATTAATACATCAGTTTAAATCTGGACGTCATAGATGTTGCAATACCAAGTAAAGCTGCCCTGCCAGATATTAACAATCTCCAGACAAAACCAGAAAGTATGACCTCAAGTGCCTTTTGGGAGTCTGTCACAAATATCAGATACGTTGGGGTACATTTTATTAATCTCTTGTCTGGAATAATGTAATCTATGCATGACTTTGAATTTGGCATTAATTGAGCTTAAGGATCCTCTCCAATGCCTCCCTCCACACCTTCTGAGCCAACTCCACACCATCTTTTTTTTTTTTTTACATCTTTTGTTTCTGATGCCAAAAATGACGCCCAGTATCCTTCATTCTGCCACAGCACACTGCAGTGAGTTCATGACCAGACAAGTGCCTTTGATTAGTTCAAATGTCTGGAAAACAGCAGGACAGTCAAGTGTCTATAAACTAAGAATATTTGGTTTAAACAGATCGGTGATGCTGTTTTCGGAAGTAATGTTATGTAGCCCCCTTGACTTTAATGTGGAGTGAGCACCGCTAGTTAGTTTATGCAATTAAATCAACTAAATATGAAATAAGCCCTTCAGCTTTTTTGGTACAATTGCTTCAGGGAACAGGCCCCAGGACGGTAAACAAAGTTAAAATATTTTCACTTTTTGTGATGGAATTTACAAGGTATTATGTGACAAAGTTTCCTCACACACGGGGAAAGTACAGCCAATTGGACAATTAGAAATAATTTTGGAATAACAGCAGAATTATATAGTCAAAGCTTGAATCTTACCAAGATATTACAAGTAGCTAGATGCATTATGAGAATATTTACGTAGAAAAAAAGACATTCCATCCTTTGTAAACAATACAACATCACTGAAAAAGTGACTAAAAGAAAAATGTACCTATTTTATGCATGTGCTCTGATAAAGATAGAGAGACTTGTTTGGCATAAATTTGTGATAAAAATCACATATGCGAGTGGCTGTTGTGCATTGTTTGCATCATCTGATATCTAATAATGAATTCCTTCATGATTTTTATGTGTTATAGTTTGTCAGAATGAGCCTTTTCCTAAACCGTTTCATTTTGTAGTACAGTATTTCATGCTTCTCCTGTCCTCACATGGATAGTAATACAAACAAACGGATGTGTGTGTACATAAGTGTGTTTTTATGTGTGTGTGTGTGTGTGTGTGTGTGTGTGAGAGAGAGCGACAGAGGGAGACTGTCGCTCTGTAAAGGAGGATAAAAGGTCCAGCCAAAAACCATGAGTGTTGCGCACATCTCCACACACACTCACACATTCAGTAATCCCCATGTTGGTAGCTGATGTTTATTGCCGTGTAATAGGATCAGGATGAGGCAGCGTCAATATCAGAGCAAACATCTCACACACACACAACACGCACACACACACACAATCGCTGATCAAACATAGCCCAGGAAACATTGTGATCCAGGAGAGATGAGAGGACTAATCCTTTTAGCCTTCTAAGAAGACTCTCCTCCTCCTCCTCCTCTTCTCTCTTTCTCTTCCAGGCTCGCTTCCTCAATCATTTTTCTTCTTTGACTCCCTGCCTTTCTTTCTCTTCCTCTCTTTCGCTTGACAACATTGTTTTCCTTCTTCCACTTTTTACCGACAAGGACAAGGCTAAAGAGAGAGAGTCACTGAGCTAAATATACATCCCATGCTTGTCTGTGTGTTAAGAGTAGATTGATCTGCTTGGTTTGCTCAGAGATTAGACCTGATAAATCCTCCTTTTAAACCAAACCCACCTCCCTCCTCAGCCTCCTCCCACCTACACTCTGCATCCATCTGCGTGTGCACATTCCTTCATATTTGCACAATGAGGCCCATCACATGTCTAAATTTCAGGTCAAGCTATTCAAGTTCTGAAGGGTGAAACCAATTTTAGAAGCCATAGCTGATATTTAGGTCCTGTTTTGTGCCAGAGGATGGGGATGTCTGTCCAACAATATGATACAGAGTTAAGATATCTCTACAACCAATGCACATATTCACATCACATTTTATTTATATGCACAAGGCTGACAATAAGACTGATTCACAGAGTTTAAAATGTACATTTTTGTCTCAACATATCTTTATTTTAATAGCCGACAGTAGGGAGATGGCAGCATTCAAGGGGAAAGAGAGATGGGGATTAGTGCTAAAATTTTTTTCAAGAAAAGTTGGAATAAAAGTGGAATATATATGTACAAATATAGATTAATGGAGCTATACATATTGAATTAGTTACATTTTTACACCGTCTTGTCCTCTCCTCTCTGCCTGCAGTTCAGTTAAAGTTTTACAGATTTTTTTTGTCCCACGATGGTTAGTCTCAGCCGAGTCAATCATGGTTTCAGCACAAAATTTAATGTTTTTTACAGAATCGGGGTAGTCCAAACTGTTTACTTTGGGCTTCAATTTTTTTGAGGCAAGTAAAAAAAAAATGTTTCATTAGATACCACTACTGGAGATTAAATCTGGTTATTTTCCTGACAGAAGTGTTCATTACACATTATTTATTTTAGGACCAAGGAAATGTGACAATTCAGATTTTCTGTTTTTACAGTTACTGGCTTTGATAAGTTGTAGCCTAATTATGGCAATTAAATGCTGGTTGTGTGGTTCAGAGGGTTAAAATAATAAGATTCAAACTGAGACGTCTTATTGGAATTTAGTTTTTATTATTCTAGACCAGAATATGAAACATATACATATAAAGTATGTGTACACAAATTAAGAAGCCCTGATAAGAAGAAACCAAAAAATATTTCCTCCTGTATAATTTAGTCAGTACTTTGTACAGTAGTAGGGCTGTAAACTCAAAGGCCTGATCAAACCGTCTTCTACATAAATGGTTATTTCCCACTAATGTGACTGGACTTCTTCCACATAATATTATAGTACTTTCTATATGTTATATGTTGTCAATATATCTTCTCTTCTTTCTGTCTCCTGCTTTTCCTTTTTGCATCCTGTTCAAAGCTCAAAGTCCATAGTAGGTGATTTGTTGTGCTTCTTTCTTCTTCCTTTTTATTTTATTTACTCAGAGTGCAGCAATGCCACTGAACATAAATATAACATAAAAATGACAGCGTTATTAGTGAATATCACATTCATAGGTTCATGTAAATGCTCTCTGCTGCATACAGTACATGCTTGTGAATGTGTGTGTGTCTTCAAACAGAGCTGTGAGTGCTTAATGAATTTACTTTGCTCTGATTGGAAATTAATTAAAACAGCCTCAAACAGACAGCCGCCCACAGGGAGCCACTGGCAACACACCGACAGACAGATTACTGCTCTGTTGGGGGAGAGAGGGAGGGAGGGAGGCAGGGAGGAAGAGAGTTTACAACTATCTGATGCACTTCCTACGACCCCACATGTCCTGGATTAGAGCAAACTTAGCCTGGTTATTGCTGTAATATTTGTCTTATCTGCAGCATCAGTGAGCGAGTGGCTTTCTCACTGAGGTTTAGACCGACATGATTCAGATTTCAGAAGAATACTCAGGTTCTGATTTCACTCAACAATGCAGGAAAAATATTTGAAACTCTGCATATTAGACCCTGCTTCGTGTTTTATGTGTAATTATAAGTTAATTTAATTTAAAACATTGTGCAATGGTTGATTAAAGAAAAAAAACACAATATCTTGGATCATAATTGAAGAACTTTTCAACTTTTTCTTTTTTTGTCTTTGTGTTTTATTATTACATGGATTAGTTGAATACTCTTTTCTGGTCAGTCAGTTAAGGCCCTGTACAGTCTGTAACTTCTCAGTAACAGACTCCGCAGAAAGAAGTCCGGTAGATTTAATTTGAGCTGTGGCAACAACAAAAAAACAGAGAAGGAAAAATCTAGGCAACAGCAGCAGATCTGGTGAGCGCCTCTCCTCGTTGCTGCTTGCTTCAAATGATCACAATAAGCAGTAGTGATAATAGTAGATATGGGATTTTTGAGACTGATTTCAGAGGGGGATCAATAACCGTTATGGCGGCTGATAAGGTCATTTTTTGTGTTTTTTTTAAAGTGGATTGTGCACCTATTTTTCAACACTCTCAAAATGTACCAAGTGAGCTACTTTCTCAAACTTTATTAGATAATATTTCACATTATTATACATGATACAAACAATATATAACATTGTCAGAGAAATCTATACATGATAACTGAGAATATAAAGAATAGATAGGAATATGGTAAATAGCTAAATAAACATAATTACTGTTCAGTTTCAGTGAATTGCTGACTACTATAAAAAAAATGAATAGCACCATTTCTAAATGACGGCAAGCTATATCTTCTGCATTATATATTGTGTAAAAAAGTTTTTATAGCGGCACATATCAGACAGCATATACACCGATATATCGGCTGATAATATCTGTCAGTCGATATATCTGTCGGGCTCTAGATTATAGTAATCAATTCTTACATTAGTAACAATCTTATTTCCAGAGCAAGAAGGTTAATAGAAGGCTACAAAGTCTATTTGTGGAAGCAGTGAAATCCTTTAAAATCCTTATAAGTTCCAAACTATTGATAATTTTCTTGAGTAGCTGTGTAATAGCTGTAATAATGTACAGTGAGCCCCTTTATCGTGAATCACTGACCCACTCACTGTACATCATCACTCACATGTTGCACAAGCTATTTAAAACAGCAAATAAATGCTTTTAGTTCCTTCATGTTATAAATCTTTTCCTCAACAAACAGAAGTAAAGATTAAACAGTGGTGACATGAAACAGTCAGTAGTTTTGCAAGTTTTAGAAGATAATAACATGGGAGGCTGTTATTACAGTTGATTAATCTGTGAATGCCAAAAGGATTGAACAAAAGTATTTGATTCATCTGTGGGACAGCTGGAGACTGTCAGGGATGATTTCCCACCAGCCCCTCGGGGAATGTGTCGAACACAAAAGGCATAGAGGAATAAGACACACTGTATATTCAGAGACAAATAACAGACACATCAATGATGACAAGTCATGGTAGTGAAAGACTTTGTCAAGAGCGACCACATGTCAGCCTCTGTGAGTGATTTCCTACCTCCACTCAAATCAAACAGTCCTTTTCAGTTTTTGAAAATCTCTCTTTTCTACTGGATATCATTGTTGTCTTGTTAAAAAAAAATGAGAAGTGTTGAGGGATGTTTTTTTTCTTTAGGAAAGGAGCTTTGATCTCATATTCAAACATTGTGTTTTGGAGACTTTAAAAGGTTGTCATGAACCAAATATTCATCCAGTCTGTGCTACGATTAACAGGTTGTTCCAGCAATTTAATCGTTCACAAAGTTAGAGACAGATTTTAATAACAGTGGTTAAAATTGATGCAGCAGAGGCCAAAATATCCTGACTGTTGTGCCTCATCCGTGTCGTACCAAAGTTATTGTAACCATGTCTAAACTCCAACTTGTTTCACTATTCAGAAGCAAAAAACTCAGCCAAAGTCTGTCAGTCAAGGAGAAAACATCACTCATCTAACCCTGCAATCACCCCGCAGTTTCATCATCTTTAATTGTTTCATGATGTGAAAGTTTACGAGTCTTACACGTGGAAATCCTTCCCACTTCTGTTTTGCATCCTACTTGTTCTATCATGTGATGTGATCAAAAGCTCTGGAAAAGATACTTAATAGACCTTGAGCTAAGACTGCAGACTCCAAACTAGAAAATAAACTTATAGTCTCCACATCATGACATCCTGGATGAGAAGTCCTTAAAGTGCTCGGAGAAAGAAAAGGTATTACTATTACTATTATTGTCATAATAATAATAATAATTATTATTATTATTATTATTATTATTATTATTATTATTTATGGGCTGGCCATTTATTCATTCCATTTTCAGCGTCCTTGGGTCTATTGAAAGGCGCTTATAAATATAATGCATTATTATTATCCCCATCTTTCTCTCTTTCTCATCATCCCTCCTCTTCTTCTCATCCATTCACCATAGAAACTTCACCCAAGACTGATGGCACACACACAGACACACACACACACACACACACAATATAACAAATATAACCTTGTTGTATTACTTCTTGAGGATCTTTTTGCTTACCGACCTGTATTAGTGTTTTTGTCCTTGCCCTATTTGTTATTTTTTTGTCTTTTTTTTTTGTCTTGCAATAAAAAAAATACACAAAATTATGGAGGGAAGTTGGGCTTAAAGGCCTCTGCAGTTAAAGCAAATCACAGTTTGTCTGCTTCCCATGATGCTCTGCAGCAGAGACGCTATATTCCATTAAAAGGAGCCGAACCCCAACTGTTGATGCGTCTGAACCTCTCCGCTCCGCCTCTGGTTCAGGAAGTGTTAACCGGTCCAGCTCCCTCAGGCAGACAATGATGTTAAAGACTAATTGACGAGCACTTTAAATGAGTCCTAATTAGAGCACGGCTGGTAATAATTGGGCAGGCGGTCTGAGCACTAATTAGCGGGTTTTTTTCCCTTTAAAAAAAAAAAAAAAAGCCTACTGTGTGTGTGTGAGTGTTACCGTGTGGATGAATGATCCCTGCAGGGGGGCTGATGAAGCCCATACTTTCAAAAAGCAGACAGAGCGAGAGAGAGCAAGTGGGCGAGAGAGGTAGAGGGAGAGTGGAGCAGAGAGAAAGAGGGGAGATAAACCGTCGCCCCTCCTCACTCTTTTGTGATGGCGTATGGTTTGTGGGTGGCCCTCTCTGCATGGGAGGGACAGGGGGGGAGGGCAGGTGTGTGTATGTGTGTGTGTGTGTGAGCTGAACTTACTCCTAACAAGACTAATTGATTCTGTAGCCTTTCTTTATCCTTCCCCATCTTCCCCTCACTCTCTCTCTGTTTTTTCTTCTCCTCTCTGCCTCTAATTGTTTGTGCTGAGAGGCGTCTAGAAAACAGCAGTAATAGATTTCCCACCTGCTGCAGAGACACATTAGTAACACACTCAAATGACTTGTTTGCCTCTCGCTCCCTCCCTGCTGGTGTCTATTCATTGCTTGCTGCTGGTCCTTTCAGCAGGCGACCCAGGTGTACTGATCCCCCCTCTGGTTGTCAGCCAGGCTGCATATTAAAACACAGCCAAGGTGCCACTCATCTCAATTTTTATTATTCCTTTTTGATCTTATTTCATTAGTGTCACATAGTTTTGGAAGGAGGGTTTCAATTAATTCAAGTACTGATATTGGAGATTTGTCTTGTCAGTTAAACCCAGATGTTGTCCAGTTGTTGATTCCTTCATATATAGTACTGTATAGTTTTGACAACAGACAGGTTGTGTTTTTTATGTGCTTCAACATTTCCCCTGCTCCTCATCTCTCTACCCTGCTGTGTGCAGCTTGGTGTGTCCATCTGACCCTCACACACACACACACACACAAACACACACACACACACACACACACACACGTAGCGACACGATGAAGCTCGAAGAAAATGTAAAGTGTGGGTTTGTTTGTTTGTGCTTTAAAAACGTAACTGCAGTGAAACACATGAATGCCGTGTGTTTACAAAAACACCAACCAACGTTTGCTACAAATTATACCTTTTCAATTAGTTATTTATTTATCTGGCAGATTTCCATACACATATTTTATCCATTGATGTTTTTGTTTGACAACTTTACGCAAAAAAATGGCATATGCCAGCGAACAAACTCTGGAGCTGTTGAAAATTATAATTAGATTACCATATAGTTTGGTCATAAACCAAAATATTGGATGCATTTGAATTTTGGATGATTGTGCTAGATAAAAGTAAGAAAACAACTAAGTTATGACAACTCTTGCAAGCAATCCCTCCAGTAGTTGTTGAGATATTTCAGCCTGTTCTTACTCACAAGTAGTCAAACATGGCAACTATGTTAGTGGCACTGCACTTCAAATTATAATGCTGTGCATGGCTTTAGTTTTGGCAAAAGTAAAGGAGGAAGTATGGGGAACTAGTACAAAGAGCAACAAAGTCCACATAGTGAGAAAGTCGGTTGGATGGTTGAGACAAAAAAGACCAAAAGTCAAAACTCAGACCACATTCTTTTCCTAAATGTAACCAAGTTGCTTTCATTTTAAGTTTATTTTGAAAAGACAATGTATGCATGCAACAAGCGGAAGCTGATACATGCAAAACTGCGTCTAGAGGGGTAAGTAAAGAGTCATAGTTAAAAGCATAGCACCACTGACCTCACAGCCATACTTGACTAGTTGACCTTCTGGATATTTCAGCTTTAAGTGGTGGACAGAGTGAATGACAAGAACTGTTAAATTCATGCTGACCAAAAAGCAATACCAGTGCTTAGAAATGGTAGAAGTGGACTTTCAGAGTTAAACTTTTAATATTTTTTGAACCACACCCAAGTCCTCCTCAAAAGTTGCAGGTGATTCTGCTGATTAAGCCCTGAAGTGTGAAAGACTGTCTGACTGGCAACAGCAGGATTCATCACAGATTTATCATTGAAAATACAAATTAATGGCACTAATTGCACAGCCAATCTAAAATTGGCTGCCTGGTATGAACATGCTAGCTGTACAGTTGTTGGTCTCTAATTGCTGGTTAATTAAT
Organism: Centropristis striata; assembly: GCF_030273125.1. NCBI lineage: Eukaryota > Metazoa > Chordata > Actinopteri > Perciformes > Serranidae > Centropristis > Centropristis striata. Next base: position 7,506,193 of record NC_081540.1, on the reverse strand, counting down.
TAAATATCCAGCGGATTAGAGGAATTACGGGCAATTGTCCCTTAACGACCCTTAACAAGGCCTTGATTAATGTCTTCAGCCATATCCTGTGGCTAAAATGATCCTTCAATTAGTGATGGAAAGCTCATGAAGAGAGAGCGTTGGTGGATGAGAGGTCACATGGTGGACAGCAGACTGGAAAGAGATTTGCAGTTATTCAACCAAATGAGGGAAAAGAAAAGAAAGTTCTGACAGGGATTTAAATTTAGTGAACAAAGGGCCGGTGGGTTGTGAGTTTCAATGTTTTGAGGCAATCTCGGAGAGATTCTAGTTACTTCCTGGTGAGCTACGAGACTAAAAGAGCTCATCAAACTCACACCTCATTATTCTGGAAAACACTGACAACAAACCCATCAGCATTTAGTCACAACTTTTATATTTTCCCTGAGCTCTGGGGTTTTTGGGTGATGAAGATTTCATTGAGCTGAGCCATAGTGATTTTCATATTTGATTGTAATTTCCGTTCTGCACGAGTGAATAGAGGGATATGATTTTAATGTGGGATAAATCACTGCAAATACTTAGTTTCACCAAAAAAAGAACATATTTCTGTATTTTCTGCTCATTCATGGCCCAGAAAAAACTGACCCATTTGGAGATGTGTTCAGGGAAAGTGTTGTTTTTTTTGTTCAGAATTCTAGGACTGGATGAGGGAACAAATTGTGCATCATTTTCAATTCGGCCTCTATTCAGGATAATGGATTTTACTCCATTTGTGCAAGACGTTTTTGTTGCTCTACATTCACCGAACATTGATGTAAAATCACTTGCTGCTGAGACGTTTTACTTGATTTTGGTAGGTGGTCCGTGTGTTTTTAAACATTTCCCTGGAATATTGTGGACATTAACCCCTTCCACTCCACCCCTTCTTTTTACTGTCTTTTTAGTCGGGACAGTGGATCTTTAGGGGGACGAAGCAGGTCAACAGTAGATGCCGCATAGAAGTTGTGTACATTATCTGAAAGCTGGAAATAGTCATAGTTCCTAGTAATAAATATGTAATCAAAGTTCATTATTTAGCAATTATTAATTAAAAATTAAAAATCACACAAGTGTGTTTTTCAAAATAAAAGCCCCACAGGTAATTATATCTTCATAGTTATGTATAGTAAAAGCCTGAGAGGTAACTGGCTCAACCGGAAACCTAGGATGAGGCTGTTTTTCAAAATAAAAGCCCCACAAAGTAACTATATCTTAGTAGTTTGATAGCATAAAAGCCTGAGAGGTAACTGTGTTTGGACAGGAAAACAAGAACAAGCCTATTTTTCAAAATAAAAGCCCCGCAAATTAATTATATCTTAGTAGCTTAGTAGAATTAGAGCAGCTGCATTCATCCAGAATGCAGCTGCTCGATTGGTCTTCAATCTTCCCAAATTTTCACACACAACACCCCTCCTCCGCTCCCTCCACTGGCTACCTGTGGCTGCGTGGATACGCTTCAAGACTCTAGCTTTGGCGTACTCTGCTGCTAACGGTTCAGGTCCTACTTACATCCAGGACCTTGTCAAACTCTACACCCCTGCCCGTCCTCTACGCTCTGCATCAACCAAACAGCTGGCGACTCCCACCCTGCGTGGGTCAACTCGCCTCAAAACCTCCTCCAGACTTTTCTCTTTCTTGGCTCCCAAATGGTGGAACGAGCTCCCCACCGACATCAGGACCTCAGACAGCCTGGACATCTTCCGCCGCAGGCTGAAGACCTATCTCTTCCAACAATACCTCAGTTAAGCCATGGTCACCTAACAGATATATATAAAAAAAAAAAAAAAAAAAATCATTCTCATTCTTTTCTCTTCTTTTCTTCTTTAACATATAGCACTCCTTAGCAATGACAGTTAGCTCTTAAAGTTATGTACTTACTCGATTCCTATGGTCTATGTCTAGTACCTTCAGGTTGAATGCACTTATTGTAAGTCGCTTTGGACAAAAGCGTCCTGAGAGTTAACTGTGGCTTAGGAAACTCAGGACATGTCTGGGTTTTTTTTTTCAAAATAAAAGCCTCACAAAGTAAATATATCTTAGTAGTTAAGTAGAATAAAAGCCCAAGAGGCAACTGTGGCTTAACATGACACCCAGGACAAGGCTGTTTTTCCACATAACTTATTCTACAACTTTTTCAAACAACGTCACTACAACTGAAAAGCACTTTTTGCATTACTAAGCTCAAATAGAGACCTTGTACTTACAGCTGCGTGGTGTGTGAGTTCCTCCCTGTGTGTACGACCCAATATTTCATAATTCTGACATAGTGATTGGGAGATTTCCCTGGCCTCTGCAGGCTTGTCAGACAGATAAATGTTGTAGACCCATCATGCACACACACACACACACACACACACACACACACTGGCTGTATGGAGATAGGAAGGTGGCTGACATTTGTGGTGCCTCGGGTGAGGACATGGCCTTTTCTCCTCATTTCTTTTGGCCAATCACCCAGACTGAAAGGGGAAAGGAAGATAAGGCCTTTTGTTTGGCCTGACAATGTCCTACTGATACTGCCATGGGAGACCATTCAGTGTGTGAGACAGCGTGTGTGTGTTCGGTCTATCCCACCCCTTTAAGACAGGGAACCCCTCAGAGAAGTCATTATTAGAGGAGAACATTTACCATGAGAGATTCAGACACTCAGTTACACTAATGCATACACACACACACACACACACACAGACATGATCACAGAGCTTACATACAGATTAGTCTTACAACCACTAAAGAATAAATTAAAGCCACTAACCTTTCATACAAATGGTCACCAACATTTTTCACTTCTATTCATTAATTACAACCCTGGTTCCAAAAAAGTTACTAAAATGCGCATGAAAGTTTTTCCAATCACTTGAGGCGTTTTTTGTCTTTTTTGCGAAAAATAATTAATGCGCTAAATGGGAGATGGAAATGTTTTTTCCGAATATGTAGCGACCATTTAACTCTCATGACTGATCAGCTGTTTCCTCTGACATGAAAGAACAATTATAATTTGATCAATTAAATCCAATTCCTAAAGACTTCTCTCCATTTTCTCTCGTGGGTGGCCGAAGTTGTCCAATCAGCAACCTCTTTTTGTTGTAGTTTTTTCTCTCTACTTCTTCTACAGTTTACTGACGGATTAGCCTACAGCAAAACATTACACTGCCATCTTCTGATCAAAGCACATTTATGCAGCTTTGGCTATTTGCTCTAAACTAGTTGAAGGAAACGTCCCTAATTTGCATTTTCTCTGATGCAACATTTAAGAATATCGCTTTGACTTTAATGGAGACACGGCTCGCGAGTTGTGTTTTAAAACGCTCTAATCTAACAGATTTGTCTTTTGTTCAAGACTCGTTATTCTTTCTGAAGGCCAGAGATGGAGCGTGTATACACTAAACTACAGGAGAGTTCAGCACATCACGTCTCGGGACACCATGTTAGACAGGTGCCCATATCATATTAGATAGCTGGATATTATTACCTTGTTACAAGTAAATGGTGTTAAGATAGTGTCAGGTGAGAAAGGGGAATGCACTCATTTAAGATGATATCACTCCCAGAAAAAGGGGCAGCAGCCAAATGCAGGAGGATTGATAATTTTGTCAAATTGCCTGTAGCACTTTGAGGCCTCGCCATCAGCTGCCGAACATCTTAAAGAAGATCCTGCTATAATATATGAAGCCATCTTCATAATGTACCAAAATTGAATGGCTGGAATGCCACTTAAAGTAGTGGTGGTGTAATTGGTACTCAAAAAATCTTAATAGTATCATATATCTTGAGCTGGGCTTTTAAAAGGATCTATTGTGAGATCTTGCCTTGATCTCTCTCTCTCTCTCTCTCTCTCTCTCTCTCTCTCTCTCTCTCTCTCTCTCTCTCTCTCTCTCTCTCTCTCTCTCTCTCTCTCTCAGACACACACACACACACACACACACAAGATAATGCATTCAAGCCATCACTTCATCTCAGAATTCCCAAGCGTGGGACACCACATGCTATAATGATCCTCTGTAAATGGCTTGGTTGGACTGCTAACTTGTGTAAATAGTGCAGGCAGAGACTAATGTACTGTCTTGTAATAGGGGGAAATTACTCGCCTATTACAGGTAGACCCTCCGAGAGGGGAGGAGAGGAAGTGGAAGGAGAGGGAAAAAAAGAGGTGGAAGATGAGGAGGAGACGGGAATGAAAAAAAAGGGAGGGTGATGAGATTGATGAGGAAGATGAAAGGAAAGCTGAGAAGTAGCAGAAAATGAAAAGTTTCTTGTGAGGAAACTTTTGATGTTGACTAAATCTAATGACAGCAGTTTAATGGCTTTGAAATAATGATGAACTTGCATATTATTTTAATCTTAACTATATTCTGAAGGTTTGTTACAGAGGGGTCTGTTTATATATAATTCATACCCTAATTTATCCAATAATTTGTTGCTAAAAACATGACGAAAATTGATTTTTTTAAATGATTTGTGAAATGATGAAAGGAGATATCCCGATTTCCTTATGTAAAAAAAATATATCAACAAAATAAAATAATAACAAATGACATTTGCTTTATCCAATGTTCAGATTTATGTCCTGGCAATATATGCAAAGTAGCGCATATTTAATGAGCTCATGCCTCATTTGCATATCTAAACATAACATTTCGGAAAACTTGTAATACAAAAAATCATTGTCTTAATATAAATAACAAACTGAGTGATATGAGTAAGTTAAAATAATAACCCAGTTCACCTGTAGTGCCTTAAAGTTAATGTTTAATATGTATAATATAATGATTAACTACCACATTGTTAAATAAGAAAAAAAAATCAAATGAAGGCATATGGGAGACTTGAAATGTATCTTTTGTCAGCAGTTTTAAAAAAAATGTTTTTAATTGATGATATTTACAATCATGGTCATAAATTTTGAACTTGACATTGTTGTAGCTGCATGAGAGTTAAAGTCCTGTTCTTCATAATGTTCATGAACAAAACTTAAGGAGGCTCCATTGGTCGAAAGTGTTGGGTGAAAAAACTATGTGAATGCAAGTTCCCATAAAGGCCTTGAAAGTGTTAATTAAACAGTTGCAAAGGGCCATTCATGGCGTTTCGGTTAATTTGAATCACATTCTTAACAAAATATGAAGCTTCATAAATCTCCTTTTCAAATCTGGATTTTGTTTGCTGACAAAATTCAGCCTCTATAATATCAACACCATGTTTTGTCATGCTTGTTTAAGGAAATTAATTGAAAATCTCTGCAGAGCCAGTTGTAATGCACGCTAATTTCCTTCAGCTATTGGTGAAGCGTAAATTGGCAAACATTCGCATAATGTGTTCATGTGAATAGACAGTTTAGATCGCTGTTTGTTAACAATATTTGTTTGCTTAGTTATTGTATTCATGGAGCCAAATATGAGGCATGTCTTTTTATGCTGCTTCATTTCTTGTTAGTTGTTTGCTATTATGATAACAAGGATCCATTTGATGTCAGCAGGCCTTTTATCTTCAAATGAGCCATTTAAATGTCATTACTGTAGGGATGTGTGTGTGTGTGTGTGTGTGTGTGTGTGTGTGTGTGTGTGTGATCAGTACATTTACAAGGCCCATTCATGTCTCGTCATTTTTCCTACAATGAGAAATTACCAGCATTCAGTCTCTCTGATGCTGCAGCAGGAACATTATTCAGTTCTTAATAGTTATTGTTCAGTGACATAAATTCAAGCTCTTGTCTATTTCGCTGTCCACAGTTGTTGACTGTTTATGCAGCAGGACATAGCATAATGACACAGGAAATTAAACTCATTATACACTTATTAAGTATGGTAGATATGCATTTTGTGATTTTTCAGTTTACGTTACACATATGATGTTTAGAAAGATAATATCACAAATATTTTTTGTGATGGAACTTACTCATCTCATCGTATATTTTTTACTCCAAAAGTATTGTTTTTTATATTTGCATGGAGCACATTTTTACTACTTTATACACAGTACAGTAATTTGATTGTTTAAATCTCCCATATTATAAACATGTAACATAACTGAAATTGTCACTATAGTTGCAGGCATGTAGTAACATACAAACATACTTTTAGGCATGGCACAATTTAAAAAATTTCATGTCCTGATTATCGTAGCCAGAATCATTGCGATCCACAATATAATCATCAAAAAATTAGACCAATTTTATGTAAAAATTAAATATTGTTTACTTGATTTGAACTGTTACGACTGGGCTGTGGCCAAATTAGTGTTAAGGGTTTGAGGAAAAGCTTTTGTAAGTCACTCTTGACTATATTCATGATTTTCCCATGAATGGAACTCATCATGATTCATCCACCTTTTTTTTGTGTTTTTATTGTAATCTGTGATAAACTCATATATTGTCCCACCCCTAGGAATGTGACAATATGAATTTTTTTTATCACCATGACGAAAAAGCAACGTTCCTCTGCGGTTAACCACAAATGCCTCTCTCACCGTCGCCAACTGTCCTCCACCTGAGCAGCAGACAGTGATAGCGCCTGTGAAACAGAGCAGACAAGTGCAGCAGTAAGTTGTCACTCTGGCAGTAGATGTGCACTTCAGGCTACAGTCTTGTAGTGTCAAGTGTTGCAGCTTCACAAACCCAAATCTTGTCTGTTGTTTCCTAACTTCTGGAATAGTGAAGGGGGTTAGCTGAGCAGGCTAACAGTATAATTGTGGCATTCCAAGGAGGTCTGTGGTGCTACGTGAACCAATCAGAAGCTTTAATCCAGCATTGAACTGTGGTGTCCTTTTAAAATAAATCCATAATGATAAATCCAACACTGAATCTGTTATTTATGCATTTTCTATATTGAAAACAGATATTAGCAAAAGCATATTTGAAACTAAACTTTGAAATGAAGAAAATTTGATAACTGACTAATCATCAGCTGGTTTAGAGCGAATAAAGAAAGCTGCATAAATGTGTTTTGGTCAGAAGATGGCAGTGTAATGTGTTGCTGTAGGCTAATCTGTCAGTAAACAAGAGAAGAAGTAAAGATTGCGTGAGAGGAAAAAAAAACACCTCAAGCAAGTGTAAAAACTTTTATGCGCAGTTGGGAAAGTTTGATCTCCATCAAGCTTTTCTCATGCAAATCTTCAAAATGCTCAGAGATATTGGTTGATGGAAACATGACTTTTGTTAACCAGTGATTCTCTGCTGAACAGAACAATGTAGGTGTCCTTGAAAAAAACCTTTTTCTACTATATTTTGTTTGCTTTATTTGCTCTTCTTGCCATGATTATTCATTCTTTGTACTTGCTCGAGTCCTGTTTAGTTTACAGACTTGTCTCAAGTGTCACTAAATAAAGTGAAGAAAAAAAAAAAGGAAGACATACTTAACCCTTTATGGGGCACTCAATAAAATACTTAGAATTTGAAAATTCCAACCCTAAAGTTTCAAGACTTACATTTGTGACTTTTTTTGAAAATGTTTTCATTTTTATGTTGCAAATAAGGCTCAATTGAGTTACCATTATTATTATATTGTCATTACTATACTGATTGGTGCGATGCGATGGTACTGTGACGTAGCCTGATCTTCACTGATTAGCTGGAGAAATCCATGTGGTTCTGTGACCTCATGGGGACCCTATTTCAGATGTCCGCTGAAGTTACCAAATAGGAGTCTTTGCCCAGTAAAGGGTTAAAAGTATTTGAAAAGTGTACAGAACTTCACTAAGTGTATGGCGTTAGGATCACGTCTGATGCCGATGTTGAAGGTGAGACTGCCTCGCTGCCTCTCTGACTGGATGATGTGCTTTTTAAAGAAAAGCTGATGTTGGCTCCATGTCCTGTCTAACCTTCATGGAGACAGTGCTGTCTCTGTCTCTTTGCTGGAGTGGCAGATAAGCTATAGGGCAGCGCTCCCAGTGCACTACTGGTAATTTAGGAAATCCTTACTGGCAGGTTGAGATGACAAGGCCACTGTGTTTGTGGCAGTGCTCTGTAATTTGCTTGTTTTCCACTCCGCCATAGAGCTGACGCACTGCAGGAGCAGGCAAGCCAAGGAGCATTTCTCTCTCCCTCACTCTCTCTCCCCCTATCTCTTTCTCTTGCTCACTCGCCCATTTGCTCCGGGTTCGCTCTCTCCTATTGTTGTCATTGTGTTATTCAGCTCAGCTCTGTGGCCTCCGAGTTAAAAGAAAAACACAGGCTGCAACCACCACAGAAATCAGAGCCTAATCTCCTACAGCAACAAAATACACTGCAGGAGTGAAAACACATACAGCCATTTATTTGTGAAATACTTATATAATAAAAACAGGTATATAGAACATCCTGAAACTACCAATCAGCACATGCATGTCATTTTAAAAAAGCGTCTAAATATGGCTTCCCTGCAGTGCACCAGTGTGGTAATTTCCATTCTTTAAAATTCTCATAAAATGTTTCCCTCTCCGTTGGCCTGGAGCATTCTGGAGATATTTAAACAGGTTAATTTTCTTTAACTTTGCAGAAATTATAAATTTTACTTAAATAGAATATGTGTATTTAACATTTTCTGGTGGCTCAAACTGACATCTCAATCTCAGATTTTCCTAGAAATAATTTGGAAAGACGACTTTATTTGGAAAGAATATCCAATTCTGAACATTTTGACTGATCGTTTTTATTGATAAATATATATAAAAGGACCCTGCTGTGATATTTTTTAAAGTTATTTTATTTTTTGCAAGGATCTGAACCGAAGAAAGAATTTTTCTAAAGTCGCTGGGACACAATTTGAAGGCTGAAACGTCTCTGCAGCACCACAATAATCCCCTTCAGATGGTATTTTGTCACATAGTTTGCCTTTTACAAGTATTGCACCTTCTGCGATTTGCCAAAAAGTGAACTTGTTTGGTACAAGCTCATTCACCTTTTGGGAAGACAAACAAATGAAATGCAACCTTCAATTTAAAAAAACTCAATCACACCATAATTTCAGTTTCAAATAGTTATATTAGAACACAAGATAAAACGGACCCTTACTTTTGTCCATTTTCATGTTTTCCAGTTCAATCAAGCAATAAAATAAGCAAAGAAATTAATCACTCATGACTATATTCACAATTTTCCTACATTTACATATCCCTATTTACTTTAGACTTGTTGCATTTGTATTTTATATTGTTTTTTTATTTACATACTTTCTTATTACTCTTTCTTATAAAGCAGCGACTGTAACAAAAGCAGCTCGCTCCTACAGCACCATTGTTTTATTTCAAAGAAAAATTGCCATAAAGTGAACTGAATTTGGTATAAGCTCATTCCTCGATTTCTTTTTATGAATCATGAATTTTCCATGTTTGCACAGTGTATCGTTTCCTCTCGTTGCCCTGGAGCATCATGGGGGATTCCCCGCTGCCACAGCATGCAGTTTTCTGCTCTTTATCTACATTAGTCTCTGAATAAAAGTATTCAGAATGAATTGTAATTGTTTTCTGAGAAAAGCAGCGTTGGACGCAGACTATACTTGTGCATGTGTGTGTGTATATGTGTGTGTGTGTGTGTCCTGTTTACCATGGCGACGCTGTGGCCTGTGTTCTCTGTCTCTACGGTAACCGGCCCTGAGCTCTGTGATTGGCTCAGCCATTGAACTCCCAGTTAGAGACAAAAGAGAAGGACCCGGCGCTGGTAATTTCTTATCACCAAATCCCATTAGGCTCAGGGTTTTTCAGGTTTTTTTTTTTTTTTTTCATTAACCCACACAAAAGTAAAGTGGAAATCACCATACCCAGTCAGCTCAGCCCCTACTGTGAGCCTGACTGGGCCCCCTAATAACATCACTCTGCTCTATGCAAGAGATACTTACAAAAGTGCATTAATAGAATCAAGACGACATGAAAAAGAAAATACTTGGGTTACATTTTAAAAGAACAATACTCCATTCCAACAGCAATCCTAGTCTGTCCTTTGCTCTTCCATCACTGTCTGGTTTGGATCATGAACCTGTGGTGGAATGTAACTAAGCACATTTACTCAAGTACTGTACTTAAGTTACTTTAGTATTTACATTTCATGTAACTTTATACTTCTACACCACTACATTTGAGGTAAATATTGTACTTTTTACTACACTACATTTAGTCTACAGCTTTAGTTACTTTTCAAGTCCAGATTTAACATAAAAACATGATCAATTTAGAGTGATTAGACTTTTTTTTAATTTTTCATTAAACCTCATAGCAGTATATTAAGTAGTTAATATGAGCCGTACCTTTACAAAATAAAACACGACCTACATTATTGCATCAATAATGATACTAATAATAATCACATAATACATTTGGAATATAAAGTCATGGAAAAAAAATATTAGATTAGATATCTAGACATTTTCCATGGTTTTCTTGATAACGATTTTGATTTTTATCAAGAAAACTATGCAAAATGTCTAGATATCAGCACTTGAATTAAACTATTATGAGCTATTTTTGTTGTTATCATTATATTTGTCCAAACAAATGTATCTTTAGTTGTACCAGGATTCAAAATGAAGAAGAAATTGAAGAAAAAGGGTGGTCTAATCATTATTTCCATGACTGTACATACATAACATTCTGCAAATCACATTTAAGTTTTTTTTTTTTTAGATTTCATATCAATGTAACTGATTTTGTTAGATGATCATATGATATGACACCATCTCATTGGTTGCAGGCCCCTGAATTGAATCATGTCTCACCTACCACAAATAAACTGCAGGGTAAGAATTCTGGGTACCCACAGGACCCATTTTCAATTAGGTACCCTAAGGTCAGAGGTCAAAAGGCGATAAGAGGCAACCACAACATGGTTTGTAAAAATGGATTCCTTCAGTCTTCTAGTTTCACGTGATATTTTACTAGTAGTTTGAGCCTAATACAGCAACTGAGTTAAAAATGTTAGTAAAAAAGTCCTGATGGCTCACCGGCAGGCCTTCAGAACACTAAGGGTTAAAAAAATAACTGCGATATACAGTTTGCAATATAATGTAATATGGTGAATCATAACCCCTGTATCATGATACATATATCACCAGATTAATGCCAATACACAGTATGTTGTTTTATAAAGTTGTTTTTACAGTCAATTCAAACTTTAAATGCACTTTAAAATCTTCATTTTTTAAAGTGATCTTGTTCTTTTAGAATAATTATCCAAATATCTCAAAAATGAATAAGGTAATGGCCCACCAGTTAAATTAAACCATATTTAAAAATTACTTTTTACATAAGAGGAAAATGCTCAGAAAAAAGAGCAGCTTGCACATTCAATGAACTGTCTAAAAATCCTGCAAAAACTCCATCCAACAGTTTGTTTTTATTCCCATGTTTCCTGTTGCACTAAAATGTTGACGCTGCAATTGATTTATTAAAGAAACAATGCAAATATTTCACTTTTTCCAGAGAGAGGTAAGCTGCTGCAGTAATGGCAGTGAACTTCTGAATACCTGCAGACGAGCGTCTTTTTGACATTTGGCCTCTCAGTCATCATTTCAGCTCAGCACACCACTAAATCTGACACCTCTCACGCTGAATGGGCCCGATGTACCTACGACCGTAATCACTGCACGAGTGTGCGTGACAGTAGGTGGTGGTTAGGTGTATCTGTGTGTGTGTCTGATAACCGCCTCTATGAAGTCGGATTGACAGACAAAAGCCTAATCGCTTCTCAGCTCCTGCAGCCATACAGCTCAGAGGAAGTATTGACCCAAAAGCACCGTAATCCCCTTCACCTAACGCGGGCAATTTCATGTAATACCTGTAATAACACACATTTAGCTCAAAGTAGTCATCAAAAGAGCTCAGAGCATCTGATTTTGAGAGGTTAGCTGTTTGAATAAAAGGGACCTGAAGAGTATATCAATTTGTAACAACAACATCGCGGCCCGGACTTACTTTCTTTTCTCCTTATCGCCGCTCCTCTGAATCACTTTCACTCATGTTCGCTCACTCTCTTTGTCTCTCTCTGTCTAAATGTGTCGCTCATGTTGCTTTAAAGACTGAGCGTTCAGCTTTTTGGAGTTGTTTTAAAGAAACATATGGAGTATTGCATGGTACAGAAAAGCCGTGTCAACTAAGGGGTTCATTTTCTTTTTGTGCACGTGCGAGCAAGTTGTCCATTCCTTTCTCAGGTTTGACATTTGAAATGCTTTCTTAGGTACCGTTTGCATACTTGTCATTTTTATGTTCACTGCTGTCAGTAAAGGTGTTGTACCTGCGCTCAAACATCGTGTTAATGCAGCAATGTTTAGATTACTGCAGAAGGAAACCCACAAGGGAGGTGATGGACGTCATGTGATGAATTATAACAGTGTAATCCCACTTTGACCCCTTTATACAAACCCATTACATGTGACTAATGCATGCAAAAACAGGAAATTTAAACATTGTTTAGCTGGCTGTCAGTGGCTTGATGCCACTATAAAATATTTAGCAGTGAACTTTCTATCAAAGCTCACAGCTGAGATTTTTGTCAGCGCTCGTGTGTTTTGCTGCTGCACACAGAGTGTGTATAATGTGAGGCTTAGCTTGGAGAAGTGGTGCACATGATAGAGCACATGGCATTTTCTGTTTGTGTTGGGCTACACACACACACACATGGCAGCAAAGATCAAGAAAAGAATAACTAGAAGGTTTTTGCTAAAACGTATCTAAAGAAAATACACAAGGGTGCACGCAGGATCAGTTATAGAGAGTTTATAAGTTTGAAGACTAAATAATTAATCCCACAGACAAGTTATTAAAAGTTATCATCAGTTGTGGAAGAAATATTTTAATCCATTACTTAAGTAAAATTACTAACACCACACTGCAGAATTATTCCACTACAAGTAAAAGTCATTAGTAAGTTTAGTAAGCATTTTACTGTTGTCCAAATAGAGCTAATTGTAGTCAAAACTATAATATTTGCCTCTAAAATGTAGTGAAGTAGAAGTATAAAGTTACATATTATTTAGAAATGTACTAATTCTGACTTGTTGGTTCTTAATATTAATTATATATTGTGGAGTAAACCTTACAGGGATAATTGGCTTTATTGACGTGATGTTACATGAGGTATTTATCTCTAGTCAGTGTACAGTAGATGGCTATAAAATAGGGCCACCTAAAAACATTTCTATCAGTTTAAGTTTACATGCGGAGAACTGAAGCTTTTAATGCTCTTGACATTATGTGATTCTTGTATTTAAAAGGGTTAGTTCATCCCTTTAAAGCAAGTAAAAAAATATCCCATTCTGTCACAAATGGAAAGTTGAATTCACCAGCAATAAAACACACACAGAATCAGTGTTTAGGAAAGACTCTCAGGTTTGTCTTAGCGTATTTAGACCTTTTTATGTGCAGAAAAGTCTAAAAACCTCATCTGATCGACTGTGGAAGATGTAGTTTTTCTCATACTGTGTACACACACACACACACACACACACATTTCTCATCATCAGCGTCATCATTGCTGTTTATATTCACTCACACACACTTTTTTTTTAGCTTGATTTAGTATTCATGGCGCATCGATTAATCAACCTTCTCATCCCCTTTTACACACTAAAACACACACTCCAGTCACATGCTGTACCTGCATCTAGGTTTGTGTGTGTGCGTTTGTGTGTGTGAGGGCCTCTATCACCAATCTGCATATTAGCGCTGGACCATCCCTTTAATTTCCTACAGCTGCTGATAACCATCGCCTGCTCTCGCCCTTTTAGCTTCTCACACATCGCTCTGAGATTTCATGAGTGTGTGTGTGTGTGTGTGTGTGTGTGTGTGTGTGTATTTGTGTCTGTTGACTAATACCATCAGTTCTTTCTGCTGCCACACACACACACAGGAGGACTGTCAGACAAGCATTGACATCCTATTGATTTACGTTTCTCTTTAATAAGTGAAATGATCTGTGAGATATTAAAAGGAACAATGGAGGAGGAGAGAGGAGGTCAAACACGCTCTGGAAAGCATTTAGTGACAAAACAGCTTTTAAATGACTTCTGGAATAGTGTGCAGGCCATCACATGACACCAAACTCTCCACTGAGTCACAGGTTAATACTCACTTGTGTTGAATCTGATCAAATCCTTAATAGAATCAGCTCTTTTGTACTTTTACTTCAGTAACTTTTCAATGCAGGACTTTCACTTGTAGTGGATTCATTTCAAGAACTTTTACCCTAGTAAGGGATCTGAATACTTTTTTTTCCCACCACTGATCAATTTGCAATAAAATGTGATATCATACATGTGTTGCTGACATTGTACCAGTGTCAAATAGAAGTTTCAAGTTCACCAACACTTCTGTCCACAAAAGGGAATTTAAAAAGTTATTGGATTTCCATTAAATCTACCACGGCTGTTCATGGTCTGAAGAGGAAGATTTGCACTGTATTTGGTTTTTTAACATCAAGGTAACAGTCATTTTACACATGAAAAAGTAACATTCAGGGGGGAAAAAATGAGTCGAAGCGAGGACTCTTCACTGTGAACTAAACCTGTGTCGATGATAATATTGAACCTTTTCAGTGTCGACCAGCCTCTCTGTAGGTTTAGACCACAGACGAAGCAACTTAGGAACTGAATCTCAGATTAAAACACGCTGAGGGAACCTGGCTTTATTCTCTGCTCAGGACGCCATTACTCATTTTACCTTTACATAGTGAAGTTTTACTGCTGTTTTAATGTTGTGTACAGCCCCTTCAAAGCTTTAGAGAAGCGTGTGAGTCTACAGCGTGTGATTGGTAAGTGTTGGTGTAGCTTTTACTGATTTACCTTTTGGTTTGGTCATGAGAAAGATGTTTTGAGTAAAAAACTGATGGACCTAATATTTATGATGATGTGACCATCCATTGCACAGTTTATAGTCTTTCTATAACTGTTAATGATAAACAGTTGAGATATGTGACAAAGTGTGTGTTTGGACTGATGACAATTCTACTGGAGCTGGAAAGATATATATGTGCCTGTATGAAAACTTTTATTACACAATATATAATGCAAAAAATGTTGCTTGGCGTGATTTAGAAATGGTGCTAGCATGTCATTTTTGTATTATTTTAATTGTCAGCAGTTGACTGAAACTGAACATAAATTATGTTTATTTAGCTATTTTATTCGTATTTTTTTCTCAGTTATCATTTATAGAATTGGCTGACAATGTAATACATTGTTTGATTAATTGATAATGATTTTTAATTTTTAATTACTTTATAACATCTTTAATTAAAAGTTTTATGTTTGAGAAAGTGGCTCTCTGGGAACATTTGCAGAGTGGTGAAAAAAACGGTGCACAATCCACATAAAAAAGGTCTTTTTTCATTCCAGCTAAAAAATTACTTTATCTGCCACCATATTGGTTATCGATGAATTTTCCCCCTCTAAAATCTGTATTGACAAAATCGGTCAGGCTCGAAAGTAATAACTGAGAGTGCATTAATTTCACTTGAATCCTATCATTTATTTCATTTTTATTCTTTTGATGTAAGTGATGACTACTAGTTTTATATGTAATCTAACTAAATGTAACGCATGCATCCGTACATTGTAGCGATCATCACTCAAAACTAAGAAGATCGTGTGTTTGTGTGTGTGTGTGTGTGTTTTGCATGCTACATAATGTTTGCGTAGGTGTTTTTGTCTGTGCTACATATGGTCACATAAGTGTGTTTGACAGCTCCACACTAATAATTGCTTCACCTTAATTAACTCTGTGAGGTCTAGGCAAGTGGCCTTGCAGCAGCCTGTGTGTTTGTGTGTGTGTACTGAGTCACACCACATCGCGAGGAGGCGAATGCTAATCTGCTCTCTGCTATTATTCTGAGAGGCCTTGGGTGAGACGAGAGGATGGAGGTAGAGATGGGGGGAGCAAGGCAGCGGGGGAGAAGGAGAAGAGGCAGATAGGGAGGTTATGAATGAAGCCTTTGTGTGTGTGTTTGTGTGCGAGTGTGTATTGGTTGTAGCAAAGAGAGGTAGTGCAAATTAGAGGTAGAGGAGGAGAGGGCGGCTGCATGTGAGAAAGAAGAGAGGCATCATGTGTCTGGTTCCAATAAATACATCTGCAGCCTATCAAGGTCGCTGAGATACACAAGAAGAAGTCTGGGAAACTTTCTTTTAGCAGAAATATGTTTGATCAAGTTTTTTATTACGAGTAGTTTTGCAGTTTTGTGAACACATTTGATTGATGTTTGATTAAAGGGATAGTTGAGATTTTGAAGTAGAAGTGAAGTGAGGTTGTATGACGTACTTACCCACAGTACAGGTGCATCTCAATACATTAGAATATGATGGAAAAGTCCAATTCCAGTAGTTCAAGTCAAACAGCCCCAACCAAGTATTGAGTCATATAGATGGACATACTTTCAGAGGCCAACATTTCCATATTAAACATACTTTTTAAAATTGGTCTTTTGTAATATTCAAATGTTTTTGAGACACTGAATTTTAGGTCTTCATTAAATGTAAGACATAATCATTATAAATAGAAGAAATTAAATCAATTAAGACATGAAATGTTTCATTCTGTGTGTAATGGATCTATATAATGTGTTATTTCCTCTTTTTTAATTTAATTACTGACATGAATAAACTTTCTATGATATTCTCATTTATTGAGATGCACCTGTAGATATATTACCTGCAGTAGATGATGGTCTGTGTGTGAGAACCAGACGTTCCAGGGCGGAAACATACTGCAGACGGGGCCTGTCACAAAACGTATTTCAACCACATAAACAAAGACCCGCCCTAAAGATGTAACACCAGTTGTACGCTATATTAACAATATGTCCACCGGCTGGTATTGCTATCCACAGCTGTTTCATTCGGCACTGCTTTTTCCCACCATAAAACTTCCGTGATCCTATGCATAATCGCCACAGATCAGCTGTTTTGAATCAAACAGAACCAGGTCCCTCTCATAGCAGCATTAGTTTTCCAGGTCTGTAGGCAGTTTAAAATTTACACAGCAGAGCCACCAGGTAGCTCGGGCTCTTTCTCTGGCTTCATCTTGGAGTCTAGTTTCCACAAAAGTTCCCCGTCTCTCTCTCTCTTACAGCCTGTTCAGTCTCCATCTGCAAAAGTTTTTCTTCTGTATATTCTGGTTCATGAAGATTTCCCTTTGTCTCCATACTGAATGGCATTTCAAGGAGCATATGCATACCGCATGCAACAAGGCATATTTTGTAAGCGCAGCTGCAATATGTACTGAAAGGAAAAAGTAAAAAATGTGAGATTTGGAGCACGGCATTTACTTTATTTCTAAAGAGAAATTACTCTTTTTAGAGGTCCTCATTTTTTCCTTCACATTCATTATGTTCAAATGAAAGATGAACAGCTTTCAAAAGAAATAATTTTTACACATACTGCATTTTCAAAAAATGTTTTTGACTTTAGTATGTAATATCCTCTTTAGTTGTATGAGGAAAGAAGTTTCTTTAACTCATTGTCTATGAAAGACAAAGACAAAATTTAAATTTCTTTGCAAAACTCATATCCCTTTTTTAATATGTTCAAGTGAGTGAAAATGAGAGCAAGTAAAAAGCAGACAATTTCATCTGTTTGGTGTATTTGACACATTTCATTGATATCATTAAATTATTTGTTCTAGCTGATCAAAAGTTCCTCTTAACTGCTTCTCTACATTTACCAGTAGAAATCACAGAGTGAGTATCCATCTTTGTGCTTTTATTGTTCTATCTTCCAGGACAAACAACACATGGTGACTGGCACCGAAGTTGACAAGAGACACACAACACCTCTGAAAAAGATCCTTCCACCAAGGTAAGAAATGCAAAACCAGTTAATATCTTTTTTTTTTTTTTTTTTTTTTTTTTTTTTTAAAGATATTTTTTTGGCCATTTTTCAAGGCTTTATTGATAGTGAGACAGATAGAAAGGGGGTGACAGAGGGGAGGACATGCGGCAAAGGGAGCTCAGGCCGGATTCGAACCCGGCTCCGCCGCAGCGAGGACTGTAGCCTCTGCACATGGGGTGCCTGTGTAACCCACTACACTACAGACCACCCCAACCAGTTAATATCTTGATAATTTACAGTATTAATTTACATCTATCAGTTTGTTTAACAGTCGGTGATGGTTGCTCTTTATAACTGTTATAATAATAATACTAAAAGCTACTCAAAGACACTATATCATAAAAGACAATAGCAAGAGACAGTGTAAACAATCAATTTCAGTAACGAAAGTAAAAGAAAACCACAACAGTGAAAAAGGAGATTATCACCTTTTTTTCTTGACACCAAGTCAAAAGTTTCAGTTTGAGGTGATGCATTCAGACACTGGTGCACAGGCTGTAACTTTTTCCTTTATTTATTGCAGAAAAATTATTATTTGCCTCCGCTGACATTAAAATGGTAAAAATTTTAATAATGACAGCTTTTTAAGTTTAGTTATATCTGCCTTGGGTCATGCGTTGCTTGGACCTTCCCACTTTTTTTCATCTCTTTTCAACCTTCCCAAGGCTGATACTTACAGTAGTGTGTGTGTGTGTGTGTGTGTGTGTGTGTGTGTGTGTGTGTGTGTGTGTGTGTGTGAGTGTGTCTCAGGAGCTTTCAATAAGATAAACACTTGAGCTACGGATTCTGTGCAGAGGAAAATGTATAATGTTTAATGCCAAGGTTAGAGTTATTGTTTCTCTCTCTGTGCCTGTACTCTCTGCCACAATAGGCATATTTTTCTCCCCGCTGAGAAGAAAAGTTTTCCAATCAAACCGTACGGTTGAATGCGTGCACGCAGCAAAAGATGAGGTGAAGTGTCAACACCTCCATCTGCACCTTAAATCAGCAGCTAATAACAAGAAACCCCTTAAATATGGCCTTCTCTTTGTAGTATTCGGATAAGGCTGGAATTTGTTTTGTTTGACTAGAAATGTAGGACTTTTGCTGAAGTGAATTAAACCAAAGAACTTTGAAAACACACTCAGACAAGTAAGCTTTGAAGGACGATTCTGGTGATATTTTGTCTTTTTTATTATTGTAAAAAAAATCCTATTAAAACAGCTATACTTTGGTCCAATAACTATTTAAAACAATTCAGATCTACTTGGTAATATGTTCCTTCATTACAGTATTATACACATACACCGCTGTGCTCCACTACAAGTAAAAGTCCTTCATTCAAAACTTACTGAAGAAAAAGTACAAAAGAATCAGCATTAAAAATGTACTTAAAGTATCCAAAGTAAAAGTACTTGTTATACAGAATGGACCCACTCAGATTGTTTAATATATTCCAGATATACGACTGCATTATTGCATTTATGTAGGCAGAGTACTATTGTCCAGATAGGGCTCATTTTAACTACTTAATATACTTTTATGTGGTTTAATTTATAAAAATAAGTGATCATTTTAAACTGCTTGTATTTTTTATGTTATATCTTGACCTGAAAATCAAATGTAGCGGAGTAAAAAGTACAATATTTGCTTTAAAATGTCGGGAAGTAGAAGTATAAAGTTATATATGTGAAAATACTCAGGTACAAATACCTCATTAATTGAGTAGTTACATTCCACAATTGTATCATAAAATGATATAGTGTAATATAGGCAGTTAGATATTAAAGTTACTTTTGTAATATAACTTCTGTGTGTAGCTACGTCCCGTTTTACTCCACAAGTTCAGAAAATTCGCAAGGGAAAACCAGGAAAAGAAAACAATTCTGATACCCAAATTTTCAAGGATATCCAGTCTGATATCACAATATCAATATAATATATTGGCCAGCCCTACCTCACAGGGATCCTATGAGAGATGACAAAGGGAAAGAAAAGAGTGTAAACAATCACAGAAAACAAGAACAAACAGGTGTGCAGGGCAGTAGGCTGTAATAGGACCAGAGCATCACATGAGAAAAACATAATTGTTCCATTTGGCGAGGGCATGGTCCATCAACAGGCGCTGCTACAGTGTGTGATGTGTGATTTTATGTTCCTAAAAGTACGCTTATGTTGTCTGTCAGACCGAAAGAAGCGTAATGGACATCTTATCAGTGCAGAGTGACAGTATGTGCTACTACACAGAAGGAATCGACTGCTGACAGCACAGTGATGAGATGATAATGTATGTTCTTGGTGCTGGAGACAGGCAGAATGATGGACACGGCCGTTTCTTGCTCTTATCCTGATCATCTGTCCAGTTCGACTGGCTGAGCAGTGAGTCAACCTAAATACCTACCTGCCACACACACGGAGGAAGGTGTGTGAAGGGGTGGACGATGGTTGAAAGAAACTGAAAATAACATGATGTCAGATTCAGATCTCAGAAACATTTTTGGACTTGCTCTGAAAAGTCTGACCCACACAAAGAGTGAAGTCAGGATATCTGGCTCTCTGAAGTGCAGATGCTATAAGTATTGAACTATTTACATTTTACAACCTCTACTTATAACCCCTCTTGTCCTCTCCTCTCTGCTCTGTGTAAACTCCAGTTACGTGACTTTTGGTCTCATTCATGGCTTCCCACATGCATGTAGAGCTTAGATTTGGTTATTTTTCCTGAAGTGTTGCCCAAGGACAGTCAGAAATGTGGAAATCTGATGATATTTTCTGTGTCTACAGTTTTTGGATAGATGAGTGGTGTAATTGGCTTTTTTTTAAATAGAAGATATGCCTTTCAAGCATGCTGGCAGGTTGTGGGGTTAAGAGGGTTTTGCTAAAAAATGAATACTTAATAGCTGGAGTGCTTTTTTTAAGGCGGCACCTTTATTGATGGTCTCTTCAGCGTTTCACTTTCAACCTGGATAGAGTCAAGCCAGGCCGAGTTTAGTTCAATCACTCCCCCCTCACCTCCTTACTCCTCCCGTTGTCCTCCTGTAATGCTCCTGATCCCTCCATAGCTGTCATGTCACTGCTTTTATCTCGTCACCCGAAGCAACCTCTCCATCTTATTGTCCCGCTGCCGCTATCTGCCTCTTTGTCGCTCTGATAAGGGTCAGAGGGTCAACTGCTGGCCTTGTCATTAGCAGGGAGTGTGCACGTAGATGTGCATACACGTGAAGTGTGTATAATAAGGTGCTCTAATGACCGCTGCCAGGAAATTGTACTAGAAAGAGAAGGTAAGCATTTGAAGGGGATATATGACTATGAATATATGACTGTGTACGGGAAAAACATACAGAAATTGGAGTATGTACAAATCTGCAACTTATTCCCACTAATAACGCAATAAAAAAACAACAACTATAAAAATAGAAAAAGCAATAATTGAACACATTGAAAGAATATTATTTTATTTAATATTAACATTTAATATTTTATTTAATAGTATGAATAATATAGCAAATTATTAATAATCTTAAGATTTTTCCCAACTATTTCTGATTTAATTAATCATCATTAATCATTTAATTTAACATACATTAGACATGAGCATCACACAAGTGAGATTTTCTTAGACACAAAGTCAATGGCTGTTACATTGAGAAACATTAACATTTATTGAAATATTCAGCATGATACATTTTTGAGTTTTTTTTTCTATTTTATTAAGACTATCATATTAAAGTTGCCTCAATGTAGCTACAAAAACATGATCCAGGTTTCATTATATTACTGTTGAATATTATTTTTTAGGCCTGATTATCCTCAAACTCAAACTTTACCCATTAATGAAGAAATAGAAGAAGTTATTTTAATGCTATTTTATTTAACAGCTAAAGGGCAGCACAGGGATAAAAACGTCCCCACAGTAAGAATTTAGCAGTAAAAAGAGAAGAAAATGTACTCCTTAAATGTAACATGCCATATAAATGTGAATATGTAGAGTTTGAGTTTAATTCCTGACACATGGAGTAACACGGCCAGGCTTTTCCTTCTTTCTGTTGCCTTCTATGCTGACCAGCTCAGTCTCTCTCTCTCTCTCTCTCTCTCTCTCTCTCTCTCTCTCTGTGCTTTATCTATGTCAGCCCAACAAAAGGCCCCAATAGGAAACTGCTGATGTAGGAAACAAACAGCATCCAGAGCTGTCCACCAGCCTCCCATTTTATCATTTACCGCTCTCCTCTCTGAGTAAATTTAGCACATTTCTGTCTGCAGTGAGCCTGTTAGAAATAAAAACCTATTTACAGATATGAAGTTGAACCAAAACACACACAGCTATATGGAAATGAAAGTAACGTGGAGGTGTTGGTGTGTGTGCTGAGCTCTCGCGGAGTATTGACCGTGTGGCTCCTCTGTGTGTGTGTGTGACGATAGCTCATTGTGCTGGCTGGTAATGAGAGCTGCTTGGCGTGTGCTGCTTCCATCGCTGGGCCTGTTTGTTTAGGTGCTTTTCTGCGTGTGTGTATTTACATACATGTGTACACGTGTGTTTGGATGCCATTATTTGTTCAGCTTCGTCTGCTTTCTCAAGGTTGCCTCACTGCAGCCAGCAGACTGTATAATAGTGGTGTGTGTGTGTGTGTGTGTGTGTGTGTGTGTGTGTGTGTGTGTGTGTGTGTGTGTGTGTGTGTGTTTGCCTCGGGGAATAGAATCTAGAGTAAACACACTTGTCCGTCTCTTTCCCAGGTGGAGCTGGATGAATGAATGGGCCAACAGTGAAATTGAAAAGCTGCCCACTGCTCATGAGTGTGTGTACGTGTGTGTGTGTGTGTGTGTGTGTGTGTGTGTTGCCCTAAAACATGGAGTAAAGGCAGAGTGGTTTGAGTAGTAGCTTGTACACACTGTTCCTTATTCCACAAGCAACAGTTGTCAGTTTCATAGTTAGAAATCCACTAAAAAGAGTTTTGAAGACCATTTCTCTCCAGTTGACTCTGCCAGCTACTGACAAAAAAACACCCTTTAAAACCCTTTAAATCTCCCAAAAACCCTCGGCTTTAACTGGAAATCATTGCCTTTGCCCTAAAGTGCACTAACATTTTTAAAAACATTGATAAACAACAACAAGAAAATAATATTACACTGTGTGGCATGGCAAGAAAAAAGTATGCAAGTGACATATTTCCAATAAAACAACTAGTAGAACAATAACTATTGCAGTTAGTGTGCGTCATCATCCTACTGTAACTAGAGAGGTCGACTAGCTGGTCTGTAGGCTCAACTTTATTTTCAATTCTTCTGTGTGGAGGTGTGGAAGTTTTTCTGTTGTTTATTTCCCCTTCGCCTTCCACACGTGTACGTCACTGAATCCTGTTGCATTTAATTGGTTACGTGTCTTAAAAACGACCAGATCATCACATCACCTCTGATCTTAAGGGTAGAAGTGTACATACGTCTCTCCCAGTCTTAAAGGTAAATCTCTTTTCTGTTGCTGCTCCTGTGCTCCCTGATGATTATATATATATATATATATAACTTGTTGATGTTTTAAGTTTTTAGTTTTAGAATGCTGTGTGTATTTTATTGTCGTGTGGAAGTGATTGTGTTGTTGTTCCGTGTACTGCATTGTTTTTAGTAGTTGCACATATAATTTCCGTTGTACTGCTGGTATAATGACATTAAAGATTCTATTCTATTATATTCTATATACAGGGCTGTGCAAAGGTTTTAGGCAGATGTGAAAAAAATGCTGTAAAATGAGAAAGTTTTCAAAAATAGAAATGCAAAGTGAGTGAACAGAAGAAAAATCAAAATCAAATCATATCTGGTGTAACCACCCTTTTAGAGATAGACATATCATAGATACAAATGTATAGTCTCCTATAAATAAAAAAGTCAATCGTGAGCAATAAAATGCACACTTGGTGTGATATGATCAGTAGTTTAAGGTGACTTAAATAACTAACATTAACAAGCTTTAAAAGGATAATGTCTGGTTTTACTAAGTCAGTCACTCATTTGTGTATTTGTCACTTGTGGCCATTGTTCAACAAAAGTTGCACTGGCTCACTTTAATGCTATTAACCATAATGAAATCAAACAGAAATTCCATTAAAAAACAAGAGCCAAACATATTTAGAATCACTGATAATTGCTTTAACGAGTGCTGCGTAATGGTGCTTTGAACGCAAGTCAAAAAATGTTGTTAGGCTCATTAAGATCGAAGCTTATCAAATTTAGACGATGAATTCTGCAATTAAAACCAATTAGAAGTTGCTTAGTGTAATAAACAACTGCATGTTTGGGTCTAAAGAGCAAGCTGATAATATGATGTGTGGTTTAAAGTGAAAAGTAGCTTTTTGTCCTCATTCCAAAATTCAGAAATTTTAAGCTGAGAGCGACAGGTCGAAGCTGAAGCAGTCAACAATTTGTCTGATTGCTTGTGTTTCTGGCTACATTTTAAGTCTTTTTTAGTGTATTTGCTGTTTTGTCAAAGTTTAGCAGTAAATGATGAAAATGTTCGCCAAAACTCTGAAAACTTGAATGGCATTCGGAGAGTGCAGACCCCGCCAAGGCCAGGGTGCATTCACATGTTCCTGGGATGGTTCCACATCCTGAGTCGCTCTTCAGACTTTAACTTGTAATGAGAAATCAACAAAGACACAATCAGGTGTCTGATCGTCCCAGCTGTCCGACCTCCTGACCATTCAAGGCCAAACATGCATAGACCAGCTCAGCCATCGACAGTATAGCTGTGTCTTATATCTGCATGACAACAAAAAGCAAAGCAAATGGATCAGGTGAGCCAGGAAATGTTCACCAAAATTTTAACCAAATATCCTGAGATAATGTTCTATTTTAGGGGGGCGTTCACCTGAATTTTCCAAGTTGGGGACAAATTTTTTCCAAATATTTCGACTAGGTTTGAGCCTATTGACAATGCCATCATGTGCCACCAAACACTGAAATCAATGTGATGATTTTTTAAATATACTTCAGGATTAAGAAGATGACAGTCAACCTTTTTTGTAATGATGAATATAGCTCCTGTAGCATTTTTTTTTTTCAGATATGATTTGATTAGTTTGTATGACTCACACTCACCAGAGAGGAGACAATAGGCCTATACAGATGAGCAGCAGGAGTGCACTGGGAGCAAGATAACTTGAGTATTAATTCATTAATATAAATGAAAAAATCATGAAAATTGAGCCAGTAATTTTTCCATAATCCTGCTAACAGAGACATAAAGAAACCAAGTCAAATGGACATAGATACAGCAGATATATCTATGTATCAGCTGTATCTATGTCCATTTGACTTGGTTTCATAGATACAGTCGCTAAATCGATTTTCAAGACAGAAGAATATGTACTCATTGTTCCTGTTGTTGCTAAAGGGTTAGCATGTCGCACTGAAACCAGTGATCTTTTCTTTAGACAATCTATCAAAGTCTAACAGGTTAAACAGGAACATGAGAGAGAGAGACATGATGCATCGAGCTGCTGTGATAACATCTCTCTCTCTCTCTCTCTAAAAGAAAGGGATAAAGGGCCTTTTCTCCATTCCACATGCCAGCCAACTCCCAGCGGCCTCTTTGTTGACACAGTCGCCACAATGGGAACTAAAGGCCTCCCAATGCTTCCCATTATGAGGCTAACCCAGGGCCCAGTCCCTGCGCTGCAGGGTTATCCAGTGCAGGCCAGCCAGCATTGGCCAAAGCCCCCTTGAATATTAGCCTGGATATATAAGACTACCCCCCCTGCCCCCTGCTGCATTGTTCAGCGTTATTCTGCTCCCACAATGGGACATCACACTTTGGAAGTAATTTTCAAAAAGGGGAAGCCAATCAAAAATAATGGCACTTATTGTTTCTCTTTTAACACACATTGCTGAGCGCCCTGCCCCTCCCTCGTCTGTCGCTTTCTCTGCCCGTGTAGCCCTAAACCCCGGGCTTCATTCACGTCTATTATACGGACAAATTAAATAAAACCCAGTATGGGTCAGAGGGGAGCGGAGAGCCACGCTGGCCGTCGGCAGTGGTGTTAGAACGAGTCAGGGATGGGAGGAACGCCATGGAAGGAAGGGAGAAGTGGGAAAGCTGGAGGAGTGGAGCTACGAGGGAAAAGCAGAGCTTGAGGAAGGCAGGAAGGGATGCAGACAGCCACAGGTGGAGGGAAGGTGGAAAAGACATGGCTGCTGAGGGTAGGGACAGATTCCAGTTGTTCTTATTGCAGCAGTGATTCAATTTGGATTGTAACTAAAGCTATGGGACCATCTCTGTCACTGATAGGCTGAGGCCGTGAGCATTCTGATGGGAAGGTAGTGGAAAATAAACCCATCTGGAACCAACAGGAACTTAGAATAAAGGAAGATCACTGAGAAGTTGTACACTTGGCCTCCATTTCTTTTTCCTCCATGCTCTTCTCCTGCAAGGATCCAAGAGGAAATGGAGAAAAAAGTCTAATGAAAGAGCTCGCCTCATCCTGGCTGGACTGATTGATGGATAGATGGATATATCTGCTGCTTTCTCCCATGGATAGATGGATGCCTGGGAAAACGAGGGAAGGTATGTTGCCACTTATCAAAGAGGGGAGGGACCTTTGAGGCATGAAGCTGCGTTAGACAGGTGGTTCACTAGCTAATGATCGGCTGCATTTATAGTAAATGTTGCAGTTTCTTTAGGTCAAATCGTTGCTTTACCTGGAGTTGATCAAAATCAGGCTTGACTTTTGGCAGTGATGCATTTGAAAAAGTGGTTGAATTATATTTTGACACAAAACAATGGTCTTTACTACTATAGTGTGTGCAAAACTATAAAAAGTATTCCACATCAATTGAATATTGGTTAAAAAAATACAATTGCATCCACTTTTAGCAGCAGCAAGGCTCTGCACAGAGCTACTGTACCACTTAGACCTGCAGCTGGAGAAATGTCCTGCTGGCTGTCTGCAGTTTTTGATCGATTAGCTGCACATGGAATTGGAAAAGCACTTGTCAGTCAGGTTTATATGTGACTTTTTGCAACTCTGACACATATTGACTTTAGTAAGCTTTCAACCTTACTGGATTCATATGAGTGGATGAAGTTTTATGTCTTTATTCTGGTTTCAGTGGAGATTTTCGCGTGAGGATTTAAATCTTGATTTAAAGGCTTTTTGAGCATGTGATAAGCAGTTGTTTGGTGATTTGCTGGGCAAAACATGTCGAGACTTGGTTCCCAACTTGTGTAGCTTCTTCCCCTTTTCAGGCAAGCCATGCCTCCTTGTGACCTCTCATCACAGGTTGCATATGAGCATTGAACAGTTAAATTAGAGATCTTTGCTTGCTATATTTTAAGAGGTAAAACTCTCTTGCATTTGATTGCACACACACAAATCACATTTTTGCTTTCATGTGACTTCTTTGGGGGGGAAACAGAGAAGAAGGCAATGTGAGGGGCAGGAATGGAAAGAAATGACGAAGAAAAGAGAAAGAAAAGGTTGCTGAGGGAGAGAAGGAAAGGGCAGGTGGAGGAGAGCTGCTCTTTGGGGTCTTTGAAAGCAGCAGGTCCTGGCTGGTGGCTTGACCCCATTTAAGATGAGTGAGAGACTTTGAGAAGAACTGCGAGTGAGAGAGAAAGAGAGAGACTCCTCAGCAGTGCACTTAAAGGCCCTCCCCAGGAAGTCCTCATTCTTCCCAGAGCCCGACACCCCCCACCAACAGCAGAGAAAATCTAGGAAAAAGCCCTCATTTAGGACGAGTGGAAGAGAGAGAGAGAGAGGACCCCCATCCTCCTCTGAGGGGGTCCTGATATCAAAACTTCCCCTCAGCGGGATCGAGAGAAATGTCAGCAAGAAGGAAAGGTTTAGTGTCTTTTATCGTTTGATTTGGATATTGATTTGTGTGTGTGTAAAGCTTGTAATCAACCCATTCGACCTTTCCTGCTTTTTTCAGTGTTTTATTTTAAATTGAGGGAGCTATTGTTTGTCTCAAAGACATGACCTACATTTAAAAAAACAACTCAAGTACAACAGAAACAACAACAGGATTTCATTAACTTCAGTATTTCCATTTTCTGCTTCTTTATACGTCTCCTGCAACATATTTCAGATGAATACTTTTGTCTTTTACAGATTTATATATATATATATATATATATATATATATATATATATATTTATATTTTATTAAAAAGCTTTGGCATTAACATATGCTCGTCTTCTCCTCATCTTATGAAATATGTTGTAGTGTAAACAGATTAAACCACCCAACGGAGTAGAGTAGTTACCTCAAACATCAAAATGCTGCATACGATACATATTTATGCATTAGCAATAATAAATAATATTTCTAAAAAGGCCATCTTGCTGCATTATTAAGATACTATATTGTTGTATTGTATTGTTATTTTTTCCCATCATACATCTTTACTTAATATGATTTGACAAAAAGCATAATGTTATGAATCCAGTCTTATAAATGCTGTCATTGTATTTCCAGGTTATTTCAAGGCTCTTTCCATCAAACAGTTGTGTAGTTGTGGGATGGATAGTTCAGTAGCATTGTATCTGTGGTTGTGTTGGAATTGTGCAGCACAGAAGCATTTTTCTCGCAACTTTCATTTCAGTCGGTCTGAAAAAATAGTCTGATGCCCTTATGAAAAGACTGTTTTGAAACAGTTTTTGCTTGCTGTAATCTTTCCTCCTAATGAAAATACTGTTGACTATTGCTGTAGGAACAATTGTGAAGCTATCCTTAAAATGTCAGCACCATAGAAGGTAATGAACACAGGGCTGACTGGATGACACACAACTTTCTTTTCCCTGCAGAATGGTTTCTGATGTGTCGCTTACAATCAGCTGTGATGCTGCTGATGGTGGTGGTTGAGTGGGATTAGCTGTTCTTAGCCACTGACCCCAACTACACACACACACACACACACAAACAGAGGTGTCAGCCGGCATGTTGAACCTCTCTAGTTGACAGTCAGCTGTTTTCTCTGCTGTTTTGCAAAACTGGTAGAATTGTCGGGGTGTGAGTGTGTGTGTGTGTTTCTGTCTGTGTGTAAGTAGGTGAACTTGCATGATGACATGATGCTTTCCTGTTCTCTCTTTATTCCAGTTGGCAGTTGTACCCATTTCTCTTTGTCTACACTTATCTGATCAATGCAACATCTGATCAGATAGAGATCGGACAGATTTTCTTTTGTTTCAAAAGTTGTATTTGGTAGAGGAGAGAGTTGTCTTCTTTTCTTCATATTTTGCGAAGTTGGCTGTACAATACTTATGGTGCTGATGGAAAATGGAAAAGTCCAGAAAGTTTTTAAAAGTCTGTCATATTATTTTGTCGTTTACAACTGAATCTCTGTGGATAAGTTTAGTTTCTCTCCTGTGTCACTGTTTTTTTTACGTTCACTCTCAGCTGTGGGCCTCTAGGAAATACGTGAAGTAACTGCTGACGAAAACATTCCCTGATTTTGCTGTTTCATAATTAAGACGAGCTGAGGGCTGAGCACTGATTGTGTTGGGAGTTCTTCCCGGGGATCAGGAGGGCTCGCCTCTGTGTATGCAAGTTGCTAAGAGGAGGTCTCTGACTGTTTGCTCCTATCAGCAGCTCAGAGGACCCGGACGTCTTGGAGTCTCCGGGTGGTGTTCGGGAAGAGATACCGACTGTTGACTCTATAGTTCCACTGGGGGACTTTAACATGATCGAGAAACTTTTAGGGGGGTGATTGGGAGGACTGGCCTGCCTGATCTGAATCTGATCATGTGCTGTTGTTAGATTTAGTGGCCAGAACAAACACCATGTCCTAGCATGTAGTTGTTCATTAGTGTACCAGAGCACTCCAGGTCTAAAATCTGTGATCGACTTTGTTGTCGTTTCATCAAATCAGCAGTCATATGTCTTGAACCTTTTGGGTGGAGAGGAGTGGAGCTGTCAGCTGATCACTGCCTGGTGCTGAGTTGGATCAGGAGGCTGGGAGGCTGCTTGATAAGACGACCAATAAGATGGCTGAAGCCAGTGAGACAACAAGTTTATCCATGTGGTGACTACACAAGAGCTCAGTAATATGCACATACCAACTGGACAGGGGTGTGAAATTCTTGAAGTTATGGTAGATCACCAACAGTTTTTTTACCTTTTGAAATGGCAGACAGCCGTTTTGTGTCACTGTTAAAAAAATCAGCCAATCTCGGAAAATATTCCCAACCCCCTGAAAGAGACTGACCTCAAAGACAAACAACATATGTTTACGTTCAATTGCTGAAGCCCTCTGAGTCATAGCAATTGTGACTTTTGTTTATCAGAAGCAGAGCAGGAAATACAGGTGCATCTCAATACATTAGAATAAAGTGCCACTTAGTCCACAGAGGGAGAGCAGTCGGGGTATTTGGTCAACAAAATGCTGAATGTTCATTTGTTTCCTGTTTCGTTCAGACAGGTTGCGTCAGTTATTTTAACGCTGACCTCCATCGTTCCCTAGCATTTTTGTCTAAACCTGAGCAAACCCTCACCACATTGTTGTCACATCAGAAGCTGTTTCATTTGACTTGTATGTGTTGTTGTGGAGGGCAGGACTTGCTCTTTAACACAGGCTGACATTTGAATCTCTTTGTATAGGAGTCTCATGTTGCCATTTTTCAGAAATATC
Source organism: Centropristis striata (assembly GCF_030273125.1). Taxonomy (NCBI): domain Eukaryota; kingdom Metazoa; phylum Chordata; class Actinopteri; order Perciformes; family Serranidae; genus Centropristis; species Centropristis striata. The sequence continues at coordinate 7,475,800 of NC_081540.1, read as the reverse complement.
CCAGATCTCAAATCTCAAACATACAAAGTCATATTAAAAGAACGAAAAAGAAACATACTATTTTAAGACACTTTCTTAGTAACAACATATGTCCACAATGAAAACACTGGAGCTTTTCTCAGCAGCCTGAAAAAAGGTGTTATTTCAGGTTAACATCCCTCTGTTTGGTTGTTTAAACTTGAACAACACAGTTGCATAAATGTGGTGGAAATGACTAATGTACTGTGCTGGAGTACATTTACATGTTATGTGTGTGTGTGTGTGTGTGTGTTTGGGTTAGCTAGACAGGTTACACTGATCACTTTGATGTGTTCATTATGTATGTGTGTGTGTTTGCGTTGGCTGGGACTGCCTGCTCCCTCAGAGGGACTATCATTGCTGGTAATCCTCTTCATGGTCGACTAATCTGTTTTCGCCGGGGTCATTCCATCCCAGTCCTCCCTGCCTCCCTCTCTCCTTCCCTCCCTCTGCCTCTCTCTAAACACCTCTCTTTCTCTTTTCTTTTCACCCCTCCTCAGTGGGGTTCCTCCCTCTCTCCTTACCTCATCCTGCAAAGGTCACATCTTCATTCTTTCCTCCTTCTCACCATGTTTCCCTCGGTCCTTCCTTCTCCTCCCTCTAGCTGCCCTTCTTCCTTTAATACCACTAATCTTATTACACAGAGAATCAAAGCTTTCATGTTTGCCTGCTGTCCATCTAAAAATCTAATTGATAATGAGAGGTTGGAGAACTTCAGCCTCCTCTCCTCTACATACCACTTCCTCTCAGCTCCTTCTTGTAAGTGTGCTACTATGGAGACCTATATCATTTTTTTTCTCAAGAAGATCCTTATACTGATACTTATACTTAGAGACTTATACTCAGAGATTGACATGATAAAATATGCATTTTATGTCTGCTGGAATCAGGACATTGGTGGCTTAGCTTAGCATATAAAGACTGGAATAAGGGGGAAAAGCTAGCTTTGCTCTGCCCAAAGGTTTGAAAAATCTGCCTGCCAACAGCTCAAAGGCCATTAATTAACATGGTGTATCCCATTTATTTAGTTCATACCTGAACAGACAAGTTAAATAAACAATTTGTGATTTAGAGAGATCTGAGAGGCTGTGGCTATGTCCAAAAATATTTCCGATTTTGCTGAATTGTGCACTATAATTTACTTCCCGTAATTTTTTTAGTGTGACATTTATGCACCCTTTGGTGCCCTCAAAAATTCCACCAATGGAGTGGAAGAAAAAAACCCTAATCTTTCAATGCTATTTAACAAATGCAAATTGTCAAAGGATATGAATCCTGACTTTGATACATTCTGTTTTATTTATATTTTACACAGTTTACTAACTTTTCTATAATCAGAGGTTGTAAATAGGGAAAAGTGAATTTTTAAGCAAAACTAGGTGAACCACCTCCAGACTGCAGCTTGGTATTTAATGCACAGATTTAAGATTACTATCAATGTTCTCAATCTCACACTTGGAAAATTTTCCCCAATATTTCAAAGCCAAATTTTAGAATGAACTCATTCTTAGGGCCAAATTGACACCATGAATCATCAGATTGATATATCAGCTCAGTCCTCCTTCCCCCATCTTTTCCTTTCCTCTTGTATCTTATATCAAATCATCTCCTCATCCTTTTCAACCCTTCAGCTTACCTCTGCTCTCACCACTAACAAAACCACAATCAGATTTCCTCCCACCTCTGACACACACACACACACACACACACACACACACGTAAACAGGCGAATTCAGACACGTGGTCTAATCATATTTCTTCCTATCTAGAAGCAATCAGTGATAGTGTTGGCTGCTCCCGAGCGCCTTGACAATACTGGCAGAGAGGGAGGCTGCACATGCTCTAATTAAATTAAGAGTGTGTGTGTGTGTGTGTGTGTGTGTGTGTGTGTGTGTGTGGAAGGGGGGAGTTGTGATGGAGGGAGGGGGAGGCACAAATAAAATGTAGACGCTGCATCAACGGCGCTTGACCTGCCTGTAGCAGATGGAAGAATGATGGGAAACAAAGGTTTGATGTGAAGAGCTCAGCTGTACGTATAAAGGTCAGAGCAGGATGCTGATCAGCTGTACATTAACATATCATTAGTCATTTCTTATGAATCTGTTTTAGCACAGCAGTACTTATACATCTCTACACAGTCGGTCCAGTCAGGTCTGTATTTTTTTTTAAATAAATCTATTAAAGCTTACCAGTTCCGAGCCCTCGGTCGCCTCGGCAGCAAAGAATAATCATACAGGACAATCCTGAAAAAAAACAAATACTTTGAATGATTAATGCATTTTATTATGTACAATGCCAACCTTTTTTTCACCTTCTACAAGATCCTTGTTATGGTAAATAAAATAAACTTATATGTGGTTAGGGTTATGCAACTAATACACATGTTAAGAAAAAATTATGGTAATAATTGGGTTGTAGGATTACTGGTCTTTTTTTGGTATCGGTGTCACATAAATTACACCAGTGTTAGTGCCTAACTCCTAGTGTCATAAAAAAGTCAAATCATAGTATGTTGTTAAAATGTCATCAGGACTGTTATAGTATACTATGCTATAAAAAATGTCACAGTATACAACTGTATCATGTCATCAAAAAACGTAATGAAAAAGTCAATTTATAGTCTGAGAAGGAATGTCTTAAAAAGTTGTTGTAAAGTACGCCTTAAAAAGTATTTTATGCCATACTAAAGTCACGTTAAAATGTCTTAATTTTTTTTAATAATAAATGTCATAATGTGGTACAATTTTCCTGTGCAGGTAGTGGTTATCATCATTATTGCTGGAGTAGACACAGATGTGAGGCAAATTCTAACATTGTCCTTCTCTTCTTTTCTGCAGATGAGTGAAATGTTTCCGGATCAAAACTGAGGTCCCCCAAATCACTAACTTCAGTTTAGGGTTGGGTGATATGACGATATATACTGTGCAGCTGGTTGAGATTTAGCAATACTGTTTCAGCAAGAAATTAACATTTATTATTTTGTAAATGTTGCATAAATATCTCTGTTTTCTATCCAGACTGCTGAAAGAACAAAAAGACTTGAAGGACCTGGAGGAGACGAGTACTGGAGCATATGATGGAACAAACATTTGGTAACTATCACATCAACTAGTAGTTGTTGAAGTAGCTGTAATAGTAATTGTTGTAGTAGAAAGCTAATTGTACAAGCAGTAGTAATTGTTGTTGTACAAAATGTTCTACTTTAATACACTTTTCTGTGTACACTGCGATCATATGCTAAACTTTGAAAACATTGTTGTAGAATTAGTAGTAATCACACATGCACGTGATACAAAGTCTTACATTGTCCTTTTCTTCTTTTCGCCAGATCAGTTCTGGATCAAAACTGAGGAAAGACTCAGCGGCCACGCCCCAGGTCCACGCCCCATTTGAGTGTTTGACGCATTTTTCAATTAATACAATTTTTTTTTTTTTTCGAAAATGTTGTTGCATAACCCCCACTTTGTATTGCTCCGAAACCCGGGGAGGAGACTCATGTCTCAACTCCCTTTCTGGACATTAGTGTCCTCACAACGGTGAGGAATCGAACCCGGCCCTGGCGCCTTCAAACCCGTGAACTAACTTCAAAGCCACCATGTCACACACTAAGACCTGTTCTCTTCGCATATTTGACTTTTTCATTTCAGGTGTTAGACTTCAAAACTCACTGTAACACCAAAGGATTGAACCCACAACCTCCAGTCTTCAGACCAGTCTTCTACCACCCCGAGCTATCTGCTTTGACACTCAGAACCATCTATTTTATGCATATTTGACTTCTTCATTTCAGGTGTTAGACCTCAAAATCTGTGTTCCTAAAGGTTTGAACCTACAACCTCCAGGCTTCAGACCAGTCTTCTACCACACCGAGCTATCTGCTTTGGTGGTCTGAAGACTGGTCTGAAGACTGGAGGTTGTGGGTTCAAACCTTTAGGAACACAGATTTTGAGGTCTAACACCTGAAATTCAGGACAACAATATGGTCTCAATCGCTAGTCAGAAAACTGAGCAGCGACTCCTTGGAGTGTCTGTTAGTCCAACCAAACACTGAACAAGACATTTTTACTGAACAAAACGTTCAAATAAACTGTCATTAAGTGAAAATACAGTGTGAAATGGTCCATATTGAGACCATATTGTTGTCCTGAATTTCAGGTGTTAGACCTCAAAATCTGTGTTCCTAAAGGTTTGAATCCACAACCAGTCTTCAGACCAGTCTTCAGACCACCAAAGCAGATAGCTCGGTGTGGTAGAAGACTGGTCTGAAGCCTGGAGGTTGTGGGTTCAAACCTTTAGGAACACAGATTTTGAGGTCTAACACCTGAAATGAAGAAGTCAAATATGCATAAAATAGATGATCCAGAGTGTCAAAGCAGATAGCTCGGGGTGGTAGAAGACTGGTCTGAAGACTGGAGGTTGTGGGTTCAATCCTTTAGGTGTTACAGTGAGTTTTGAAGTCTAACACCTGAAATGAAAAAGTCAAATACGCGAAGAGAACAGGTCTTAGTGTGTGACATGGTGGCTTTGAAGTTAGTTCCCGGGTTTGAAGGCGCCAGGGCCGGGTTCGATTCCTCACCGTTGTGAGAACACTAATGTCCAGAAAGGGAGTTGAGACATGAGTCTCCTCCCCGGGTTTCGGAGCAATACAAAGTGGGGGTTATGCAACAACATTTTCGAAAAAAAAAAAAATGTATTAATTGAAAAATGCATCAAACACTCAAATGGGGTGTGGACCTGGGGCGTGGCCTCTGAGTCTTTCCTCAGTTTTGATCCAGAACTGATCTGGCGAAAAGAAGAAAAGGACAATGTAAGACTTTGTATCACGTGCATGTGTGATTACTACTAATTCTACAACAATGTTTTCAAAGTTTAGCATATGATCGCAGTGTACACAGAAAAGTGTATTAAAGTAGAACATTTTGTACAACAACAACTACTACTGCTTGTACAATTAGCTTTCTACTACTGAAACTACAAAACTACTAACAACAATTACTATTACAGCTACTTCAACAACAACAACTTCTAGTTGATGTGATAGTTACCAAATGTTTGTTCCATCATATGCTCCAGTACTCGTCTCCTCCAGGTCCTTCAAGTCTTTTTGTTCTTTCAGCAGTCTGGATAGAAAACAGAGATATTTATGCAACATTTACAAAATAATAAATGTTAATTTCTTGCTGAAACAGTATTGCTAAATCTCAACCAGCTGCACGGTATATATCGTCATATCACCCAACCCTAAACTGAAGTTAGTGATTTGGGGGACAGCTCTGCAGTTTAATGTAAAATTGATATGGAATAGATATTTTCCTGTGCGGCCCTCAGCCCCCTAAATGGGCACTCAGTCATCAAACTTTGAGAAACCTGGTCGTAGAGTATTAAGAATATGCAAAATTAATAAAGTGTGATATGCAGCACTGGCGTTTGGTACCTCTCTGCACTGTTTTTGAAGACATAAAGCCTATCTGTCTAGCACTAGTTGCAGACCATTACTGCCAAGGCCTATTAGTGATGAGTGATGTGGCTGCTAATTTTGAAAGTACTCGCTGAGAGATACTGTTGAAAATGTCTGTAGGCCTTGTTTACATTATAAGCATAATGCTGAATTTTCCATTTTGTTGCTTGATCGAAACTGATGTGAACATGGAAGTGCTGTCCACACCAGGAACAATGTATTGTTGGGCTGGTATTGTCTCTTAAGACTGCTTTAAGTATGTTATATCTGTGTGAGAAATGATAGAATAAATAGTCTTGCAGCTCTGGTGTAAACGCAGACTTCTCTGCCTGAAGCCCAGGCTGTCTGGCAGACAGGCAAAACCCATTAGCAAGGCTCTGTTAGCGATCGTCTTGTAAACCGAGACCCCGGGCATTCATTAGGCATCAATCAAAGGACGAGGTGCGATGATTAAATGATGAGTGCAAATGCTTAACAGTGTTCGGTACACCAGGCCACTTTACTCTGACACTTGAAAGTGGGGGGAAATGGATGGAAGAAAGATGATGTTCGTCTCCATGTAGATGGCTGGAACTGGTTAATTTATTCATGGGAGTTATTAAAGAAAGTGAATTTCACAACCCTAAAGTCAAAGCTTGATGATGCCTACAAATGCTGTTGGAAAAAAATGGAATTCATTCGCATTGGCTCCCAGTAATCATTGTTAAATTACACTTCATTTAGAAATTCACAGACTTTGTTCCTATTTCAAAGCGCAGAGAGTATCAGTCGACACCAGATGAACCGAACCCCAGAACCAAGTTTGGGATCTGTAATGCACAAGAAAACGTGTCCATTTTCAATGACGCTCATATGATTAAAGAGGCTACTCACTCACATTATTTACTGAAATGATAAACTCTTGTGTTTTTACCAAATCCTGAGGACCCATATAAAATGTATTTATTTTTAAATGTATTTAAGCTTATATGGTGGATTTTAAATGTATGCCTAAAGTTTAAAACCATAAATTGATGCATAAAAGCACCAATTAGAGCATACATATTGACTATAATGTAGGAAATTAGGTGCCCATGCAAAAGGTCTATGGAGCGCCATAGAGTGGGTGTGGATGAGGGGCCCATTAGGAAAATTTTCTCCCCGTCTGTAATTCCGTAATGGCTGGTCGGCAATTGCTAGACCCCCCCTGCTTTGTTTAACTTATATATATATATATATATATATAAGTGGACTAAAAACTCTACGGCTTTATCTCAAGACAGTTCATGAAATTTGATGAAGTATATCATGAAACAGTAATTTATGAAATCCTAGTATGGTATGTCATAAAAATTATGTTTTCCATCAAAGCATACCATCCAGGTCCAGTCGTTGGTGCTTTCCTAGGTGTACTAATCCTGGAGGATGGTCTTCATGTTGGACTGCTTCACCCAGCGATGTTTACCTCACCTGCAGAAAACACAGTGCAAACACATTAGAGCCATGTTGAAGCTTGTCTGCTACAACATTAACAAGGACTTTCTACCACAAAAAATCACCAATAAAAGCTGGAAACTTGAGGTTTTTGCTACAATTGCTAATATTTGAAACGTTGGCCATATTTAATATTAATTGGTCACCTTTATACGATTCATACAAACACTTAACGTGATTCGAATTGACTGGAACATAATCAGAGAAATCCCAAGAGATGCTGCTTGAAGCCACCATCTTTTTATTCATACATTTATTTCTCCATTTTTTTAAATTGTCATTAAAAAGTCTAAGCATTGTTGCTTCTGCACTACTTTTATCTCAAGCATTCAACAGTTCTTTCACAGCAGAACAAAGTGTGTTGAAAGCATCAATCATTATATGCATAAAATGTGTATCATTCCTTTATAACTGGAGAGAAATGAGGCATTGAGAGAAAACAGCACACACCCAAGACATTACAGATATGGTGAAAAGTTGTTCTTTACAGAAGGACAAACTTTCAATAGCAAGAAAACACTGTTAATTACTATTTTCATCATCAACTGTCGGGCAATTTTCTCCAGAGTCAGGAAGGCTAAACTGTTTTTCAGAGTATTTAACATGACATATGTCATAGCTTGCTGTTGTATGTATGTACTGTATGCATGCATGTGTGTGTGTTAGTGTACTCCCTGCCCCGTCTGTCAGGCTGAGCTCCAGTAGAGCTGACAGCTTGCTGTGACAGAGAGCCTTAAACAAACCCACTGGGTCGGCGGCTGCACAGGAGATATGCCTTTGATTCTATTAGGCCTGTGTGTGTGTGTGTGTGTGTGTGTGTGCGTGTACATGTGTTTGTTGGTTTAGAAATTTCAGGCCTAATAGCAGTGTGAAGGTGTGAAGTTCTTCAAGCACTCTTTGATCCTCAGCTCTGTCCAGTTGTTATATTTTTTATGCATTAGTTAGTATATAAAATGATCATCAGTGGTCATTAAAGTTGTGGCGTCCACACTGATGTGGATTTATGGAGAGTATTGAGCTTCTAAATATTAAATTTGCCCCTTATTTTCTTTTCAATATACATTATTAGGGACGTTTCCATCAACAGGTTTAGAGCGAAAAAAACAAAGCTGCAGTTACGTACTTTGGTCAGAAGATGACAGTGTAATGTACTGCTGTAGGCTAATATGTCAGTAAAAAGTAGAGACTGAGAGAGAGAAAAAACAATAAAAAGAGTCTTCAGGAATTTGATTCACTTGGGCAACGTATAAGTGTTATTTCATGTCAGAGTGGAAACAGCTGATCAGTCATGTGAGTCAGATGAACGCTAACTTATTTGGAAAAAGCATTCTCACCTCCGGTTTAGCGCATTAATCAAAAACCACCTCAAGCAAGTGTAAAAACTTTAATGCACATTTTCAAAAGTTTTATCAAATTTTGGTGTCTCCATCAAGCTTTTCTCATGCGAATCTTCAATATGCACATAGAAAAAAATAGTATTTTATGGCGTGTGCAACACCATGCTTTTTCGGGGCACATATACTTTTATATCGCTTGTTTTCCCCCTAAAGGGAGCGTGGTGACGTATGCCTGCTGTTTTGAATGATTTGGAGCTTTAAACCTCCTCTCATGGTCCACAGCTCGCACATTTGTATTTATTTATGTTTCATTTTTTTCAGATTCAGATTTCTAAATCTCCTGCTCAGGAACATTTGTGTCCAACATAATTTATGATTAAACTTATCTTTGCATAATCAGTATAGTTGGTTATGTTGTATTTAATCCTTCACTGTGGAAAAGTAGCACAAGCAAATACACAAGCATTGCTCTACTGTATGTCTGTTATAAGCAGGACCAACTAAGTGTGAACCAAACTAACCAAGCTGAGCACAAGTGCAGCCAGCGTTTCCAGCATTGTCCCATTGGTCAACTCTCTCTCCTGTTCCACACAATAATACCTGTTACAGTACTCTCTGGGTATTTCCAGTTAGGCCACGCTGGCTCGACACTGAAAATCTACAACATGCAGGTTACACAGGACTAAGAAGGTGAATTAAACACTATAGGTAGTTAAGAAGTTTAAGTAATTCACATTTTGCTTATTGTAAGAGGTCAAAGTATCTGATATTTTCCTTTCTTTCTCTCTAAAAGCAAAAAAATGTGTGAGATGTGGGAACAAACAAACCCAACCAACCCCAGAATAACCCACTCGCAGTACTCTTGATGCTTTAATGCCATTTATTAACCCGTGTTTGTCAGTGTGTATTTAGATAGAGAGAGGAGGGAATGATCATTATTATTATGTTGTTAGTGGGGTTTTTTGTGATTGTGTTTACATCCCTGTTGCCATCCACATTTGTAATCTGCTTTATAAAAATCATTCTTTCTTGCAGATATGGAAATCTTTGGAAGCTCAATAGAAAAGAGGAAGCAGCACAGCGTTGTTGGGAACAGTTGGGAGCAATCAGTCCTGCAGACTCTCGTTGATCTGGAGTGGAAACAGAAGCTCACATGGAGCTTGATGTCTGACACCATCCATCTAACTCTACTGAATGGGCAAACTGAGAAACTGTGCACACAAATACCATCTGTACTTCAGTAAAACTAACTTCTATTTAAATTACATGTCTTGTGTTCTCTTTTGACAGCTAATCAAACTTCAATTTCAATCAAGTTTTGTTTTCAGCTATGTTTGGTTAACACTTTCATAAGCCGTGTTCCCATCAACAAATTTCTCTGCACATTTTGAAGATTTGCAAAAAAGTAAAAAAAAAAAAAAAGCTTGATTGAAACACCAAAATTTGATAAAACTTTTGAAAAAGCGCATAAAAGTTTGAAAAAGAGTTAATCCACTAAACAGGAGATGTAAACACTTTTTCTGAGAAAGTTATGATGTATAGAACATTTAACTCACATGACTTACCAGCTGTTTCCTCTGACATGAAAGGACTATTATAAGCTGCCAAATTTAATCCAATTCCTGAAGACTTCTCTCCATTTTCTCTCGTGGTTGGCTAAGGTTGTCTGATTAACAACCCTTTTTTTGTTGTTTCTCTTTACTTCTTCTCCTGTTTACTGACAGATTAGCCTACAGCAATACATTACACTGCCATCTTCTGACCAAAGTACGTTACTGCAGCTTTGTTTATTTGCTCTAAACCAGCTGATGGAACCGTCCCTAATTCACATTTTCTTTGATGCAGTATTTCATAATTAGCCCTCATTAGGAGTACACGTCATGTCCTGCACATGAACAAGCCACCAAACAAACACTAAAGTACCAATTAGCTGCGACACATTAAACATGTAAACAAACAAACCCTTACTTCAGCACCACTACTAACAACACACTCTGCCCATGTTTTTTTTTTTTTTTACTTAATATCAGTATGACTTTCATTTATTTTATTTATTCTTAAATTAAATGGTCATCAACTGACTGATACTGGACTGCGCTTGTGCTGATTGGCAATCAGATCCGATATCAACAACAACAGTCTTCTGCCAGTAAAGGGGGCAGGAGGTTAGCCAAACATTTAACACAGTGAGCAGGAGAGAGCAGAGAGGAAGAAGCCATCATTCACTGCAGCATCTCAACAGCATTAGTAAAAAAAAAAAAAGTAGCAAAAAGAAAATAATGGGTTGAGTTAGAGAAGCAAGAATACACTATGAGGCAGTAAACACAGATTGATTTGAAAATACAAGCGATAAAGCAACCCTTTACTGCACACACACTGATGTTTATTCAGGTTTCTGTTTCATTTTTACTTTGTCTTTATTTTCTCAGTTTTGACAATGCAGTTCATTGTATTTATAATGTATGTTAAATATTCTTTAATGAAGCTATTTCTTTAAAAGATCAGCCTTCTGAGTATCTTCAGAGTCATATCGGTACAGAGAGAAATAGGAAAGTGTAGACTTTTTTCATTTCAGCTCAGAAATTCACTATGTTGGCCACCACAATAGTAATTAGTGGGGTTTTTCCTCTAAAATGTATGTTTAAAGAGTTCCACATTAGGTGTGCCTTATAAAAATTGAAGCACTTTTTTCTGTGTTATTGCCTTAATCTTTTTTAAATCATAATTATGCCGAAACACTGCACAGTTGGTCAAGACTGTCAAAACTACAGTGATTTGTATGATCATGCTACGAGCCAACCACCTGGTGGTCTAAGTTCAAAAATAGCTCCAGTAGACTGAGTTTATTTGGAGCCATTTGAGAGGCCCTCGTTACATTGAGAGCAATTCACCTGCAGTCAGTCAGCAGGGCACAAAAAGATCACACACAAACCAAGAAACCATCAAATAACAAGAGCTATGATGTGACAGAGCTGCTGATGGTTGGGTCCGTCTTCCTGTTCACTTATCTAACAAAGCCAACACACAGGCATCGTCTCTCAAAGGTCACCATGTCCAACACACTGTTGTAAATTAAACCTCCCAAAAAGTTGATTCTTCTTATTGGCTGCCATCTATAAAATACCTCAAAGTGAGAGTGAATTCAATGAACAATACAATGTGATTAAATCCCTCCACATGTAATCGATACATGATTTGAAGAAGATATTATTCTGTGGTTAATGTGAAATATTTCTGTGACTTTGTGATGCTGAATATCCTGCGTTTGTCTCTGTGTTTCTGTGCTGGATGCAGAACGGCAGAAAGAGAGCAGATTGTCACAGTGCACGTAAAACAGATCATACAAGCCACTTAGCAGCACTATAGCTGACTGGTACAAGGCAGCGAGAGGAAAATCCAGCCATCCCAGCGTGCCAATATAGTTTAGCAGCGTGCTGAGAGGCGGGCAGCACCTGACAGATGCCACTTGGGAGCATAATCCCAGAGGGCTGAAAAGATCCTCCACATGACGGGAAGCCAGCGAAGCAGGAGACTGGAATACCAAACAACAAACTGCATCGTTAAATGAAATATATATCTAGTCCTTCCCTTTTCACTTCATGGTGCTAAAATACAGCCAAATGCACGTTTCTACGAGGCATCTATTAACTGACCATGTGAAATATGGGCAAAACATTTATCTTTGATTCATTATTTTCTTTTTAAAAACTCAGCAATTGACTTACACTTAACAGAATTATGTTTATTTAGCTATTTATTTCTACAGTTCTACAATGTCGATGTACATATTTTATTCCTTTTTATCCTGCTTATTCGCAGTTATCATTTATAGAATTGGCTGAAAATTAAATATATTGTTTGTATAATGAATAACAATATATAACAATGTCAAATATGAATGTTTTATGTGTGAGAAAGTGGCTACCTGGGTACACTTGCAGAGTGGTGAAAAATCGGTGCACAATATCACATAAAAAAGGTCTATTTTCATTCAAGCTCAAAAACTGACTATATTGACCACTATATCTGTTATCTATGTATTTTTTCAGTATCTGCACCTGCCTCAAAAATCCCATTGATACATTAAATTCAGTCAGGTATTGTTTGTTTGAAAAATCCTAATCATGATTAGAAGAACAGAAGCATGAAAGCAATCCGGGCCTCTTGCACCAGGCCTGCAGCTTAAAGACGGCCACATCATGTTTCATTAGTTCCTTAAAATGTTAAAAATTAAAAATCTGTATTTCTAACATTTATAATGGGCTAACAGTAGTTTTTCTCGGAGGGTTAAAACCTCTCCCTCTTTCTCTCGTGCTCTCCTGCAGCTTTGGTGAAACAAACAAAAGGGGTGCTTTGAATGGCACGTGCTCCGGGCGTCAGTCACCTGTTTCCTAGCAACGGGCACAACAGAAAAGCACCTGTGGCTCTGAATAGGCGGCGGTGAAGCCCTTAGTTTGACAAAAACCAGGGAGAAATTAAAAAATATGGTCCTGGGCTTTTTTTTCCATTATAGGTCATGCTGTATAAAAGAGTAATTTGCCCCTAATAATCCATCTCAAATTCATAAAGGCTATTTCTGATTTGGTAAGGCATGTTAATGAGCTTAATAGTCTGCTTCAGTTATTATAAATCAGTTCTAAAAGTAGACTCCTTTTCATTGTGAATACAAAATTCTAGTATTGTTTGGTATTTTTTGTGCTTATTCTGTTGTGATGGTGACATAAGAGGCGTATTAAAGCAATCATGAATCATTCTGCTGATTTAAAAAGCTGTCCAATTCATTTTGATTTTCATCTCAGATTTTTTTGTACCACCTGTTTTCTGCTAATTTCCCTATCACTATAGTTCCAATTTTTGTGACGTGCATTTTTTTTAAATTCTTTGATATTTTACAAAAAGATATTATAATATATCAGAGCGCACAGAGTCGATTCAAGCCTGCAGAGGACGTGCGCAAAATGATGGGAATTAAACTGTTTACATGTTGTGTGTGTTTTAGCGACACACACCAGCTACACACACAAAACAGATGACAGAGGGAGTAATTTTTAGGTGCTCCGACGTCACCAGAACCTCGAGCCCCTGCATGCAAATCACGTCTCCACTCGAGCCTCTCCATTGGCCGTCCCTCGCTCATTTAGCTGCTGTCAAAGCGCGCGGCCTGGGCACGCTCCGGTAACTTTTCTCAGTACAGCTTCAACCAAAGTAAGCTCAAACAACCGCTTTCTATTCTTCTCAGCGCTCGCGGATGACAGGAAAAAGGCGAAAGGGGAAGTGCGGAGCAAGTTTACCTCTGAGTGGATTTCATCGTGAGACGACAGCACCTTTTCATCTCTCTCTCCGTTTCTTTATCTCTCTCTTCCTCGGAGGTTTAGCTGTGCGCGGGCCAGCCTGAATGTTTCTGTGTGTTTGACTGTTGTCCTACTAAGACGAGGTGAATGTACAGCATCATGATGGAAACGGACTTACATTCCCCCGTGGTCCCCCAGACCAACCCATCCAACCCGGGGGGACACGCGGGAGGAGGAGGCGGGGGGCCCGGCGGCAAAGTCCCCCAGGACAGAATCAAGAGACCCATGAACGCCTTCATGGTGTGGTCCCGGGGCCAGCGGAGGAAAATGGCACAGGAGAACCCCAAGATGCACAACTCGGAGATCAGCAAGCGGCTGGGCGCAGAGTGGAAGGTGATGACCGAGGGGGAGAAGAGACCGTTCATCGATGAGGCGAAGCGGCTCCGGGCCATGCACATGAAGGAACACCCGGACTACAAGTACCGGCCGCGGAGGAAGACCAAGACGCTGCTGAAGAAGGACAAGTACTCGCTGGCCGGCGGGCTCCTCGGCTCTCATGCAGGTGCAGGGATGGGCGGCGGGCAGCGGCTGGAGAGCCCTGGAGGGGGCCACACCGGGGCCAACGCGGGCTACGCCACGCATGTGAACGGCTGGGCGAACGGCACATACTCGGGCCAGGTGGCGGCTGCAGCGGCGGCGGCGCACGCTATGATGCAGGAGGCGCAGCTGGCATACACGCAACACCCGGGCTCCGGGGCTCACCCGCACCACCCGCACCCGCATCATCACCCGCACCACCACCCGCACAACCCGCAGCCCGTGCACAGGTACGACATGAGCGCCTTATCTTACAGCCCCATCTCAAACTCTCAGAGCTACATGAGCGCGTCTCCGCCGGGCTACGGCGGGATCACCGGCTACACTCACCAGCACCAAAGCTCCGGGGTCTCCCCAGTGTCCGGGGCCATCGGGGGGACTTTGGGGTCCCTTGTGAAATCTGAGCCAAGCGTGAGCCCCCCGGTTTCCACGGCGCGCGCACCGCCGTGCCCTTCGGGGGACCTGCGGGACATGATCAGCATGTATCTGCCGACCGGAGAGGCGGCGGTGGACTCCAGCGTTCACAGCAGACTGCATGTGCTCCACCCGCAGCACTACCAGAGCAGCGGCTCCACTCCGGTAAACGGGACGGTTCCTCTGACTCATATTTAATCTCTAAATGTACTAGAAGCACTACCAACCACAACCAAATATTTAAAGTTAGATGTGGGCGCAGGCTGCTGATGAATTGTAAATTATAGGCGGTTATAGCCATAAAAATGCAATCACTTTGAACAAACTTTTTTATTGTTATTTTTATTTTCTTTCAGTGATGGATTTTTGTCTGTCCGAGCTAAAGGAAAGCGCATCCGATTTACTTTTGCTCTCTGGGAAAGAGCATGCCAAGTTTTGACACGATTTAAATTATAATCCGTGAAGGCTGGTGCATTTTGAGGGTTATTTTTTCCGACTTTTCTGTGGAATTAAAGGCACCAGCTGTGTGTTTGAGGGATGTTGAAAATCTGTTTAAAGAGGGAACCGTATAATAAATGGAGGGCGGTGTGGAAGATGTGTTTTTAAAAAAGTTTCTAGGCTGCAATTTAAATTGATTTCCAGTTTTAATGCTTGTAAACATGTGAGTCAGTCGGTGTAATTTGAATTTGTTTTTGTTGTTGTAAAATCTTGTAAATTGTGAATAAATAGGCCTACTGAAAACACTTTTATGCAATTGTGCATAATTTACAGAATATCAAGCCTCATTTTAGGGTTGAAGACGAAACTATTTTCGCGCTGCAGTTTAACACATTTTACAGTGTTCATTTGTTTGTGAGGTATTTATTTAATTTTATTTTACTATAGCGGGGGGAATTGAAAGTATCATGTAAACTGTACCTCTAATATTTAATGTCTATTCACACTGATTCCATTTCTGAAATATACTTTAAAATGCTGACGAGCTTATTGTAACGTTGTAATGAACACTGTCCCCGGCAAACAGTAACAATCTGGTTAAAATGCAAATGGCAACAAAAAGAATAATTACAACATTACACGCAGACATGTTGAAAAGATCGTTATCAGTCGTGCCCTTAATTAATTATTTCTCTTAGAATAAAAAAAATGAAACATTATCATATTTGGCTTTTCTTCCCCGAGATAATAATTTTAAACGTTTTCAATGACCTTGTCTTAAGCTGGCAGAAATCTGGAATATAACTTCATGTTGGACATTAAATGGGTATTATGTCATACTAAGGTGATGTGAGAAAAAATAATATATGATTTTAATAGTGAAATAGAACATGACAATAGGCCTACATTTTTTTTTCCTGAAATTACTTTCTGTTTTTTGTTATTTACATTTGAGTTTTCTGTACCAATATTATGTGTAATTGTAAATTTATATAGTCCAATAACTGACAACATATCTATATATTATCTGACAGCCTGGAATTAAACACTTGTTGGTTGAGTTTTACTCCACATATAATGTCCTAATTTTCCTTTTGTTTATCAATTCAAATTGAGCCACATTTTTTTGAAAACTCCCCACTTTAAAACTCGATTTTAGAAAGTAGATTTGTCTGATTTGATCTGATTTGTTAGATCTTGCATGTGCTTTTTCAGGTAATGATAAATAATAAACATTATTTATCATTACCAGAAAAAAACGCATGCAAGATCTAATAAATACCTCCAGTAATGATAAATAATCAACATTATTTATCATTACCAGAAAAAAACACATGCAAGATCTAACAAATCAGATTGCAGGGATATAGGCTAATTGTGTGAGGGTTTTTTAATATTTTGATTTCTAACTTTCTGTCTGATTTCTTGCTAAAAAAAATGTCAGGCCTCTAAAATATGTTCTCAGCAGAAGGAGCAGGCCTGTCTAATCCCAATTTTTGTTTGTTTTGCTCAATTTTCTGCTTGATTAGTCTGAAATTTCCTTCACTTCCTGCTGTAGTTGTGGTTCTATCTGTTAGTATAATATTACACTAACAGGACAAGAAGTTTTTTTTAAATCTGCCTCAGGGTCACGACCCCAGTAATCTAGATCTGAAGCAAAAGTAAATCCGACAGCAGGAGTATCCAGTGGTCAGTGAACTGCTAATTCCTTAGCCCCGCCTCCACCTGGGTCCCTGTGTCTGCCTGTGTGTTGTTACATTATTTCCTTCTTGAAATGTGATGGCTGAATCAGTGGAGGCTCGGGCTGGGGCAGGACGGGGGTAAGGAGGGAGGCATGAATGAGCGCAGAGAGGACGAGGAGGAGAGAGGAGGTTTTTGTGTTGGAGGAGAATGGGGATTAGTCGTGGTGTAAGCTGGGGCAGCCCGGGGGTCACCCCCAACAAAAAGCACGGCAAACAACACCCCTGGTTTTATCAGACTAATTCCCACTCGGGTCTGGACTTAAAAACAAGAGGGCAGCGTGAATGCAAATCATATATAATAAAGCTGTTTCCATGGGTGTCAGCTGTTTAAACTGGAGGTATTTATTAGTCCTGAATGTTATTTATTCTCCTTTAAATTCACATTTATTGACATTTATTGGGATTGCTCTTTAAATTTGAATTATTTTCACAATTTGATTTACTACTCTGATACATAAAACAGAAATTTAAATGAAAAGCAACAAACAAATATGACATTAGGGTAATTTTAAAGAAATAATGCATGGATATGTTTTTCTGATTTTAAGAAGAGGCATGTTTTTATTTGCATTTTAAGACTGCATGCCAAATTAATAAATGTGAATTTTTATTTCTCATTGTTTTTCCGTGACTCCGTCTCCAAAGCAACTTTAGTGGCCGTCAGTATTCATGTTTATTAATCCGTAAATGAATTCCACCTTTACAGCTGAACACCTTAAAGTTTATTTATCAATGTTTGAATAATTGGTGTGAAGGAAAACGTCCAGCACGATTGAAAGGCTGTTAAAATGTGTTGTTGAGGCTTCATGATACGTAAAGTGACGCTAAAGAGTGTCAGACAATATTTGTATAACTGAAAATACAATTAAAACGGCTGCCAGCAGAAATCTATCAGAAAACGCTAAGTGTAACCTGTAAGTTAAACAAAGTGGCAGAGATGTTAACAGATCATCTCTGTTCATTTTTAAAGGTTTTTGAAATACTTTTAACGTTCAAGCGTGTTGAGGGAAACAATGGAAATATTAAAGATGAGCACATTTTCAAAAAGTGAGCAAAGAAAGCATGAATATAACAGGGAGAAAAAGTAATAATTTAAAGAAAACGTGTGATCAAGCTTGAATTACTGCCTCTAAATGTAGCTCTAGTTGGACTTTTTCATCAATAATCTTCAGTATGATGAAAACAAACTTGAAAATCAAAGATGGACGGATTTGCCACAAAAACAAAAAACTGTACGACTACAATGAGGAGCATCAGTTTACAAAACCTCCAGGTACGTCCAGAGATCTTCCTCTAAATACACCCAAATAAACCGATGAAAAGATATGATAATCTGAGAAGTGAGAGTAATTAAATATCACATACATCAGGCCTCACTGCAGGTAGGAAGAAATATACGCACATGAGGAACATTAGCAGCACTTTGAGGCAAGAATCAGAGTTTGTGATCAGATATTTGGGATTGATGAGTGACAAATAAAGCTCCACTGTCACCCTGAGGCCCATCGCTGAGGCTGGACCCGTCCACAGCCATGTGTCTGCAACTTTTCATCCTCTCCTCATGTTCAGCTTGGCACATGCTTGGACACCGCTGCTCTGGCACTTCCCACTCCATAACCCTGTGCAACCCGCCCCCCCTCCCCATCCCGCGTGCTCCCGGTGTCCTAAACGTGGCTAATCGGCATCAGTTTATCACGCCTTCGCATATTTCCCTCCCTCTCCTCCTATAAAAACCCTCACCTCCGACGTTGGACCCGGTTCTGTCATGGGAGATTACGGGGGACCGATTGCACAAGACCGAATGTGGCGCGAGGAGATTAGCCGGGACGCCATAGAAAATAGCAACGGGGCCAACGGATTCCTCGCGAGGGGGCCTTATCGTGCAATTACACGTTGACACGTTTTAACCATTTTTCAGCCTCTTAATCCGAGGGCCCCCTCCTCCCCTTCCCTTCCCCTTCTCTCTCCAAAAGCAGACCTATTGGTGCTGAGGGAGCCTCGCTGCTCTGTCTGACTCTCTCCATCACTCTGAATTCTCTCTTCTCCTCTCTTTATCAGCCACTGTTAATATTTCATTTCAAAAATATACCAGAGTTTGCGTCTGTCTATCTCAATTTCAAAAACTTTAAACGCACAATTAGTAAAAAAAATAAATATATGTATTGAAAGTTTGCTCAGGCTTAAAGTTACAAAGTCACTGTGGAAGAATGATAACTAAATTAATAAAGGGGGAGTACACAGCAAAATTAAACATTCACAATAAAGAGAAAATCTAAATAAAGGAAGGAAATAAGCTTTTTAATACATCGTCATTAACTGACTTTGTTCCAATCAGAGTCCAAACATGAGCATCTTGTTTATTTAGCCTTGTAGCAAGTGAATTTTACTGAAATCTACTTAAAAATCTTACTTTAAATGGGTTGTGGTAGGGACGGCAAAGAAAGGTCTTCGCTATAAAATCTCTGCAGCCATGGCCGTGCTTGCCACAAGGTTATTTGTACAAAAATATGTCTTTTTAAAAAAAATTAATAAATAAATGAATAATTTCTATGGGCTTAGTTTATTGCTGCTTGTTTACAAATGAGTTCTTCCTCTGTTTTTTCCGAACAAGGTTAAATATATCGTCAGTCTCTCCATAGACAGTAAGGAAATTGCATTCTTTCGATGCAATGATGCACATAATAAAAAAAGGTACAAAACAGGAAGATGATGATGTGCTAATTAGATCAAGTGCAATGATTGCTAAAGTGCAGTTGCACAAAAAATAATGTGTATAAGTTCTTTATGGGCAACTGAAAGACATTACTTGAACGGTATAAGATGCACTTTTCCCAAAGAGTGAAAGGTGCATTTTGTAATATTTTTTTGCACAAATGACTAAAATATGTCAAATTTTTTACCTGCTCAAACAAATGAACAAGCAGAATTACTTATTGGCTTCTAACCATTCATTTCTGATGATTTTCTCCTGCAGTCTGTAAGAAGTGATCTGTCAATTATTTTGCAACATCTTCGTGTCTTATAGCAGTCAAAGCCAGAGATGACTCAGTTCTGCATTTGTTGCGGCTGATGTAAAAACTTTTCCCACATAAATCTTTATGCAGACTTGACACCGTAGCCTGTGCCTTGAGTTTTTTTTAACACCAGGCATCAAACGGACTACATGGTGTGTTGTTCCACCATGCTGCTCAATTCAATTAGGACCTTTCATGACAATCAATTAGGGAGTACCCCCTGGATCTCCCCGGGGGCCTATAATCATCACACACCGTCTGCTCAGACAGGCACTGGGGAGCCCCGCCCACCAGCTGCAAGGACGCCTCAGTGCAACGTAACAGGGCCACTGGGAGCCATGAAGACACAGTTTGTGCTTTATTTTAAGGCATTTACTTCACATTATGTTCTTTTTTTCCCTTCATGGCTGTGTTGAATGTAGATTTTCCCCCTTTAAGTTTTCCTCCTCTGCACCATTTTTCTGCATATAAGGGGTTTTACCAGGAAGGTTTTCTGCCTGTTTTTCCTCTGCTTTGGCTTTGTGATAATTGGTAAAACACATCCAAAGGTTAAAGCTTCGACATAGTGTGGGTTGCACTTGATGTTGGGCTTGCAGACTACCAATTTTTAGAGAAAAGTGTGGAGTGCAGATGTCTGTCAGGCAATCGATCCAAACTCACAAAACATTTAAAAACTTGTTTGCTTGTCCTCTTGCAAACAGACCTGACAAAGCATGAATTCAGGCTTTTTAACACATCAGGATCATGGTCTAGTTTTGTCAGCATCCTCTAATGCAATCACAACAATTTGTGTTTATACTGCTGTATAAGAGGCAAAAAACAAGCATTTTAGAAGTTGTTTGCTTGTCGTCTTGTGGACAGACAAAGCATGAATTTAGGCTTTTACACATTGGCATCATGTTGTAGTTATTTTTGCATATTGATGTGTTTATTGCAGTTAAATCACAGTAAAATTGATATATTGATACAATATTTTGGATACTAAGCAATAGCAAGTTAGATGTACATCCTAGATAATATTATTAATTTAGACATGTTGGCGTTGGGTTTTCCAAAGTACCTGGGACTTCCACAACAGGTACAAAGCAGCAATACTGGTTATTTCGGCCACGACTGATGGGGCTAACAAGTCAAATTCTTCCAGAAAAATAGCAATCACAAGACAAGGGGGCCCTTTTTTTCTGCTGAGGATACAAATCTGCTTGTGCGCAAAGTGAAAACACAGAGCGACAGTAACTTTGACAACAACTGGGAGTTATAGGGACAGCTGGTATTAGTCTCCAAATCCGGAGATTACAGATGTCTGTTACAGCCTGGCGGGGTAAATGAACATACAGCGGTATTCCTCTCTGGCTGAGGGACAGGTATGTGGTCATTGGCTGGTGAACCCTCTAGGTCTGCTAGCGGGTTGGGATCCAGCCATTTTTCCACTCAGACCCAGCAGCAGAAACAATAAGCGCATCTCCAGGAGAGACACGGGGCCCGTTTACACACGAGGACAGCAGCATAACCTTGTAGAATTATAATTCTCCAGCAACATAGCAGCCATCAACAAGGCTGCTTACATACGTGCATGTTCAGTTTCACTGTGCTGTGTATCACTTTGTGCCAGGGTACTGAAGTAAATTATCTATTTTATAATCATAAATCTTTAAAATAGATATTAGGGAACAGAAATAAGGAGTTAACTGGAGCTGTCCAGGTGCTGAAATGAACAAGGCATGATCCTTTTCTGTTTTCACTATTGGAAATTATATTTTAACTGCTATTGGAAACTGCTTTATAGATATCTTTAACTTAATTTCAGTAATCGCCTTTTCACCAGAAAGAATAAAAACTACAGATCTATACAACTGAATTTCCACATGTTGAAAAAAAAGGATTGTGGCTAGTGGATATATCTTTCTTGATATCGAAAATTCAATTACATATTCTGATATTTCAAATATAATTGTTACTATGAATACAATTGTAACTTATTAAATTGTATTTCAGATCTAAGTCTGAATTTCCAACAGTAACTCTTAGAAGTCAAAAGGCAGTTATTAGTTAGTTATTGTTGTTAATATTTAAATGACTGTGTTCTTATGGAACATTCCCTCCACCGGATGTTTAAAGAATTATAATTTTCATTTACACCTTCATTCATTCCAATTAAATATATTCAAGTAATAAGGAATATTTACGTTTAATGTCATGAATGCAGCAGCGTGTCTTCTACCAGACCAGCATGAAAAGCGAACACTGGACAATGGAAAGAAAAGCTTGAGTGTTTCTACTTTTAAAGCAATTACAAATGCAGGAGCAGAAGTGAGGTCTCCTCAAGCCAATTACCTCAAACACCACGGTACTTTTTCTTCAAGGGTTTAGTCACCTGGAGAAGAAAGAAAGAAAAGAGAGGGAGAGAGCAGGAGGAGGATTGGATGAAAAACAGGAAACACTAACATGATTACAACTGAAGCTCAGGCTCAGGTAATCACTGGAGTTAAAAGGTCTCCTGCCAGCCCAGAGGCCAACCAACCGCTCTTTCCCTTTCACCTCTGCGGAAGGGAACTCTGTCATTTGCAGATTGCAGGTGAGATCTGGTTCACGTCTCTCCAACCTCCCACCAGTCTGGCCGCCAAAAACACTGGTCAATTAGTGCCAATCATCAGCAATGGTGCCGTAATTATTTAGTGATGTTTGACATGGAGAGACCTGTGCGTGTATGTTTTTAGATTTTACAGAACCGTGTTTTTAACAGCCAATGCAGACAAATTCTGTCTCGAAACAAAAAAAAGCTACAATTCAGTGACTACAGTGGGTAATTTTTTTAAAATTGTATGAGTCTCAAAGGCAGACATCTCATCATTTAGATAAACCCTCGACTGAAACCCAAATTAGTTATATTGTCTGTGGTTTTAGGCTTCTTAGCAGGGTTAACCTCCACACCTACTGTACATACATATGTATAAGCAAAGATAATCAGTCTATCCATTCTTTTGTGGACAAAGCTGATATTTGATTGTTGTGTTTATTATATACAGTTAATGGCAGGAGAACTGACACACAGGCTAGACTATGTTCTGCTGTGGACAGAGAAAGCAGCAAAACATTTTTTAGACACCTAAAATAAAATAAAAAATCAGTTGAAGTGCATGCTATATTTGGAATATTTCAGTTATCTATGCACTTCTCAATGCTGCCAGACTCTCATTGACAAAAACTGTTTTTACCTCACAGAATAGAGGAGCTGCTCTTTGTTTCTGTTATTGTAGGTCTTTTTTGTGATTCCAAACTAAACCTTTAAGGGTGCTTTCACAACCAAAAGTTTAGTCCCTTTCAATCAAACGCTTACACTGATGCACTGTGAAATTTATGCGCCCTAAAACGCCAAAGTCACACAATAACACAAACAAATTAAACCATCAAGGCAGCAGAAGACCAGAAACTCCCATCTTCTGTCAGGTGGCTTTTAAACTGGAGACGTGGCAAACACAATCTACTATAGACAATACACTGGATTTATTGAACTGGGGTTATATGAGGTCCTCCACAGTCAAACTAACCTTTCAAACTACCAAATACCAATTCAACATTAATGCATTGATTAATATAATGCTACATTATTGGAATGGAGAAATCAAACAGGTTGTAAATTAGCTAACTGTTTATCCAGATTATGTAAACCATATTATTTGAAGGGAAGACTAAAAGTTTACCAAAAAGACAATAGAGGAGAAAATCAAATGCAGGTGAGTTCAGACAGAGTGCTGCTGTTAAAGAATTTGCTGAATTTTCCACCAGTGACCACAGTGACTCCAGCTAGTCAATTGGGCCATGCAGCTTCAAGTGTTCATATAGTAGTGTGTGTGTGTGTGTGTGTGTGTGTGTGTGTGTGTGTGTGTGTGTGTGTGTGTGTGTGTGTGTGTGTTTGGGTAAGACAATATGCTAATCTCCGGCGTGGAGCAGAGGGATTTGCTGTATAAAGGAGAGAGAGAGGAGCATGCTTGTTAGCGATAGCCTGGCTGAAGATTCCTACACACACCCACATCCCTGATCCACTTCCATAGGCCGTGTTGTGCATGTGTGTGTGTGTGCATGTGTGTATGTGTTTGTGCGAGAGAGAGAGAGAGAGAGAGAGAGAGAGAGAGAGAGAGAGAGAGAGAATGATCTGTCAGAATATAACGTTTCATCTATACGTTTCCTGTTTCTGTGTCATTTGCAGATGTTTCATATCGAATGATATCATGTGTTTGGTTTGTGCATGTGGATGTGTGTCTATGCATATGAGAGTGCGTGTGTGTGTGTGTGTGTGTGTGTGTGTGTGTGTGTGTGTGCGCGTATGTGTGTGTGTGTGTGTGTGTGTGTGTGAGTACAGGAGGATGATCTGTGTTGGCAGCCAGTAGTTGTGGACTCAGATTAAACATGGAGAGGGATTCAGTCTGAGGGTATTTACCGATTCTCATTATAGCCTTAGAATATGAGTGCACACACACACACACACACACACTAATCTTATCACCTATACAGCTTAATCTGTTTACTGTGATTAGCCCAAATTTAAATGTAACATAATTTTACTTTTTAACCTGGTTTCTTTGCTAAGTCCAATGTACATAACACGACATTCAAAGGTAAAAACAAGTTCTAAATATTTAATAGAACCCTGTCTGACCTCTGGCATCAACACTTACATTTCATAAGTGACTTATGTATGACAACTTTTATCTTACTAACCATGTTCTGATGGCCCACCGGCAGGCTCAGCCAACTTTTCAATTCCAGAGGCTGTAGCAGGCCTCATGTCATGCTTTCTTTCTGGAAAGAGTGTAAACAGTCCAAAAGTCAAAAGTTATTAATCGACATGACTATTTTCAAAGGAGTCCCTTGACCTTTTATCTCAAGATATCTACCCACGAGTCTCCCCTTTACAGACATGCCCACTTCATGTTAATCCCATTCAGTTTGGGCAGAAATCATGCAGTAAACTGTGTTAGAAATGTGTTAAAGTTTCCATTTAATTGCAGTGAGAGTATTTTTTTAAAACTTGACTTGCTGTGACCTCTAGGATAATCACAGCCTCATGAAACTTTACAACCACAAACTAGAGACCTAGAGCATTCAGAGGATGGATGGCTTAATAATAAGGGGGTTTCACACCATCCAATCGCCAAAAAATGCTGCGCAAAATGTCAAAAGCTTTTGAAACCAATCACAGAACGGATTTCTGTATGGGCTTGCTGTCTTAAGTGAGGGATTTTTGTCTTCTTTTACTCTTTCAATCAATTCTAGAGTGGTCCAAAATGGTAAAAAAAAACAATTTAGCACCAAATAGCCACCTCTGGCTCACTACTGCCCCTCTGAAAAGCTGGCAGAATGCTAAGGGGTTAAATTTAATTATTTAATCATAAATATAATTCAATAAGAAAAGCTTAATTACTCAATTAAACCTATAATTTCGCTTTCAGTCCGTTTTTTCTTCTTTCACTTCACTCAATTATAGTTTTCATGTCCACAAGGTTGAGGGTCTAAGTGACGTACTTTCATCATTTATTCATGGTCGAGAAGTGCATGTCAAGTCACGAACACATTGCCCTCTGAAGACATGCCGTGAAATATAAAGAGAACAGCAGGTACACATCAGGGCTTTCATAGTACTCATGTATAGGCCAGCAGCAGCAGCAATGTAGGAATGTATAGAGGAGAATCAGAATCAGTAGAGCTAGCCCTCAACCCGCATTTATATCATTAATAAGGTTACCAGCTGCAGTGTCACCATGTTCAGTTATGATTCATCTACAGTGAATAAAGTATAGACGCAAGTATGTGAACATCACCACCACAGCTTCTTTAATAAATGAATGTACAGGACTAAAATGTTCTTTTATCATGTTTCTTGACTGCTTCAGTTACAGAAATGCTGTTTTTCCACTGCATGGTATAGATCTGCTCTGCTCTATTTGATTTCCTTTTTTTTTTTTTAGTTATCCAACCTCAGTCAAGGTTCTAGGCGGGCTGAGCTGATAGTAGAAGGTGGAGTTAAAACACTGCACACCTCTGTACTTGATGATGGTCTGCACGTTCCCAGTTTGGATAACCAGATGCTCCAGACAGAACCATGGACGTTCTACGGTTGATGAAAAGTAGTGCCAAATGAATCGACTGTGGATAGCAACAAAAATCGGTGGACATATCATTAATATATCATAAATGTATAACATTTTTAGGGTGGGCCTTTGTTTAGGTGGTTAAAATATGTTTTGTAACAGGCCCCGTCTGCAGTCTGTTTCCTGCCTGGAGCGCCTGGTTCTCCAAACTGGGAATGCACAGACCATCATCTACTGCAGGTAATACATCGACTGTGGGTACGTACCGCATACAACCTCACTTCAATAAATCTGAACTATCGGGGTGGTCCGTAGCGTAGTGGTTTACACAGGCGCCCCATGTATAGAGGCTACAGTCCTCGCTGCGGTGGAGCCGGGTTCGAATCCGGCCTGAGCTCCCTTTACCGCATGTCCTCCCCTCTGTCACCCCCTTTCTATCTGTCTCTCACTTTCAATAAAGCATGTAAAAATGCCAAAAAAATAAATCTGAACTATCCCTTTAAGTCCATTGGTAAAAAAAAGAAAAAAACGTCAAACAGTCCCAAACACTACGGGGTTTATATATTCACAATTGTCAGTTTTCTAAGCCAATATGAATTAAATCCTCTGAAGATTGAATCAGTTATGATCAGGATTTAAATGCCAGTGTAAAGTGAATAAGGAAAAGACCTTCTGATAGATGAAACCCAGCTCACAGGCTCTACACTCATGTCAAACATCCTCAGGAGGAAACTTTACACAAAGCAGCCGCTGTTTAGACAAACTTTTTCTTGTTTTTTTTTTAAGTAGACAAGTTGGTCGGTGGAGAGGAGAGAGGAAAGGAGAGAGCGATGGCGAGGGATGTGGAAGGATGAGAAAAAACAGAGGGAGGGTAGAGCGGTGCTGAAACACAACGGGAGCATCCATCCTTTAACCGGTGGGGAGTTATCGCCCGACGACAGAGCCTTTCCAAACGCTTTAAAAAGCACATTTGAAGATGTATTAGTGCATCCCTGAATCCACTTGCTGCCAATAGGGGGCTGTTCGCTGGGCTTTGTGCACGTCTCTGTGTATATATATATGTGTGTGTGTGTATGATTTTTTTTTTTTTTTTTGTAGCTCCCTCCAAATTCCCTTAGCGAGCGTTGCTAAGGTGCTTTAGGGATGGGATTAGCTGGAGGCTCATCACACATTCCATAACAGAGAGAAAAAGTACGGAGAGAAAGAGAGTGATAGAGAGAAGGAATTAAAGGAAGAAAGCAAGACAGAGAAATGGAAAGACCGGGGAAAAAGAAATGATGGAAAGACTGGGAAAAAAAAAGAAAGCAAGCAATTATGAGGGGAGGAAAGAATAACGAGAAAAGGAGGGAGGGAAGAAATAAAGGAAAGCAAGAAAAGGAAAGAAGTGGTTAGAGAGAAATGATGGAGAGATTAACAAAGAAAAGGAAGCAAGAATGAGAAAAGGAGTGATAAAATAAAAGAAAGAAGGAAATAAAGGAAGGAAGCAAGGAAGAGGGGTGAGTGAGGGAAAGAGTGATAAAAAGAAATGGTGGAAAGACGGGAAAAAAAGAAAAAGCAAGCAATAAAGGAGGGAACGAAGTAAGAACAAGAGAAAGGAAGACATAAAGGACTGGAAGAAAATAAGGTGGAAGGACAAAGAAATGATGGAAAGATTGGAAAAAGAAAGCAAGCAATTAACGAGGAAAGGGAGGAGAAAAGAGTAATAAAAAGAAATTATGGAAAGAAAGTAAGAAAGAAAGAAAGAAAGAAAGAAAGAAAGAAAAGTCAAGGCAAAGGAGAGGACTGGAGTAAATAAAAGAGCAAGGAATTGATTTGTAGGGAAGAAAAGAAGAGAAAGAGAAACGGATAAGGAAATTAAGATGAACAAGAAAGGTGATGAAGGGTGAAATAACACAAGAAAGTAAAGAAAGTTGTAATGTAAAGGAGGAGAGGCGGAGGATGGGAAGACGGGGTGATGAAGGAGGTGAGGAAACGGGAGAAGAGGGGAGAAAAAGGAGGGAATGGAGGAGTAGGAAGAAAGAAGAAAGAGGAGGGGAGTAAAGGAGTGAGCTTGCTGACTGTTGCATCAGCCTGTTAACCGAGGGCAATATGATGAGAATAAGCTGCATAATGAAGCGTGGAGGCAGCTGTAGAAATGTGTCCAGGAAGCCACCTTGTCTCCTCCGCTGTGATGTTTGAAAATCCATCAGAGCAGCAGTCTGGCAGGTTTTGGCATCCCGGTTCACACGACACTGGAGATTAAACACACGCAGGCAGATGAAACTGCTAATCTTCGAGATCCTGCGTTATTTTTGGTGTCATGTTTCTGAACTGAGCTTCCTAGAGATCACCTGTCAATCAAACGGTGTGGGCGGCGCTGTGAAGTCTTTGTCTGCTGCTGGTGCTAAATAGTTCTTACAACAAGGCCTGAAAAAGTTAAATGACAATAAGTGACTTCTGATCTTAAAAAGTGTTTAGTGTTGCTCTCCTTTTACACTCACACTGGACACTGTGGGCACCTCTCCTGCATCACAAACTCTCTACGGGAGGGGGAGGAAGGATAGATCAGCCAAGTGTGTGACTGCTGTTTGAACCCTGTCAGTGTTGGTTACATTTAACCATGACTGCCATTTCCCCTGAACATTAAAGAGGTACTGCACACTTAAACATGCTGAGACTTAAATGATATAAGTTTACTGTGGAACATTAATACCCATAACGTCACATAGATGAAGAAATAGTGCAGCACAAGTCATTATACATACACGCACGGCTTGAAAAAAAGGCTGCAGTTTCATTGAATTTAGGCTACAAAACCACTGATCTAGGTTTGGAGTAAAAAACACCTGGTAAGGTGTTATAAAAGACAGTTTAATCAGTAAATAAATGTATGTAAATACCAGAAGTTAAATAGTTTACATGGTGACTACCAGAAGTGATAACGTGCTGCAAAACAACGTGACGCACGGAAGTTCAGTGATGTTTGAATCACATCATTTCCTTTTGTTTTCACATGGGACACGAACGCCATTCTCCTGGGTGAAAGTCTGACGTCTGTTCGGAGTTTGTTCAAGCAGTAAAAACAACAAAAAGATGCTTCAACTGACAACATGAGGTTCAATTTACCCTACAGACTATTCAGGCTACAGTCTGGTTTGCATCTACCTTGAAATGCCAAAAATACACATCATATATCTGAAAAAAATCAAAAATCAGGACCCTGGAGAGACTTACTAGCCGGAACTACCAAAGAAGCAGAATTTTCTTATTTTTCTTTCAAAAACTGAAAAAAACGAACAGCTCATG
This sequence comes from Centropristis striata, assembly GCF_030273125.1. Lineage (NCBI taxonomy): Eukaryota > Metazoa > Chordata > Actinopteri > Perciformes > Serranidae > Centropristis > Centropristis striata. Next base: position 7,446,644 of record NC_081540.1, on the reverse strand, counting down.
AATGAGGAGGAGAACTCTCCCCTCATGCCGAGATAATAATACATGCAATAACTCAGCACTGGATAAACTTGTTTTCTACTTTAAGCTACTATTGGTCTAATTAACTCCTGCCTCATGCACTAGGAAACACACTATTAGCTGCAACTCTGACATGTGCCTGAGAAATAAGAGAAAAGCATCTTAAACCATTATGACAAGGACAGAAAGTCCAAAACCATTTTTCACCTGCTGGCCAATGAGACTGGGTCACGTTGGGATCATTATTTATGAGGCAAATGGATTTCCATCTGAAGTTTGTTATTTTCCAACCAGATTGTAAAATTCAACGCACTAAGAGCTGCATGATTGTCTGTTTTAATGGACACACAGTGTAAGAGTTAACAGTCTATACATCCAGTGTGTGCATGTGAAGCTGGGGGATAAGGATAATACCTGTTGCATAGGTGTGGTCTGTTAGATCTCCTGTTACCTGGCCCTCCACTGCAACCTGAGCCTCCTCTGTTTGGACAAATTGACATAGTGAACCGAGCTGACGGGCAGCCAGATTTCCCTCTCTGTTTATCTCCATCTCTCTTTTTCTGTTTACCTATCGCTCACTTTCTCTCTACTTTATCTGATGATGAATACAAGTAAAGTAAAGATATTCATATGAATAAATGAAGACATAAGTAATAAAGGAATCATGTTTTTTTTCTAATATTTGTAAAATGTTTAAGTGTTACTTTTTGATTCAGGAATAATAATGGTTTTAGAATTTGTAATAATTGGTTTGCCATCTCTCTCTCTCTCTCTCTCTCTCTTTATTTCTCTCTCTCCCTCTCTCTGTCTTTCTCTCTCTCTCCATCCATCCGTTTAGGGTTTCCATGATCTCATTATGTGTCTATGAAAAGGGACAGGTAATGCAATCTGGCATGGCGTGGCACGACTTTGTGTGTGTGTTGATTACCTGAACAACAGTCAACAGAGTCTCTATTTCATCCACTTATCTCGTCTAGAAATAATCATCTAATCAGGCGTGCACACACACACACACACACACACACATGCAGGTAATGTATATTAATGTGTGTGTGTGCGTGTGTATGAGCACAGCTTACCTGAATAAAGTGCATGCACAGAGCCAAACAGGCATGCCTACACAACACACACACACAAAAAAACATTTTGTTTAACTGCTAACTGTTTTGAATTGACTACATGAACTCCCTGGAGACTTTGCATAACATATACAGGCGCTAGATGGCTAACCCAGCCTCTCAGAATAAGGCTGGTGATATTCAATATTTTTCGCACTGTTTGAACAAACTCTATGAAAAGACCAGTATTCAGACCCCTTACTTCAGTAAAAGTACTAATACCAGACGGTGAAATGACTCTACTACAAGTTAAAGTCCTGCATTAAAAAGGTATGTAAGAAAAATGTCTAATGTGTCATGATTTTATGTTAAATCTCGACCTGAAAAGTAACTAAAGTTACCAGCTAAATGTAATGGGAGTAAAAAGTCGAGTAGAAGTATAAAGGTACATAAAATGGAAATACTCAAGTACATGTACCTCAAACCTCATACTTAAGTAGAGTACTTAAGTAAATGTACTTAGTTACACTCTACCACTGGAAAAGACCTAAACCAAAAATGAGGACCCAAATATTTGACTATTCAGACATTCCTTGTGTATGTATTCAGTTGCAGAGGTAATGTCTGTTTCCTTTGAGGCGAATTTATACAGCAGCACTATGTCGTTCATCTCAGCCTGGAAAGTTTATGTGTAAACATAAAAGTCAAGTATGCAGGAGAAGAGCGTTGATGCAGTGATCTGGCTATACCAAGCCATAAAAACATGCACTGGAAACAACAGCCAAATGTGCATTCATGGTTAATAGACCCCAATCTTTAAAAAATGACAGGGTCCATCTGTTACAGCTGAGCCAGATAAATAAAAAATATCTGTTTTAACCAAAAAACAAGTACATTTCACCTGGTTTACATGGGGTGGAATCAGCTTTTTACTCGAACAGGAGTGTGTTTGTCTCATGTCCCCACAACATGACTAACACAGGTAACACACACACACACACACACACACACACACACACACACACACACACACACACACACAAAGATGTACTTCAGCTGCCACTGGCCTTGCAGAGAAAGCCTAATTTAAAAACATCCTTCATTTCTCTCTGCATTATATTCAAGACATAATAAACAGCAAATGATTCATAGAATTTCATTTTTCAGCTACTTAAAGAGGTGTGTGTTTGTGTCTCTCCAACATAATGCTCAATTGGCAGCTGCCTATGATATTAAAAATCACATATTGAACTGCGGTACACACGACAGCCAGAGAGCTGAAAAATAGATCAATCGCGCCAATGGGAGAGAGTGGAGAAAGCGATGAAAAGAGAAGGAGAAAGAGGAAGGGAGGCCGATCGACTGTAGCTTTGTCCTCTCAGCACACACAAAACCCCCTCCCTCAAAAAAAGGGAGCATTTCACTGTATCAACTGCCCCCTGCTCCTGCACCCTCCCAGCCACCCAACCCACATGGTTGGACAGCCGATAAGTTGGAGCCGAGGACTAAAAGCTCCCACAGGGCGAGCAACAAAAGGACTCCTACAGCCAAGAAACATAAAGTGCTCTCTCTCCTCTTCCTCACTTTCTTCCACACTAACTCTCCCTCTCCTTCCCTGTAGGGACACATTATAGAAGTCATTATTCTGGCCCTCCAAGTTGCCACTGAAGCTCGGGGCTTTGACCTGGCCGTGTCTGCCCGTATGCGCACATGTCTACATGAGCCGTGCGGGATGTCTGTCCAGCCCCACACATTTTCTAAGATTTTCTCTCAGTCCTGACTTCTTTTCCCCCACTGAGGAGTAAAGTCACACATTTTACATTTCTCCTGGACACACTTCAATATGCACACATAAACACACCCATAGTCTTTCCTTGTATGAGGTAAACTAAATTGTTTCTAAATGAAAACTGTGCCAGTCCGCACTCTGATCTTATAAACACCTAATATTTCATATCTCTTATTGTGAAATAATAATGCATGACAATCAATAGTTAATCAATTGGAAAACCTAGAGATAACAGAGGCTGAGGAAGAGCACAATTAATGACATGTTGCTCAATATTTCTCACTATATGGCCATAATCATCTCTCACAGTCTATACAATAATACATCAAAGTAACTATATATCACAGATAGAGTAATTGTCCTGTAAATTCATGAGAGAAATTGAAAAATACATGTACTATACTGTAAATTGGATTATATTTGAGACAACTATAGCCTGATGCATATGGGATTTTTGAGGCAGATGCCTCTACTGATTTTAGAGGGGAAAATTCATCGATAACCGGTATGGTGGCCAATGTAGTAATTTGGAATGAAAACAGACCTTTTTTATGTGGATTGTGCACCGATTTATTGCATGTTGAAATGGTCACAGTCCTTTTTTTATTTCAAAGTTTGGTTGGTCTCTTGGTCACTGATGGAAACCATTAGAGCTGCTATGAATCCAAACTGTCTAAAACTGCCAGTAAGTTAATATTTAACTGATGGATGCATCTGAGCCTTACATACTGTATATGTTATTTGTGTGACTGTGACACTGAAAGTGAGGTAAAGATTGCGTTGGACTTAGAGGATGGCTGAATAAGAGAGCTGTGATAGTACAGTTTAGTCCAGCACACTTCTGCAGTGGAAGCATGTGTGGTTCATCCAGGTAAGGTTATCTTTGAGTTGGTTGGTGCAGGCTGCAGCTCTGTGGAAAGCTATTCCTCCTTTGCCAAAAATTCCAGTTTCAATACCAGTATAAACCCCAATTGGTGCAAATTAATAGGCAGCATTAGCATTCAATCATTTTCTAATGCACAGAATTTGACATGGAAATCACAGAGTCGAGCAGTTATTCAGAGGGCCGATTCACATGTCATGAAAAATGATGTAGTAACTCTGTAAAGGACTGGCTTCATCGTAATAAATTCAGAGGCAGTACCAATAACAGCCACCTAATCTAAATGTTACAGCCAGGTGAGGCTGGCATAAAGCGGCTGAACCAATCTGCATGCTGGGTATCTGTTTATATGTTTGCCAGAGAGGCACACATTTAACATTTTGTTTGTGGATTTTTAGATTTCAACTGTGCCAATCCCAGAATAACTTTGTGTGGATCCATTGTTACCAGGCCTTGCAACATGGCGTGCGGCCTTGTTATCGACTTTCTTGAACTAGTTGAGTAAACACATTTTGACCCTTTTGTCCGCAAAATCCACCAAAACTTGACAATAGCTATTACCTTTCAAACAGGCAAAAACTATTTTGATGCAGCAGATTTTAGATTTGAAAAAAATATTTAATCTAGCTCAGATTTTCTATATATGTTGGGTTTTTTTTTCACTTTTTCTCCATGTGGAACATGCAATAAAGTCTGAACTAGAATGGGAATAAATTGAAGTTTTATTAAGGACTATTTATCAGAAACTCTTCTTTCGTTTTGGTCCAAAACATATATCATTATAAATAATCTGTCATGTTAAACGTCATCATCAGAGGACCATGATCTCCTCTGCCATCGTCATGATTACTAGCACCTTCCTGTCATCCTCCTCATCATCACTGCTTCATCATTCTGACCTCGTCCTCACTTTCCTCTTCAGGGCATTTGATTGTTCTGGACCTCTTGTCTCTTTTTAGCTAGTGTCTGGAGAGGGCCTCTAGCTTTTAGGCTGAGCGGCTGATGGTTAGAGAGAAAAGGGGATAGAAAAAAAGGAGGCGAAAGGGCGGAAGAAAGAGGGGAATCAGGATGGAGGCTGTAATAGGAGACACGCAGCAGGAGGGCTGTTTACTGTCACTGAAGGAGGAGAAGAGAGAGCTGGGGGGGTGAGATAGAAGGATATGGACCACGAGAGGGAAAGAGGGAAAATTAGGGGGAAATGAATAAAGAAGACAAGAAAAAGACTGACTGCACAGCTTCCATACAGTGACAGAAAATGTTTCTTTAAGCTAAAAATCAATTTATACTGTAGCTTCTGAACTTTACAGCAACAAAGAACCTTTATGTATGTCCTCTACATCTGTCAGTTCTGTGTTTTGTAAGCAAACTATAAGTGGGCACCATGATGGTACATTATGTGCTGTGCCTTAGGTTTGTAACTAAATAGCACAAAAAAAGATAATGCCAGTAAATTGACTGTTTGTCCAACTGATGGATTAAGAACCCTGGAAACCATGTTCCAAGATGACATTTCATTCATTTAAGTAAAGGTTCAAATTAGGCACTTATATAGAAAGATTTCTGTGTTCATATGCTAAAAGCTCATGCTCATTAGAGTAAACTCTGTAGGTTTTTATTATACTGGAGCACTGAACACAATTCGATTTGGATCCAAGTCCACATGGCAGCAGGCTAAGCAATGTACAACCCAGATCACAATGAATTTATCAAAGAAGAGTGTAAATATGCAACCACAAACATATCAGTTTGAACAGGGTAGGGGGAAAGGTTAGGATAAGGCCCACAAAGCTGGCCAAAGTGCATGTATGAGACTTCATTTGACCGTAATATCTTCTAGTTTCTTCAATTCTTCTTGATAAACATGTGGCTAAAACACAACCGAAACTACATCAGTTAAAAAATGTTTTGGACTAGTTCATCTCACAGGACTGGTGGGGTACCTCAAACTAAAAAGGCTGGAAACCGCTGACCTCGACAACTATTTCTTCTAGAGTTCATTTGAACTTTAAGGTTCACTGTCCATGTACTTCCATAAATTGGCAACACACAGTACACCACCTCTCTCTCACTGCCTTCCCATCGCCAATGGAAACCAGTAATTAAGTCACCAGCTGCCTGCCAAGGAGCAGTTCTTTGCTCTGAACAGGAACTTGCACCTGGCTCGTTCAAAAATGATATTGAAGGACTTTTTGAGGCGACTGTGAACCAAAATCCAAACCAATTAACCTGTGTATTCAGTACAACTGCTCTGGCATCAGGAACTACACAAAGCACTGCTGATTATAATCACATTTGGAGCTTTTTCGGTTTGCCTTAACTGCAATAAACCTCTCTACCTAACCAGCTGACTTGGGGCGGCATTTTCTTTTTCACTATTTCTCAAGTGGAATTTAAACAATCTTCCCACCACAAATAAACCGAGAAAAATTAGATATAAAGTCAAGAAAAACATTATTAGACCACCTTTGTTTTCTCCAATTTACTGTTCATTTTAATGACTGGTACAACAAAAGGTACATTTGTTTGGACAAATATGATGATAACAACAAAAATAGCTTGTATGAGTGTAATTAAATAGCTGATGTCTAGATATTTTCCATGTTTTTCTTGATAATGCTTTTGGTTATTATTAAGAAATCCATGGAAAATTGAACAATAAATGGAATAAAAAGGGTGGTCAAATTTTTTTATTTCCATGAATGTCAATGTTGTTGATCAAGTTCCAATATTAAAAAATAATGGACTAAAAGAAAGCCTCATCGGGTGTTTCCTGCAGTTTATTATGATTGAGCTGTGTGACGAGGGAGAAACTGTAGGTTTAAATATTTGTTCATGAAGTTACAAATACTTGTGTCTTCTTCTTTCAAGCCTCGAGAGAGAGAAACAAAAACAAAATAACACTTCGTACTGATTTGGTGATGAACACATTTCCAGTTCTGTATCTGGAATTAGATAATTTGTGTACCAACGCTCTTTAGCAAATGTCTCCATGCTGCATCTCTCTCACACACACAAAAAAACCTTGAATGTGTCTCCCAGATGCTGTTGGGAACATTCACACACTGACACTAATGTATGCTGCTACTTTGAAGATAGCTGAGCAATAGAGTAGGAGGGAGGAGGGAGAGAGAGAAAGAAAGGGAATTTGTGAGGGTCTTACTGTGCTTTCTAGCAATCAATAACAAAAAGTCTTCCAAGGGTAATAGGAGTGGTTACTGACATGTTTAGCTGGAGCTTCTCGGTTAAAATAACATCAACTGTGTCCATTTAATGCTGAAGATGACAAAAATTCGACATTCAATAGTGTTTACTCTGTAGAAATAGTCAAAATCATTTTTATTGTATGTGCTGTATCTGCCCACCCGTATGCATGTTCTCATCTTCGGCTGTCTGTGTGCAGAGCTGCCTCACAAACACAGCACTGTTGGAGGCACAGAAGTCCCCCTGTAGACGTTTACGTGTACGCTATATTAACGATATGTCCAGACCATCATCAACTGTGGGCAAGTACCTCATAATACCCCACAAAAAGATGCTTTTAGCAGACACAGGTGAATTTAAAGCACCATAGATTACAACATTTCCTACTTGTTCACTAAAACACTCCTCTAACCTCTAAAATTGTCATCAGATAACGAACCCTGCACTGTACTCAGGCCTCACTTGTCCACACAAATACATCCACTCAAGCTCTCACCTGTCGAGCTCTTCCAGCGTTCTTTACCTGCCACTGGGATCGGCTCCAACAACTGTCAATTATCCGTAAGCCAATCCCACAAGCGATTGACAAGCCAGTAGAGCCAGGGATCGAGTTCGGTCTCTTGGGGATCTGTGTGTGTGTGTGTGTGTGTGTGTGTGTGTGTGTGTGTGTGTGTGTGTACGTGTGTGAGAGTCAAAGTGTGTGTGTGCGTGCCTGTGTGGAATCAACCAGGGACACTACTAAGCTCTGACTTCAAGCAGCTCAGGTTGACTAGAAGTCGATGGGCTGATAAAACCGCCAAGTGTGTGTGTGTTTTTGAGTGTGTTGTCTGAAGACGGAGAGCTTGGGAACACATGGACACCGCTAATCCTTTAACTATTATCGAGAAAACCACATAAAACACACACAAGAAGGCATTCTAGCACACACATGTAGCGTCTCTTTTTTCACATGGTAAGTTACTAATGTTGTCTTTGTTAAGGCTGATCATTGATGTAAAATAATGATTAAGTAAGTCATATCATTCAGAAAGAACTGTCCTGAACACCTACAGGATAAAGGGCTCATTTGTCTCAAAACAAAGAGATTGTACTTATCAGAGAAAAACAGTATTGTGCATTTATTCAAAAGGCCAATGCTGTTGTTTCAAATGTGGTTGCTTTAGCAGGAAACAGCCAACGTAGTGTTAAAGTTATATATGCTGCAAACAGTCTTAGTTTGTGGTGGATAGCTGTGTGAACTTCTACACCTTAAACTGTAGTTCACATCCTGTTTTTATGTTGCACAACAAAATGTCTCTAAGTGTTAACCACAGACCTCACTTCATGCAAAATTCTCATTGAGTTTGAGAGGAAAGATCCCAGGGCACTAAAATGCTGACTTGCGTCCAGATTTCAGAACTCGTGTCTGTGGTGCCCTATTTAACCCGGCTAAAAGAAATAAGCACAAGCAGAAGATGTGACAACTAATGGAGAAAATGAATGAAAGAAATCCTGCAGTAGAACAACCTGAAGATGAAGTATTGAAGAATTACAAAATTATTACTGTGAGTATAAGAAAAGACATTGCCACGCAACAAAAACAGGTGAGCTTCAATAAAATGATTAAATAAACATTAATATGAGTATGTTATGGCTTGGCGAGCAACAAAAGTGCTTGTGCAAACATTAACGCTACCAGTGCATGTAAGCATATTGTATGCATATGATCACCCTCTGTGCTTTAATGTTAAACCTGGGAAATGGATCAATTACAGCAAAGCAGAGGAACACCTGACTATCTCACACTTCTAACATGTGCTGCGCCAGATTTCATGGAGGTTTGGAACGATGTAACACTGGAACGATGCCAAAAACAAGACAATATCAACCTGAAGAAAGGATGGTTCTTAACCCCGTCTTACAACTATTGTAACTATTGTATTTTGTGTGTGTGTGTGTGTGTGTGTGTGTGTGTGTGTGTGTGTGTGTGTGTGTGTTTGGGGCGTGGGACCGTATTAATGTCCTGAATATAACACTGTAATTATTCACCTTTATTGTCTCCGTAATACAGGCCTATCAATCAGAACATGACAGTGTGTGTGTGTGTGTGTGTGTGTGTGTGTGTGTGTGTGTGGGGCAACTTTCAACTCCTATCAGATGACTGCTGGGAGCAGGAGGGGGAGGAGGGAACGGGATGATGGAGATTATTTAGTTTTCTACTTTGTTCATTAAGTTGTCGCTGCAGATAAAAAAAATAAAGGCCCACAAATTAAATCTTGGTGCAACTTGACACAATATGGCAACTAAAGAGAGTAAACAAAGTGCCTTTTGATTAGTGCACTTTTTTCAGCTCAGTGTCAGGTTGGATAATTATTTGGGGCATTAAAGAACACAAATTTATACAGTTTTTCGACAAGGGTTAGCAGCTCTAAAGTGGCCTATTACTAAACCACAACTTTGAAGCATATTTGAATTTTATGTGCCAGGAGAAAGTAACAACTTTGGTTGTGTGAAAGAGGTTCGATAACATTAACAAGGAACTTGTTCAACTGTACACTTCATCAAATAGATTCTTGTTGACATATTATGTTAATACAAGGGATGTTAATAATGCACCATTTAACAGTTAACTGACAAAAAAGCTGTTATTAGTAGTAGTACTATAATATTAATATTAATTGGAGGTAAAAAAAAAAATCGGCAGAGGTCCCAAGATATGATTTCATCCCAATATTTGAGTCATGATACGATATTATTGCGACTTTAGGCCTTTTGCGATATAGTAAGTATTGCGATACAATATATTGCGATTTAACTGTTTAACTGCATTTTATGTCCACAAAATTGAATTCAATCAAGAATTGTTTTGTTAAATAAGAGAACTCATCTTACTTCAGTCTTTTTATTTCTCCACAATGAGAGTCAAGCCCACAGACTTCCTCAACTTTAAGCTTCACTGCTCTGAATTTTTTTTGAATGAAACATAAAAAAGCCTAACTTTACAGCATTATAGACAACTTCCCAACACGATATGTGACTACCATAGAATCCTTAGATCTTCTAGTTTCTCCAGTATATTCCTAAAAGTGAGCCTGCTACAGCCTACGGAAAAAAAAAAAAAAACTAATATCGATACTTGGCGACCATGAATCAATATAATACCGCATGCAAAATATTGTGATACTATGCTGTATCGATTTATTTCCCCACCACTAGTAGGAGTATTTTTTTTTCATTATAATGGGGATGACACAAACAGCCTAAATACTGTAAGACAGATGAAATTGCGAGTCAATCACAGCTATCAATCATGACTTTACACTCCCTTTATAAAGCTTCAACCACCAAATTTAAACCAAACGTGTCAGAAAATTGTAAAATAGCATAACAAGAACAACCTAAAATGACAGAAACTTAAAATAAAGTAAAATTAGAGGACAGAGACATGGCGCAATATGACAACGTGATGAACATAGTATGTTTGTTTATATGGACTGTATGTTGGATGGCTTTCTATCAAACATGTTTGAACATTATTAGCGGCCTGACCCCTAGTTCTGACATATATTTAAACAATAACCCTTCAAGTTTTTCTTGAGTTTACAGTGCATTATATACTGTAAATATTTTCAACCTTGAGCATCTGTGAAAAAAACAAGCCGAAGCAAAGTTACAATGATGGTCGATGAGTTAAAACACCGGAGACAAGTTTAAGGACCTTATATTTAATCATTTAAGGCCGCGCACAAGGTCCAAACCTTTTCAGTCAGTTTAACCTTAAATTAAACACTCATGCACTCGTGTTTAACCTGGTTACTGCTGTGGTCGATTAGCTCGACTGTAAATATTGACCCAACTCATTTTAATACTGTTTTCATCTCCACAATCCTTGAAAACTCCCAGAGGGGTTAGAAAACTTCACCAAGTACCACGGCTTCCCAGACATGTCCTATTGTCAACAGAATAACTGCTCTCAGAAGCATCCAAGGTTGAAGAAGAAGAGAAAAAGAGAGAGATGGAGAGGCAGTGAGTGGAGAAAAAGAGAGAGACGAGGAAGAAAGACGAGAATGAATGCTAACAAAAGTGAATACAGTTTTCCAAGGCTGCTCAGATTGGATCAATTCAGCAGCGACTGTGAAGAAAGGTAAACATGTTAGATGGTGTGTGTGTGTGTGTGTGTGTGTCTGTGTGTGTGTGTGTGTGTGTGTAGGAGTTTGAATTCAGTCAGTGAGGTCTTTGTCTTCAAGTGAACCCCGTTGAATGGAAGGACGAGGACAAATATGAATCCTCGGTCCGAACAAATTGATTACATACAAGGTTAGCTACAGTAACAGTAAAACATTAGCTGGCAAACAACGATATTAAGATCCTCCATGTGTCCTTGCTCCATCTAGTCCTCTCTACGTATTGCGCAGTATTATCTTTTCTTTCTCGAGTTAGGATCATTGTGTATAAAGGAGTTGAGAAATTCCACTGTATTCACAGGATCTTCTCCTTTCAGGCACCTTTACAAAGAATGTATAAAACCTATTTTATCAATCAATTAGGTGCTTTTGTGTTATAGGGAACTCTAGAAACTTGACTTATTGGCCCTTGACTCGACTCTTTTATGGCAATTTAAGAACAAGAAGCTCGAGCCAAAACATTGGAGACACGATTTTCTCTGCAAGTACAGTTAGAAATCAATCTTTACATTCAGAGCATCAGGACGGCCAAAACAAGCTACTTGAAGCTCTTATTTTTAAGGTCACATGTTTGACTGCTGACTAAAGTTAGTAGATGTATCATGAAGTTTTTCAATCAAAGACTCCATGTCAAGGCCACAGACACTATAACAGGCTAGCTCATTCTCAAGATCTTTCAAATATGGCCAATGGAGACTACCAATCCCTCACAGCGGCTGAATGTTCAGGTGAGGTTTACTTATTTGACATGAACTGGACCGATCAAAAGCCAGAGAGGCCTTTCATCACTATACAGGCTTTTACTTTCCTTAGAAATGTTTCTCGGTTTGTCATTTTGGGAAATACAAGAACTCACTTTCCTGCAGAAACATATTTGAGAAGATCGACATCAATCTCATCAGTCTGCACCACAGACTGTTTAAAGGAAGTTGCCTAGCCACCTTGACATCAAACATTGGCTTGTGGAGTACAAGTTTGGCATTTAGGCCGCCATCTTGCTTGTTTTTGGAGATGGATGTGACCAACAAGAGGGTGGAAGTGGGGAGTTATCTATAACATGGTCTCCAACCTACACTAGTGCTTAAAAGTTTGGGATCAACCTGAAAGTCTGTGTGATTTTCCATGAAAATAAACTGTTTTACTCATGAAATGACTTACAAAAGAAATTGAAAATATAGTAAAGACATTGGCAAAGGTAGAAATAATTATTTTAACCTGTACAAATCTCCAACTTTACCTCTAGATACTTAACAGCCTGAGGAAGGATCATTGTGTTGCTTCTCAAATCAGCACAAAACACTTTTCAGGTGTGCTAACATAATGCTCAGGTGTTTTAATGATCAATGAGCCTTTCAACACTGTAAACGTGGATTAACACAATGTGCCACTGGAACACAGGACAATATATAATAGATAATTCATAAGAAAATCAGCTGTTTACAGCTTTAATAGTCATTCACGACATAAACAATGTCTAGACAGTATGACTGTTATTTAATATTTTTAAAATTGTGCTTTTCTTTCAAAAAGAAGGACGTTTCTAAGTGACTCCAAACTTTTAAGCGGTATTGTAAACAACAGAAAACGTCGTACGTCAATACCACCCATAACAACCCGTATAGTTTACCCTAAATGGGACAATTCATTTACAAAATCATGTTGTACTGAAGAAAACTAGTGATTGAGACCATAAACTCATTAGAAAGATGTTACCTGAGGTAATAAATCAAGTGAGAAGTAGGGTCAGTTTCTCAGACATCTCTTTCTGCAGCCAGTTGAAAGACGATTAGACCTTTAGTTTCGCAGCTTTTTTCTGCTTTGCATCTTTTGTGTTGCTCAAACAACACAAGCCATTCGACAACTTAACCTCAGGAAGGTTTGATTGGCGTTGACATTTTGTTGACTAAAACATAAATCAATTAATTATTTTTTCATTGTTCTCATGTGTGGGTTGCCAAGTTCAGAACACTCTAGTCCTCAGTTCTGTGAAAGACAACATCTCTAACTAAGCGTATCCTCAGAGCGACAGGGCATCTGAAGAACACAATAAGCACGTCTAGCTATTAGAAGTGTTTCCTGTGAAGGACACTTAATGGCTTTGAATATTGTTGAACTTGCTGAGGTTGCAACTTATTGATGACTTAACCATTCTTTACATAACATAAGATCAACTGTGTGATCCTGAGCTTTCATATTCATGATGCAGAAGGATCATCACCATGAACTATTTCAAAGTCTGGAGAGCATTCTGGACCTGCAATGCCTACTGACTGATGCTTTAGTGACATACAGGACAGTATTTTACCATTCGTCACACTGTCAAAATGGTTTTAAATTAATGAGTTTGGAAGGTTTTTGGCAAATCATATTCAGTATGGCTGCCCAAGCTTGTCAGAATGAGTTCAATATTGTAATTATATTCTGTTTCGGGGTACCTCTTCATTCATAAATCAAGAGAGTGACATTAGACTAAACAAGAGAGGTTTGTGTCTTTCACTCATTCTATGCCTGTGTGTGTGTGTTAACGCGCACAACTTACATTTTTCAAAACCGGTATGATTCAGACAGAGGTCCCCTTGAATTCATTGGAATTGCTTTCTTGCTTTCTTCTTTCTCTGGTTGACCTGGCCTAATTATCCATGTAATGATATAACCCTGGGGGGAAATGGGATCTCCCTCTGTCTCCCAGGCGCGCGCACACACACACACACACACAAATAAACTGGGCCTCCCCATTCCCACAAAAAGCCCAAAAGCCTCTTGCTGAAAGAAGCGAAGGCAGGGAATGAATTTCACCCGCTAATTAGACTCGACCCTGCCTCTTATTCAGAGTGGAAACAACCTGAGAACAAAATATCACAGAATAGAAAAGTACAGTGTGTCCAAAAGAGGACTTCATGTCTGCATGAATGAGCAGATACTTTAAAACTGGCGAGATATGATGAACCCAGATGTGATGGACAAGTATTTTTCAACTTATTTCATGCATGAACTAAATGTTTTAATCAGAGGGGTTTGGCCATCCATTCAAAACTTTGGTCCTGAGCAAGATAAAGCCAAAATGTCAAAAAGCCCTTTTGATTTCAATGACCTAAGTTTCTTGTGGTTCTTTAAGGCGGGACCACCTTTTGATTGACATGTTACATCTACAACAGCTAGCTTTATTTAAATGGTCACCAATTGACTGATAATGAACTGGTATTTATTTAGCTATTTATTCAATTTTTATTTACTCTTTATATTAAGAATAAGTTACATTTTTCTATAAATGATTGACAGTGTAATACATTTTACACTAGCACTCAAAAGTTTGGGGTTACCCAGAAAATGTCTGGGTAAACATTTTTAAGTTACCCCAAACTTTTGAGCAGTAGTGTATCTTTAATTTAATGTTAAATATTATTTTTGATTAAGTTACCAACGATTTCAGCGCAAAAGTGGTGCACAATCCATATTTTAAAAAGTCTATTTTAATTCCAGATCAAACATTTGCTTAATTAGCTACCCTATTGAATTTCTGTACTTTTGTTTTCCTCTAAAATTGGTCTCAAAAATCCCACATCAGTCAGGCTCTATTATAAACCACCGCTCAGTGTGTCTCATAAGCCTTCAAACTCATGGATCTATTACTCAAAGTGGATTTCATTGTCTCATAAGCACCTGATTCAAACAGCCACGAATTCAAATATTTCAGATTTGTCATTTGTAGTGTAATCTGTGCAAAAGTTGACGTGTGTTCCCGTACATTTGGATCTAACTGAAAGACAGAAAAAAAGAAACATTGTGTGACATGTTTGGCATCGAAGCTCAAGCACAGTTTGTACTCCTGCCTGCCCAACACACACATCCATCAGCAGGTCTCTGACAGCTCAGGCCTTTGAACAGTGAGGCGGGTCAGAGCTATTATATGAGATCGATAGCAGCTACACTTAAACAGAGAGAGAGAGAGAGACTGAAAGAGCGCTCAGGGACAGAGATGGTGTATCTCATGTGTCTTGCTTTAGTGTCTTGGTCTATTCATCATCTGCTTGTTTGACAGCAACTGTGTAGTGATGTTTGAAAATTAAGTTGAGCTGTGGTAAAAAGTAGAGCCCGACAGATATATCGGTTGACAGACATTATCACCTATACTGGCCTAGAAGGCATATTGGTTTCAGTGTATATGCTGCGGTTATTTAAAGTTATTTTTACATAATATATGATGCAGAAATAGAGCTGGGCGATATGGACCAAAAGTCATATCCCGATATATTTAGGCTGAATATCGATATGTACGATATATATACTCTGATATTTTTTTTGCGAAGTGAGAGCAATCGTTCAGCCAAAGTCAAAGCCAAATATGACATGTCACATGTCAAGTAGTTTTATTGAAACAGTTTATTTAAGTGAACATAAATACTGTACAACAGGAGCACCTTTTTAAAAAAAATTCAAAGCTCCATGAAGTGCACATTTAAATAAAAAATATCTTAAATTAAAAAAACCTATGAAATAAAATAGGCCAATCTTTTTCTGTAATGAATATATTTATTATAATTAAATTTAATAATTTATAAACTAAAACTCACTAAAATGTATTATTATTTGAATTATATGAGAAAAGAATAACGAACATTACAAAATAACTAAATATGACAAACCCTAGTAAGGGCAGCATTTATATATAAAGGAAAAAATTTTAACTATATCGATATATGCAATGGTCTAATTCCACCTCACATTAAAAAAAATATCGATTTATTTTGAATATTGATATATATCCCAGCCCTATGCAAAAAAAACATTGCTTGGCATGAATTAGAAATGGTGCTTACCATGAATTTTATGTACAAAAAAGCACAAAAATTACTCTATCAACCATCATATCGGTTATTGATGAGTTTTCCCCCTCTAAAATCAATATCAGCATTGGTCTCAAAAATCACATATCTGATCACTTTTATGATCCATGACAATATGCAACCTTTTTATCAGTGAAATTATGTCTTATATTTTGACAACTCTCTGAATCAACAAAGGGCACTTTAGAAAGTCAGATCACAGTTTCTGCAGCTTGGTAGGTGACTCTCAGCATGCTACTCTTTTTCTTTGTCACATTTTTAAAATGCTGTTATACCTTTTGAAAGGCTACCACCAGGAAAGTAATCCACAAAAAAAGACAAAGATTTCTTTTTTGCCTTCTGTAGTTGTGTGAAATTGAGGAAAAACCACTGGCAGGAGAAACAGTCTGGCACACTGTCAAATGGTAAAACATCTGAACTCATTTCAATGACAGTGGAGAAAAGAAACAGAAACATACGTCACATATTTTAGTCTTGCTGGCTCCATTTAATATTATACGAAACCAAAAGATGTGATTTATCTCTTGTGTTTGATCAGAGAAATTCAGAATTAGTAAAGTGACAAAAGCAATAATATCAAAAGGAACCCATGTGGACTCCTAATGAGTTTGGAAAGCAGAAAAACCTGAACTGCTCACCCTGTGTGTGTGTGTGTGTGTGTGTGAGAGAGCAGGGACAGAGGACAGCCGACATTTATTGACAAAGGCTGCTGCGCTCGATAAGAAGAGGCATAAAATCAATCAACCTGATTAGTAGAGAAGAGGGAGGGAGGGTGAGGGGACTGCAGAGGAAGTCTCACTGCACAAAAAGAGGACTCGATATAAAAAATGAACAGCGGAGGAAGAAGTACTCAGATCCTCTACTTTAGTAAAAGTATTAATACAAACATAAAAAATACTCCATTACAAGCAAAAGTCCTGCATTAAAATCCTACTTAGTTTAAGTTTCTAAAGTTAAAGTAGCTGTGCAGAAAATAAACTACATTATTAATGCTGATGCATCAATGTGTAAGCAGCAATTTACTGTCATACTGTAATTCTTTCTGGGCTTTTTAATATAGGATATTAAAGTAATTTTTATACATTGAATAATAATATATGTTAGTATTTAAGTGTATTAATGTTACAACACTGTTGATCTTATTCATTTTTATCTCATTTATTTTTACATTTTTATAGTATTTATAAAAATATAAAATAAATATTGTATTAAATTTATAATTACATTATATAAATAATATTAAATATAATATACTACAATATATAATAATAATATAATAGAATTATATTTATATACATATTTTTTTTAATTTTTCTAAACATTTTTAAATATTATATTAAATATTTAATGTAAATATATCTATTTTTTTAAGTTCATGATGTTTCTTCAGTCCATTAGTAACCATGTTAAATAATTGTGTTGTCAATATTGACCAAAATAGTTCCGTTGCATAAATCTGTATTCATTTTTCAGACTTTTCACTACTTTCTTCTGTGAGTATGAGTCAGTATGTGAGATGATTAAGAAGAAGCTTTATCAGAAAAGGAGGAGGAGGAAGAAACTGTTTCTCTGTGTTACTTTACAAGCACTTCAAAATGTTATTTAGTGTCTGAATCACTGATTGTGATTCAGTTAGTGGTGAGAAAAAAGGGAAAGAGTTTGGAGCTAGCAGCGCTGCTTGGAAGAACAGCAGGAAAATGTCAGCTTTCTGCCACTGGCACTTGGACTCCAGTCAGCATTGAGAAGGGGGATACACACTAATCAGATTAGTTTGTTTCTGCACTTGTAAGAGGAGACAGTCAGCAGTGTGATGCAGTCTGTGGCCCATATTTAGCCTCCGCCAACATGAAACAGGCGATCACCTCTCGTCTTTTCATTTAAACCACAGGGGCCAGACCGAGGCCAGACCGAGGCCAGACTGGGGCCAGACTGGGGCCAGACCGGGGCCACACAGGGGCCAAAATGGGGGCCAGACAGGGGCCAGACCGAGGCCAGACCGGGGCCAGACCGGGGGCCATACCGGGGGCCAGACCGGGGGCCAGCCCAGGGCCACTCTGACACTAAGTGCTCAGTTTACAAGTTGATGTTCACATCATTTGTGAGGGTCAGTTGGTGTAAGCAGTATTTTTTTCCCTATAAAAATCTGATTATGTACAAGAAAACAAATGTGGACTAAAATGAGGAAAAAATACAATCCATGTTTACATTGCAACACTATGGTAACAAATTTTACATAATTTGTCAAAACTTTAGAAAAAAATGGTTGTTTTTAGAATATGTTCTGCTTAATATTGATGAAATGTGTAAATGTAGAAATACTCCAAAAAATTAATTTTATGGGTTTTTTTTTTTAATGAAGTAGTTATATGTATAAGTCCACTTAAATTCAGTGTAGGTGGATGAAGTATTTAATATTTATCATTTTTTGTGGTTACACCATTTTGACATCTTGCCATCCCTTATTTGTCACTGACCCATGTATATTCTCTGCGAACAAAACAGAACTACAGCTACAGATATACTGAGAAAACATTTGTTCACTATAAATTCAAAACCTAAGAAATGTCACATAAGCCTTGGTTGGTTCTGCAGACAGAAACAACAACGAAACCGTTTCCAACAAAAACAAACAGTGACTATATAACCTTCAAAACATCAACAAGTGCACTGCAGAGACTAAAATAACCACAGGCAGCAACATCAGGACATGTAAACAAACAAACAGATATGGAGACAGAGAGAAAGTAAAGTATCTTACTCACGTGTGGCCGAAGTTCACTCAAGATGTTTGACTGCAACTGACAGGCATTTGTTTGTTGACAGAGGTCTTCTTCCTCTTTGTTTGTTTGTTGACAGAGGTCTTCTTCCTCTTTGTTTGTTTGTTGACAGAAGTCGTCTTCCTCTTTAAAAGTACTTTTATTTCTCAAAAGAACTCTTTTTCATGGACAGTCATTTTGTTTGTTTGTTTCCTCCTTGTTTGTTTGTTGACAAAAAGCTTCTTACTCTTTGTTGACAAAAGTCTTCTCCCTCTTTGTTTGTTGACAAAAGTATTTTCTTCTCTTTGTTTGTTTGTCGACAGAAGTCGTCTTTCTTCTTGTTTGTTTGTTGACATTAGGCTTTTCCTCTGTTGTTTGTTTGTTGACAGAAGGCTTCCTCCTCCATTTTTTTGTTTGTTGACATGAGGCTTTTTCCTCTTTGTTTGTTGACAAAAGTCTTCTCCCCCTTTGTTTGTTTGTTGACAAAAGTATTTTCTTTGTTTGTTTGTTTGTTTGTTTGTTGACAATTATTCCTCCTTAAAGGTACTACTGTTTGTCAAAAGACCTCTTCTTCATGGACAGTCATTTTGTTTGTTGACAGATGGCTTCTTCCTCTTTGTTGAATGAACTTTTCTCCCTCTTTATTTGTTTGTTTGTTGACAGAAGTATTCCCATCTTTGTTTGTTTACTGACTGTTTTTCTGTTTGTTTGTTTGTTGACGATGAAGGCCGAGAGCTAGCTCGCTAACGCTACAGCCTGTTTAATTTAACTTTCTCTTATTTGTCGTGTAAACAGTGAGCGACATAAACATAAACATGTACTTAATTGTTTGTTTTCCAGCGACGTGTCCGTCGTGTCGTAGTGTCTTTACAGCCGCTTTTGTTTGTTTGATACTTGACAATATTTTAATCAAGAGATACAACTTTCACCTGGCGGTTTGCCACAGGTCAATCAGAGCTGCAATATTCTTTTTGGCCACACACTTTTATATATAATCTAGGGGGGCGCTGTTTAGCTCAATTTTATTAAATTACAGTCATATTGAATTGTGAAAGAGTCGTTGTTGCATACACTGTAAAAAAAGAAAAACAATAACTACTCAATAAAATTGAGGCAACAGATTGAACGTAATATTATTAATTAAATCTAACTACGTTACAAATTGAGTTAATAACAACTTAACAGGAAGTGCCTGTGAATTAAAAATGGACTTAATCTATTGTGTTTAATTCATTCAAACTTCTCTTGATTTAGAATTACATACACATAAAGATTATATTTAATGTTGTCAAAATAAGTAGATTCTATCTCAAACATTTTTATATGAAAGTTACTTAAACAACTGCCTCAAAATTAAGGATGCATTTATATTTAATACATTTTATCAAATATATTTAGTAAAATGAAATGACTACAGAATGATTTATTACAGTGTAGAGAAATTGTCCAGCTGCTTATTAAAATGAAAAACGTGAATAAAGTTGAGTATTCTGCCATCATACCGTTATAGACACACATAACTATATCTCCCAGTTTTATTCCCATTAATGAAAAACACAGCTCTTGTAACTGAATGGTAAATTACAGAATATGCAGTAGGCTATTTAACCATGGCTTATTTTGTATATACATTGTTTGGATGTATTTAGATTTATTTGTTCAATATTATATAGTAAAGTTAAGTTTAATATTGTTAATGAATGACACTTACATGTGTCAAGTGCCTATACATCCTGCAGTGTTACGTTAAATTAGATTTCTCCAGTATTCACTGTCATATGTACCTTATTCTCAATGTGTGTATGAGATCCTCCGCAGCCCTCAGGTGAAATAACATAATTCATCGGTGGCCTTGAGTGAGTTGTGTGCCCACAGTTTAATGTAATGTCTATTTGACGCCTACAGCCCTAAGGCTTTCAGTTAACTAGAAGTCTTTAAGGCTCAGATCGTCTTGTATTGTGTTGTATTTGATTCGGTGTCAGGACATTGATGAGAGTGACAAAGAACTGACAAGACTTCAGGACAGATGGAATAAAGTTTCTGCACAATTGCCCTTGTTTGAAGAAGATGTAGGCTGGAGGTGAAGGGACAGGAATATGAGATATTATAAAAGAAAAAGAAAAAACAAAATGTAGAGACATTTTGAATTAAAGCTCACAAAATACTATCAAATAAAATCTCCCAGTCAGTGAGTTTGTGTGTGCGTTAATTTTCCCCTTTAAAAGCTAGGTCATAATAATGAGACAGTCCTTTGTGCGGACAAAAGAGGAGCCCAAAAAAAACAACAATGTGTACTGAGTCATAAACAATTGTGGCAAATAACAGCAATTTCACAGCTAATTCGTAGATTTCACGTGTGGATGCCTCCATCACCTCCCTCCATTTAATGCTGTGAATAGAGACACACGCTGACATTACAACCACGAGATGAGATACAGTGTGTGTGTGTGTGTGTGTGTGTGTGTGGTGGGTGGAGGTCTTAGGTCTAATGATTTAAGCCTAGCTTGAGTGTCAGACCCACTGCTGGGCACAGACACTCACACACTCTCTGTTGTTACTACAGGTGTCAAAATGATTGTAGTTGAGAGCTGACTGTTAACTGGCAATCCAATAAAATCCACACAGATCAATCCCATTTGATTCTTTAGATTGCCAGATGATGCACAACTATTATACAACACACATCAGCTTCTAAATGTCAGATTTTCAAACGCATAGAGCCTTTATATTAGGCTTTACTACAAGCACACCTAATATCACCTGGTGTGCATTTGTAAATTACATTTCTACTTTATGGAAGTACATACAAGGGTTTTAACACCATTTTTAATCCTGTCTGTCCTCCTCTGTTGCTCTCCTGAGGTTTCTTCTTCTTTCTTTTTTTTCTGTTAAAGGGTTGTTGTTTTTTAAGGAGTTTTTTAGGGACAAAGGGCTGAGGGTGTCATACCATGTGTTGACAGAAAATTTGTGATTCTGAGCTATATGAATTCAATGATTTGAATTGAATTACACTGTAAGATCTTAGCTTCTCCACTCTCTATGCCAAACCACTGAAAGAAAAAAGTCCAACATGTCTCAAAGTTAGCCTGCATTTTAACAAGGGGCAACATTTTTCTTTTAGCCTTAATCGACAACAAAACCAGTGATAAACAAACCTCCACAGGATTGGTGATGATGACCCAACTACAGTTACTCATTTTGCTGCAGTGGTGAATATAACTAAGTAAATTTTTTTCAAGGATTCTTTTGAGCTTGTACTTGAGTACTTCCACATATTTATAAAACTTCTACTTCTACTTCACTATAGGGGAAAATATTGTACTTTTTACTCCACTACATTTAGCTGACGGCTTTATTTACTTTTCAGGTCGAGATTTAACATGAAAAAAAGCATTAATTTAAAATGATTATGCACGCTTACAAATGAATTAATTAGCTAAAATAAACTAATCTGGACAACAGCAAAATGCTGCTTATATAAATGCATCAATAATAATAACAATCCAATAATATATTTGGAATATAGAAAACAGTCTGAGTGGGTCCATTCTGCAAAACGAGTACTTTTACTTTTGATACTTTAAGTACATTTTGATGCTGATACTTTTGTACTTTTACTTCAGTAAGTTTTGAATGCAGGACTTGTACTTGTAGAGTAATTTCTCAGTAGTACTTTAACTTAAGTTATGGATCTGAATACTTCTTCCACCACTGCTTTTCTTGTAACCTGGCACCAAGTCCCAGATTAATATTAACTTGGTATTTTCTGATAAAACTACTTGCAAAAAAAGGGGAAAAGCCGCGCAGAACTTTTCCTTTCACCCTGCTCCCTAAACGGAAAAGGATTTTGTGCACGGCATTTTACAAGATTACTATTGAATCCTGATATTTTTAACAGTCACCTGTTGCTTTATTGAAGCTTCAGTCACTCTTAACATGACGGAAAATGAACCGATATCTCCTCAGTGCCTTTGATTTCTCTGCCAGTCCCATTTCTGTCTCGATATGTTGAGTGTTTTCATACGATTGGGGGTGTGAATTCATCTTAATCTAACATACTCTGTTACAGCACTTACAAACACCTACCTTTAAAAAAAAGTGTTATCATGTTGTACTTTTCTGCTTCAAGCAATTTAACCTCAAGCAGTTTAAGACGAAGGAAACCTAAATTGGTGGTGAAGAGGTTGTACTTGGTTACACCTTGAATTACCTCCCACCTCGCTATATATTTTAGTGTCTATACTAAGTAACACACCATAAAAATGTAATTAAAGGTAAACACATTTAAGTTTGATGAAAAAGGTGGCAGGTAAAACATTAAGACTTTGCTCGTTCTGCTTGCTTTTAAAAACGATTGAATGAGTCACTGCAATTAAGCTGCTGAAAAAAAAATCTTAGGGGGGGGGGGTAAAAGAGGTCTGTGCAGCCACAATGAAAACGCACAGCCACTTTTCACCATCTACTTTTCATATTTCTTCTTCTTCTTCTTCCCCAGATTTCACCTCTGACAGTCTTGCCCTAGATATTTCTCCATCCCTGTCAGACACAGTAGCAGGTCTCATCGGCTGCCAGCTGTGGAGGAGAGGACGTGGAGATCAGCGCAGATGAGAAGTGAAAAGGATGAAGAGAATCCAATCGATCCAAAACCTCCATCTTAATCTTGTTGACGTCCTCAGATGGTGCAGACGGCAGCCCTGGAGCAACTTTAGGGAACACGTTAAATCTAAAAATTGTCATTTTTTAAAACCATTTTCTCAGTGTTATTTACAACACAAGTGGCAGTGTAGAACGAGCAGCTAATGCCAGCACAGATTGGTTGTTTACTGTACTCATGAAGTATCCTTTTCATTGTATCTCATCAGATTCAGATGATAAAACTCTTCAGGTGCGTTTGATTTGTCCACAATCTTTTAAAAAGGCCTCAGAAACTATTAGAAATGCTCTACTGCATCCTGGTGGTGGATGCAGGAAGTGCAGCTGCAAAAAACAAATTCATGAGAAAAAAAAGATCACATTATTGCAGTTTTTTCTTCACTTCTGGCTTTTATTTTTGAAAGCAAATGTACAGTTGTTTGCCATTGATAGCTACAGAAAGGTTGGCAAAAATCCACAAGTAAATTTTGATATGACTCTGTTAAAAACTGTATATAAAAAGACCCCAAAACTGTACATCAATTAACATAACTACATTTATATATCGTATGTATATATATATATATACTGTATCTGAGGGTACAGCGATGTATTGATACTGATGGTTATGAGAAATATCACACTATACAATAATACGTTGTAAAAGATAACATTCTGTTCGAAGGCTGTCAGTTAAGGTGGTCTTGAAAGATCAGGACAGTTAGGAGAGGAGCGATTGTTACAGTAACACCTTAAATTCACCGTTAATGGCTCTGAAAGTTTCTACAGCAAAGTGTCAATAATCAGACAAGACGGTTCAGTGCAGGGGTGTCTCTGAGCTAACACCACACCAATCTCTTTCTTTAAGCTTTAAAGCTATGCATACGTACATACATACATGTCCAGTGTTGGTTTGTTTGAATATTCTAATTCATAAATAAGACACACATCAAATACTGTCTCCAGAGTGTAAAAAAAAAAAGGTAACATACATACATACATACATACAAAAAGCACTACAGTAACTGTGGATATCTTTTTGGAATTCATTCATTAATTTATGTGGATTGCAGAGATACAGGAGCATCTCTTTGACAGATGACCTCACACAGAGAAGACGGGTTATGGCAATAATAAGATATTCTGATTAGAGCCCGACAGATATATCGTTTTCACAGATATTATCAAAGGTTAATTGATTTCGGTGTATATGCTGATTGATATGTGTTCTGCACAATATATCATGCAGAAAATGTTGCTTGGCTGGTAGCTTTTCATTTTTTAAAATTATTTTTCAGCAATTGCCTGAAATTGATCTGTTTATTCAGCTATTTATTTTATTCCAAATTATCGTTATCATTAAGAATTGGCTGACAATGTAATACATCGTTTGTATTATGTATAACAAGCTCTATGGGTACATTTGCAGAGTGAAAATCAGTGCAAAATCCACATAAAAAGGTTTATTTTCATTACAAATCAAAAAATGACTTTATCAGCCACCATATCTGCATCAGTCTCAAAAATCCCATATCGGTCGGGCTCTAATTCTGATGCATGTAAGTGCCAGTGATTGCTACGATGAGGTTTTACATGACTTTTGAATGCAATACTAGGAATATTGTAGTTCTAATGCTCTGAGGCCACATTTGTTGCAGTGGGTCATTTACATGCAAGGCAATATTTTAACTAGAGGTATCCAGCCATGCAGATAGTTTTGGTTTTATTTGTCCAGTTTGTGAGCTCTTATTCTCCACTCAGTTATCCACAGAATTCACTGTGGAAGGTTTCTGGACTACTTCTTCAGTAGATCGTAGTTCCACTCTGCATGCCTGGTTATAAAGGTGACTGAAAAATTGTTTTGTTTGCACTGGTAGTTTATTAAATTGGATTTATGGAAGTGGGATTGTACCTCATACAACCCCACTTCAATAAATCCAAACTATTCCTTTAATATGCAAATTGAGTTCAGGGACACTTCCTGTGGATTGTATATAAACATTGAAATAAAAAAACAGAACTTTGAGAAGCGAGAGATGTTAAATTAAAAGGAAACGTAAAAAAAAAAATCCCAGTTTCTCATTAAAACAAAGACTGATATCTTTCCAGTGTGTGAGACCTCCACTTACTCTTAAAGTGGTATTTGTTTTTTTACACATTACACATCATAGAAAACAATACAAATTTCAGAGACCTATGCCCTTCTGGACATATATAAAACATTTGGAATAAAAACAATAAAAAACAGATAATAAACATAAATGTTTTGGTGCATAAGTAATTAATTTGTTCATTTATCACTTGTAATATTTCAGTGTTGTGTTTGTTCTCGGTGGATTTTTACATTCACTCGTTCTCTCAGTCCACACATCCATCATCTGCATCCATTTAAACGCCTATTATTTAAATTAGAATAAAGCAAGCGAAGACAGTTCAGCAGAGACAGAAACTACCACAAGGCACCTAATGTAAAGCAGCTATATGTATCTCTAGCAGCAACAAGGCTTTGGTTCATAGAAGTGCTATTAAAGTAGAAAACATCATTTCTACCGTGTCTCACAATGACAGATGGATTAGTGGACAGATGGACAGATGGATGGCCGAGGAGACGCAGGAGGAGACAAACGAGAGGACGATGAGACGGGTGGAGGCGGCTCTCACAGAGGTAGGAAAACTTCCACAGCAGCATCACGTCACCACAGGGAGAATGAAAGAATGAGAGAAGGAGAGAAACAGCTAGAAAGAAAGGATGAAGCAGGAAAGTGTCAAAAATGCACTGAAAAGATCTTTTATTCAGGTAGAAACTCCCATCATGAGAGCATTAACACTGAGCTATTAGAGGCTTTAAACTACAATAATTAAATAAATAAATGAATGGTACCTGGAGTTTAATTTCCTAATATGATAAAATAGTTTGATATTGAAGAAAATATGCTTATTTTCTTTTAATAAAACAATATGTTAAGCTTTGCTGTCTCCAGCTTTACACTGTGTTCTCATTAATAATTGGCTGTGTTTGAAATGATTAAATCTGCAAATCTGATCAAAAGCTGCATATTTATTTAAGGCATGGAATAGTTCTGGGGCACTTGATAAAATCCTTATGTTGTTCTCTGATTATCTTATTAAGACATGTTACTTATGTTCATTTTTAAGGTGCTGCAATGAAATGAAAACTGTCATAAAATAACTTTTTATCTAGGTTAGAGACACATTTTTACCTATATTTTAACTGGATTTAGTCATTGGACATATGGATCTTAAAGCTGACGAACCGTGTTGGAAAAACACAAATTCAGTGTTTTATCTGATTTTAATCACCAGGTTTGTCTGTCTCAGAGGAGGAGACCTCTGTGGTTAATTAAATCCTCCTGAACGATGAACACTGAAGATATCCTCACCTCATATCCTCACTGACCAATAGATCTGACACCTCACGTAGCACTACAGTCGTACAGAATCTTCTCTTTTTGTTTCTTTGGTAAAAAGTCTCAGTGGAAGATTTACACGGTGACATTAAGGCATTGAGAGACAGCTAGGAGGCCATCATGTAGCCATTTATATTAATTCTATTATAGACACATATCAGGGGGTCCACAGTTAAAGTGCTTAAAAGACTGTAAGACAGAAGGGCATCCTGCAGAGATGAATGTAACACACACTAACACTAACACTCAGCACACAGATACACACACATCTGGCCCACCAGTGACTCTACACTAGCTACATGTAAAGCATAAGGATGGGATGTGCAGCTAAAGAGCGACTCTCCAACACTTAGGCTTTACAGCTCTACTACGCCACTCCTTACAATGTTGTAGAGAGTCCTAGGGAGTATTTCGGGATAATATGTTTGCACACAGGCAACACCAGTTAGTCCTGAAAAGAGGCAGAACAGACAGAGAGAGAGAGGAATGAAGAAAAGAAAAGGTTTGGTCAGAGAAAGCTCCAGCTGGCTTAACTAAGCACTGTTACTGTCTTCATCAGCAGCACAATCACACCGTAAATGTTTTTAAAAAGTCGTACAAATCCTCGTAAAGTACACTTTTAACCGCCAGCTATCAGAGGCCAACTTAAAGGGCCAGTGCACGTTTTATTTGAAGTGATTTAAGAAGTTTGCTGTGACATCGATACGCTGAGCCCTTAGTGGCGGCGAGCGAGGCCCTGTGGGCGGAGTCCTTTCCAGAGCCGTCCCAGAGTGCTTTGCGCCATACTTGGCTGCTGACTTGGGCGCATTTGTGAAGGTCACTTTCACTGTAATCCCTTACCGCTGGATTACAAACACATCTAATTTGTTCCAGTAGCCAAATAAATAAGTTACTTTTAGGTAACTTTGTGTTCCTGGTCAGCTTCTGCACCAATTTATTCCTTCGTTCTGGATGCCGGATATCACAATATAAGAATAATAAAACCGGACAGAAATAAATCAGACTGAGGTCTCTGGCCCCGCCCCGCAGTAGGCGTATCCCTGCTTGGAGTGGCGGGAGCCGTCAGCGAATCGGAGCAGGGGTGTGAAGGTGCAGTAGTCTGGCGTTCTTTGCCAGCGCGTGAACATGATTTTCTTTTTAAAGGGTTCAGACCTTCGAGGGTTCGGGGCGTTCCTTTGGTTGCCCGAGCCTCGCCGGTGTCTGCCAGCCTTGGACGGGGCATGGAGAGACGCCAGGGGGGTGAACTCGGACAGCTGGCCCTTGTAGAGTTTATCAGCATTCTGTGTGAGAGGACAGCAGGAGGACAGGAGACGGAGAGAGTTAGACACAGAGGAAAGACATGTTGACTGTCCTGAAGAGGCAGGAGGAGGAGATATTGTTATCACAGCTGGACACACATAAATCACTATAGCTATATTTTACTGAATTTAAAAAAAAAATGTAATCTGATTAAGCCATGTCAGGCGTTTAACTACATGTTGTTGTGTCTTTAAATAGTAAGCCTTTTCAGTTTGTCTCCTTATAAGAAAATAGTAATTTGAAATAACAAAAAAGTCTAATCGGGGTCAAATAGTTGTTTTAAAATGCAGCTGATTGAAGCAAAGCCAATGTAATTAAAATTTTTACGAAATATGGAAAAAATAACTGCATGCATTGTCAATATGTTGCATTTTTTATGATTTTTTTCTGTCTGAATACACGTTGTACTAAACTATTTTTAGTGATAATACATTTACAATTTTTTAGAAAAAAAAAAGTGTTTATTCTTGTAATTTCCCTAAGGAAATTAAAAAAGTTTCCTTAGTGATGCCATTAAAGGGTTAAACTCTGGATACATCTGTGAAGTTCATTTTTGAAGAAAGTCATTTATAAAGTCATGCTGATATAAAATTGGTACATAATTGATCTATTTTTATTCTTTATCAGTATCTGTCTTTCCTCTGTCAGTAACCTGAACCTGATCACAATTCTGCCTCAGCAGACAATTCAATTATTTAATTTAATAAATAAGTATTGTATTGCCTTTAATCTAATAGGCCAGCTGGGATGATAATATCTGTCCATCCTGTTTAGACCTCAGACTGTATATTTATGCTTTTATATACAATCTCAAAGGTTCATACACAAGTGATGCAACCCAAGCAAATAAAGTACATACACATGAATATGTAAATAAATAATTATGCCATCCAACACCATAAAAAAGACCAAACCAAACCATGCAAATGAAACATGATAAATAAACATGCATAAAAAATAAGTCCCACTGTGTGTGCAGTCTTCTGGCTCTGCAGCGAGGCTGAAAAGTGCCACTAGAGGGCGCCACAGCTCCAAAAACCAACCTGTCTGTTTAAAAGACCCCTTTTCTAGTGACATATTCTATGGATAATTCCCATTATATTCAATGCATAACAATAACAGTAAGAGCAACTAATAAACTGTAGAATTAACCATTAACTATAGTGAATGCAATAACTGCAGGACGTTTGTGTAAAACAAGGGATTTGAACAAGTTTTTAGCCAATTGTTTCCTATAAAATGCTGCATCAGAGAGTTTTTCTGTTATTTTTAGGAACTTTTAATATAATTCTCTGTTTGTTATGCTTTCTTTTTGTATTCTTAACAACCACATATACCTAACAGGCTTCTGTTGATTGCTTGTCCATTGTTCTGTTAGCTCTTTGGTTGTTTTTTACTGAAAAGTTTTCTAATGTTTGACTCTGAAAGGGAAAGATCTGTGAATAAAGCTTCACTGTGCCCTTATCCTTTGAGGGGTTTTATTTTATTTATTTAAATCTTACTTAATAATGCAACATGAAAAAAACAATTAAATTATTCTGTGCAGAAATGAATAAAATGCTGAAATATAGGCTAAAAAAAAACTTGTCTTATGACCACTTAAAATTAAGAGTCCCAAATGAAACTAGGGCGACCTCTAGTGGTTTGGAACATCTAGAGGACTTTCTGCTCATCAAACTTTTTAAGACCCACACACACTACACCCATGTGTTAGTCAGGTACAAAACCACACACCACGGCTCCGTGAACCCCGTCACTGCAGGATGTTAACATCACCCAGTATTACCCAGTGCCACCATTACACACACACACACACCCACGGTGGCACGGTGTGTGTTTTACCGTGCTGAAGCCCTCTAGGCTTCTGTGACAGCTAGTCCATCTAGTAAGGAGTCAGAACTGTGGTAGGTCAGGGTCCTCTCAAACCCTTTATTATCCCTCACACGCTGTGGACACGCACACACACACATTCAAAGACAAACACATTAAAGCTCTTCTACATACACATGGAAATACACACAATCTAACTTCAATGACACAGAAAACAACATCAAACAATCCAGATGTACATGCACTGGCATGCAATCACACTATTAAACAACAGAGTCCCCTTGTGTGGAGTAAAAAAAAGACAAAGATGTAAAATAGAGAGAAAGAGGGTTAGAGAAAAAAGTTAGAGACAGTGGGAAAGGCAGAGGGTCACCTCTAGGAGGGGTTGGGCTAGAAACTCATTCTGCTGGAAGTCTGAGACAGCATAAAGATGGTGGAAGGCTCGGAGGCAAGGCACCGACGCTTATTCTGCCACGGAGGAAGGAAGAGGAGGAAGGGAGGTGCCAGGAGGTGAGCAGGAGGAGAGGGAAGAGTTAAAGCTCGGAAGATTAGTCACATCATGATTTAATTATGCTTTACAGACATATCTGCACAGGTTTCAGACAGATATAAGGAAGGTTAAAAGAAAGAGGAAGTTTAGGACAGTGGTGGAAAAAGTGTAGATCCCTTCCTTCAATAAAAGTACTAATACCACACTGTGAAATTACTCCACTACAAGTAAAAGTCCTGCATTCAAAACTTACTTGAGAAAAAGTATAAAAGTATCAGCATCAAAATGTACTTAAAAGTATCAAAAGTACTCGTTATGCAGAATGGACCCACTCAGATTATTATTATTGAGTTTTTCTGATTTAGAAATAGAGAGGCACTGCACACAGACAAAGAGAGTCTTTCTGACTTACATCCAGCAGAGTAGGGACGTAGCCGAAGCCAGAATACATCTGCTGGCCCACAGTCACCAGTTAGACATTTGACACACTGCATTATTACAGTTAATAAGTGTAAGATATGTCTAGAATATTTATGCTGCTCTAATATGGCGGCAAACCTCCCTGTTTAAGTTTTCACAGGAAGAACTTAATCAGTTATGTGCTTTCTTCAAAGCCACCAGACTCCATTGACAAAAATATGAAATTTACTCTGCAGAACACACTTGTTGCTGGTCTTCCACCACCTCATTCAGTTTGTTTGTTTGTTTGTGTGAATTTTGGTGTTTTAAAGGGTTAGTTCATTAGATCTTCATGTAGAAACTGAAGGATTGATGCAGAAGTGTGTGTGTTTTCTTGTGTTTTGCAAAGTAAAATTAGTGTTTTTTTCAAAGGAATCTGGTGTCTTCGACAAGAGCATTGATACCGGCTTCAGTTCCCCCCTATATAATAGGTAAAAATTAGAAATACTCTTAATGTAGCATTAACTTAAATTAATATAGATTTTTTAGAATATATATTAAATTGCATGGAGTAATTGGCCTGCCATCTACAGTAAGTAATACAATGACTATGGTTAAGTACCTCATACAACCACAGTTCAATAAATCCGAACCATCACTTTAAATAGACACCGTTACTTTATATAATTACTCCAAAATATATTTCATAATTTTGGCAAATTTAGATTTACCCAGAGCAATTTTATACATTCATGGGTGTAATTCTTAGCCATTTCTCAGATGGTTAGAGGTAAATATATACTAGTCAGTATGTATGTGTATAAACCGACCTGTATGCGTTCAGTGGTAGTGGGCCACAGAGCCCTGCAGATCACCTTCTTCACCACATCTGGCAGCAGACTGGCTGATATCAGGAGGATTATGCTGAGCCAGGCTGGACCACTGGACAACATCTGCATGAACACGTAGTACATCCTCTGGTAGTTGAGGAAGGGCCTGGAGGAGAGGAGAGGAGAGGAGAGGAGAGGAGAGGAGAGGAGAGGAGAGGACAGGAGAGGAGAGAAGAGAAGAGAAGAGAAGAGAAGAGAAGAGAAGAGAAGAGAAGAGAAGAGAAGAGAAGAGAAGAGAAGAGGATATAAATATATATGTCTTTTATTAGGTTTTTAGGTTTCAAGCTTCTATGTTTAAGAGTTCTAAAGTTATTTATTTTTTCCAGATCTTACCAGATGATTCCTCCCCACAGCAGAGAGAAGACCACAAAGAAAATCAGCGAGCCCCAGATGACGAAGTGGTTGATCCAAGTCCAGTAATGAGTATCCAGAGCCAACTACAAGAGAGAGGTAAGACCTGTCAGATGTCATGGCTCACTGTAATGATACCACTGAGGCTTAATCCAGCCTCGCTTGGTTGCTCTTGTGAGTCTCGACTGAATGTGTGTGTGTGTGTGTGTGTGTGTGTGTGGATACCTTAAATGTTACAGTGAAGACTAACACAGTGAAGACCAGCGTGCCAAATGTCCAGTTTCCAAACATCTGCAGAGGAAAACAACAGATGCTGTTAGTGAACCATTTCAAAGAAGAAGAAAAAAAAAATCTGTTTTTGTTGACTACAATGATGTTTGAATGCCATTCATTTCAAGAATAAATGCACTCAGGTCATTTGAGATCACTCTACGACCTGGTGGCAACACAGAGATTAACTTAAGTGCACGTGTTCAATTAGGAATCAATCAATCAAACAGATGGCAGGGTGCTCAGACAGCCACATTCGGGTAGATTGTCACATGACTGATGGGTGGGGAACAGGTGGCATGAGGTGACGTAGATAAAACCAGGAGAAGTGATGCATGTGTCAACATGATAGGGAAACTTTTTAGAATGGGCTGCATGTACTATTTTATTTATACATGAGCAGGAAAAGAAAAAAGACATTACACTCTAACTTGTTGTTCACACTCATACAGTAATATAAAAATTATTTACAGATTTATTGGAACAACATAGCCCCCAATACTATTAACATAAGACTTACAGAAGACATTGAGATAACCATATGATAACATATGATTATTTTTACTGCTTTAACTTGCTGATAAACCTCCCTGTTTAAGTTTACACAGGAGGAGATGAAGCCTCCAGACTCCATTGACAAAAACAGTAATTTTACTCTGCAGACACACACATTGCTGGTCTTCCACTGCCTCGATTAGTTTAGTTTTTTTGTGTTATTGTGTGAATTTTTAGGTGTTTTAAATGGTAAGTTTAGATTTTTAAAAAGTCACACAATAACACAAAGAAACTGAATGATTGAGGTGGAAGTGTGTGTTTTCCTGTGTTTTGCAAAGTAAAATTACTGCTTTTTTCAAAGAAGTCTGGTGGCTTCTGTTTCCCCTGTGTGTAAACTTAAAACAGGCGGTGAAATATTTTAAATGTAGCAATAACTTTTACTGACATTGATTTTTAAATATAGTATATTCCATGTAGCCCTCCTATTCCTTCCTGCTCCAAATGTTCAAAGGCTAGCCCTAAATGTTATTTAAAACTAACCAACAGTTAAATGTTTACCTTTATCTTTGCGCTCTTTAGCTACTAACTTGTGAGAAACATTTTAATATATAAAACTTGTTTTTGCTGTTTCCTTTAATGTGTTGAATTCATGAAAAATAATGTGACAAATGAATAAATTAAGTTTTAAAAAAAGAAGAAAGACAAGCATGAAAAGATAGAAATAAGCCTTACCGAGTCCATGTGAATATGTGGTTGTAATGTTGATGTGATAGTGACATATTCAATAATGACAGCAATGACATTTTTTTTTTTTACCTCAGACTGTGGTTCAGTGGTTAACACTATAAACTATCAAAATTAAGGCTATTATTAAAAGTAGAATTACAGAATTTAAATGTGACATGTTTTTTTCCTTTAAATGTGAGGAAAATGTTTTTCCCAGAGTCTCTAATGCAAAATGTACATTTTGATAATATTCACTCAAAATACTTACAGGTGCATCTCCATACATTAGAATATGATGGAAAATTTCCATATTAAACATAGATAAAAGAAACATAGTACTTTTGTAATATTACTTTTTTTGAGACTCTTAATTAAATGTAAGCCATAATTATTATAATTATAAGAAATTAAATCATTTTAGACATGAAATATTTCATTCTGTGTGTAATGGATCTATATAATGTGTTATTTCACCTTTTTGAATTGAATTACTGACATAAATGAACTTTTCTATCATATTCTAATTTATTGAGATGCACCTGTATTCTATTTCTTTACAAATCAGCCTGAAAACAGTCCTGATGGCTCAGTAATGTACTGTGTTCTTCTTCTGCCATTAACTGAAGCAGAATTAGATTAGAAAAGTGGTTAAATGTCCTCTAATGGATACTTTTTCTAATTGATCCCCTGCTTTTCACTGAAGTTGTGACACACAAAATGCACACAGAATGTATCGTAAAAAGCGGGTCGCTACACAGAAGCCTACAGTCGAGTGTCTACAGCGAGCACTAAGACATGAGGTGAGCAGCGGATGGATGATGGTGGTTTTGGTGTCAGGCTGTGTGACGGGACCAAACAGGAAATTGGAAACTGAAACTAGGGAGAGATGACAGAGAGACAGGGACAGGCTTACCATCTGTGTGTTGGTTGTCATTAGCTGGGAGGAGGAAAGAGAAGCAAAAAGAAAAAGCAACACAAAGGTAAGGGGAGAGGAAGAAGAAGAGGAGAAGGCCAGAAGAAGAAAAAAATCATAATAAAATAAACAACAGTTTTGTGGCTGGAGAAGAATAAAAAATTTCAATGAACAGAAAAAAGTGAAATCAAGCAACTTAAAGCCGTCTGGGAGAGAAACGCTGCTTGAAAATGAAAGGAAACAAAGAGACAGAGAAGATGGAAACCCGCCATGCTGTCGCCTCTTGGAACTCTATTATTAATATTATACTTATTATTATTTATATGTTATATTATGTTCTTTAAATGAAGTCTAAATTGTTTTCATTGTTGATTTTAAATTACCTTCAAGTTAGACCATTTTCAGTTTTAAGTTACAATAAAAATAAACAATAAAAAAGGCCGTAGACAAAAATAAATCAGTCAGATGCTTCATCTTAAAGGGATAGTTTGGATTCATTGAAGTGGAGTTTTATTGGTACTTTTCCATATTTAATCTAATATCTAGATGGTGGTCAGCACAGCAGAAGAACACATTTAACCCTCTGGTATCGCTTTAATATTCTACCCTTTAAAAACTTTGATAAAAACATTTTATACACAGTGCTTTAGAAATGTATTAGACCACCGGTATGTGCAACAGCTGTCCGAAATTAACAGAAATGGTAATTACTGAAATCAGTCTCTTTAACCAAAATTATATTTTTAATGCTAAAATATAATTATTATTGTTATCCATGGATTTTCAAATTTACTGTTTTACAAAAAACCCTGTAAAAATAGTAAAACACATCATTATTTATTGATTAAAAGTCAAATTACAGTAATTTACTTGCATTCATGATAATTAATAACAATATTTTTGTAGTTTTAAACAAGCTTTTGAAATATTTCTAAAATATTTTTATGACAGGTGGTCTAATCAATTTTTTAAGCACTGTAAAAAAAAAAAATGCGTCATACCACTTAATATAAAAAACAAAATCCAAACTATCCATTTAAGAAATCAACTGTCGGAACATCGCTGTGTCTTTGAATAAAGGCTGCATTGATTTAAAAAAAAGAAGAAGCTGAGTGGGTTATTTGCATTAATAAACTTAAGCGACTTCAAAAGGAAAAATGACAAGCAAAATTATGAATGTGGTTTGTAGAGAATTGAAAAAAAAGGCGCAAAGTCGGGAAAAAAATTATGTCGTCGTGAAGCAGCCTGTGGATGCTTTTACTTTGAAAGAACCAGTACCATAAACCTCATCAACACTGAATTAAAGGAGCTGTCTGTGACACTTGGACGTTACCTGTCCGTTGCTGGTGAAGGTGGTGTTGTCGAACAGGAAGTAGGCCCCGAAAAACATCACGATGGCGTCGTACACACCCAGGATGGTCCAATATATGAAGATAGGCCACCGCAGCAACGAGTTCTTAGCAATATCTCTGCAGATAAACACAAGATGACAGTAAACAGAATGACTCATATAAGAGATTGCACTTATTGATCAGTATTGCATTAGCTCTTTGGGAGGACCTTAACCAGAAATGACTGTAATGAGATATTTAATTTGATTTAGCATTCACATGCAATGATTCATGAATACATCAGTGATATAGGTGCATTATAGACACACAAATACCAAATTCAGAAGGAGAAATGTGCAGTTGAAACCTGAACCAAAACCAAATCAAACCAAGTTAGATTGAGAGGTTTCTGAACAAATCTCTCCTTTGCGTGGATGTGAAATCAATAGAAAACATCTGCAGTTTATTAGAGTCAAATTGAGTTAGTGTACTCTCTAACGTTGGAAAAAAACTCAATCTTCTGCTATTACTTTGTACATTAACTATCTGGTAGATTACATTAGACCTGTGCCGATAGGAGATCAGATAATATGTGGACAATTGGAGGGATGATGATTGTTTTTTCCTGCGCCGACATTAAAGCGATGTCAACAAACTTATCAACCAGTTTGTCGTCTCTTTTCCACAAACCTGACAACCTGTTCTTCATATTCCTACTCACCAAAACTTTGTTCTGTGCTCCATGAAAGTAGTTAAAGTTATGAATATTATTTGGATTGTGATACTGAAGTTAAGACAATAATGTTAGATAGAACATGAAGTGGTGATATTCTTGCACCAAGCACAGAAACGTGGGGTTTTAAAGAGAGTTTAAAAAGAGAATACACTGCTATTAAATCCTTTAAAAAAAAAAAAAAGTTTTAATTAAAAAAAAAGGCCTCATAACTTGCTGTTCGGCTACTCAAGCAACCACAATTGGATGATGATAATAATAATAATAATGATAATAATAATAATACAATAATATAAATATGATAAGTTATAATAAAAAGTAAATAATAATACTAAAATAATATAAATAATAATAAGTAACAATAAAAAAATAAATAATAATACTTTATTAATATAAATAAAAATATTAATAACAAAAATATGAATAGAATAAAAAGTTATAATAAAAATAAAATAATAATTAAATTAAATAACATAATAATTAAAATAATAACAATTATAATGATAATAATCATAATCATACATAAAATAAAATAAGAAAATAAAACCCAAGTGTTTATTTTGCTAATAAGGCTGAATTAAACTGTGAGCTTGTTGGACGATGTCTCTGAAAGAATCCAACTAAACCCCAGTAAACTTCAGAATAAAACATTCCTTTACATCATAGGATTGTTTCATGAACATCAAGCTTTATTGATAGAAACAATTTATGTTGACGACTGAATGAATATACTCCAAACTTTCAATGGCTTGGGAGCTTAAGTCTGTTTATCTTTTGCACAGGAAATGTGCAGAATAAGAAAAGAGCAGCAGGTAACAGTCGTACATCACACACACACACACACACACACACACACACACACACTCTGCAGATTTTGTATTTGTGCATTGCCAGATTTGGACACTAACCTGTAGAGAGACGGGTCCTTCTTCAGGATGTCCATGTTGATGTGCTGCTCGATGAGGCTGTAGAGCAGGATGGGGAGCGAGGTGAAGCTGATGTTGTACAGAGTCAAGTAGGCTGTGTCGTACAGCGGCTGGGAGGACAGGCAAGCATTTCACTTAGCAATGTTTTAGTTTACTCTGTGTGTGTGTGTGTGTGTGTGTGTGTGTGTGTGTGTGTGCCTACCTGTTGTGAGAAGCCACAGAAGAACTGGTAGAGGAACTGGGGGAAGATGAAACAGACATTCTGGAAAAGAGAAAGAAAACAAATGACAGATCTAAAATGGACAACAGACGACAGGAGTTGTAAAAGTGTTTTGCTGCGGAAAGTTGTGGGCATTAATTATTCGAACAGTTTTGTTTTTTTACAAAAGACATGTCAATCTGTTGATCATTTCTGTTCAGTTTCTGGCTATGATAAATTATGTAATTTTGGCAATTTTCTTTTAAGAAAACATGCAAGGGAGTTGCAGCTAAAAAGAAGAAAAAATACACAATACAGACACAAATGTAAAGTATATTATTAAGTTGCTCTGCAGCAGAATTTATTATATATATTGTTTACTTACATTTTAAGAATTAAATTCTTTCAATATGTTTTATTATATTCATTCTTACTTTGTGCTGAATTTCATGTATGTAAGGTGCTTTATATACAAGTTTATTATTATTATAATTATAATAATAATAATAATAATAATAATAATAATTATAATTATTATTATTATTATTAATAATAAAAATAATAATAATAATAATTCCTTTCTTACCAATTTAACCTTAATTAAACTAAATATCAGAAACTGAATTATCACCAAACTTTAGGCTTCAAACAATAAAACTCACACGTGCATGAAATGAGCAGACAAACCTTGTAGAAGAAGTATTGCACGAGTTCAGAGATGCGG
Source organism: Centropristis striata (assembly GCF_030273125.1). Classification (NCBI taxonomy): domain Eukaryota; kingdom Metazoa; phylum Chordata; class Actinopteri; order Perciformes; family Serranidae; genus Centropristis; species Centropristis striata. The sequence goes on along the minus strand of NC_081540.1, from coordinate 7,408,296 downwards.
ATGTAGTAATAGTGTCCATGGACGAGCAGCATCTTCTTGAGGTGTTTGAACTTTGCGATGGCGTAGTCGCTGTTCCTAGCTGCCTGACGGCCCTCCTTACCCATAATGCCTGCAGACACAGATAAAGTTTTACAGGGAGCAGTAGGAATGTTAACATGTCCAGTTATCTCCTCAAAACTGCTGCAGCACTAACCGATGCCAACGTGGGCCTCCAGGATCATGCTGACATCATTCGCTCCGTCTCCAACAGCCAGTGTGATCGGGTGCTCCTCTGAAGCTTTGATCAGCTTCACAATCTAGAAAAAAATGGCATCAAAGCTTTAAACCGTTAGCATTCAAACAGCCATGTTAGGCTTTTTTCCTCCCGCATGTCTCCTCTTTACATACATTTCTACTTTATGCTGACAACATGCAGTTTAAGGCAAAAAACACCTAAAAATGTGCAATTTTCGCCTACTGTATTTGATTATCCCTGCATACTGGGGTCACTAAACAGGCTTTGAGTAACATAAATTGGGCATTACTGGAAAGCTGAGACTCTTTTGGATTCAATGAGCCCAGTTTAATTTGTGTGGGATGATGTTAGTCCCTGTAGTGTAGCCAGTTCATTGTAGTGAGGGCATTTCTTAAGTCTGGACCTCACTGTATAAAATGAGTTGCTGTGACCTCTAGAATAATTACAGAAAAATGTCTAAAAATGTCTAAAGTTCTTAAAACAACATCACAGCATGGATTTTTCTATGGTGATCCAAAGGTCTTGGTGTATTGATGTTATATTCTGGAGGTTTTTTTGACCATTTGTATCCATTTTCAAAATCAAAAGAATAGCCTAATTCAGCAGCAAATGTGTGTAACAAATGGGATCAAACCAAAAATTGCTGCAACTACTTACGGGACATAAGTAGTTGCCAGTTGAACTGGAAATGGACTTCAGAAATAGAAATATTAATGATCTGAACCCTTATACATCTACAAAGGGGGGCTAACTCCTAACTCCTTACTTCAGCAAAAAGCATCACTCAGGATGTGGATCTATATATATTTAGGTCCATACGGAGTCTTAATGATATGACGGAAAGCCATAAACTGATACACCGCAACTCTTTCTAATGGCCGGCTGTCTCTAACAGGAGCTCCTGTGTGGCGTCTATTTGGTACCTGAGCTTTCTGCAGCGGCGCCATCCGACAGCAGAGCACGGCGCTGCAGTTGCGGCAGATTTCTAGGAAGATCTCTTTGTAGTTCCCTGAGTTGGAGTCCTCCTGGGCGGGCCTCAACACCGCAGAGAGAGTGGCTCCGTCGATGATCAGCCCGTAGTCAGTACAGTCGCCTGATAAACTGCACAAACACAAGATGTACATATGTCATATATAGCACAACTACCACAACAATACACTTTATTCTGTTGCTTTCTTATTAATAAAAAAATGGATCTTATGCTTATTTTAAAGTAATTAACCCTAACATAATTTATCATAGCCAGAAACTTTAGAAACGTAAATTATTGTCAGATTTTCCAATTTCAAATGCTTTCATCAAGAAAATATATGCGCAACTACTTATAATTAATCAAAATCACCTTATTCTACATGTTTCATCTAGAAACAAAGCCAAAAATAAACTATCTGCACTAACTAAATCCTTATTCATAAATTCATAATATTTGATCAGAAAAACAATATTTAGCTTCTGTTTTTCAGTATTTAACCCTCTGAACCCCACAAGCTGCCGTTGAATTTGAAAGTTTTCTTGAAAATAAAAAAATAAATCACCAATATTACATAATTTATCAAAGGCAGGAATGTTAAAAACAGAAATTATTGGCAGGTTTTAAGCTTCCACATTTAAGCTTAAGGTAGTGATATTTAATTGCAATCTTTATTCTAAATGGCTCATTTAAAATATTTCCAAAAATAAACTATTTACACTAACTAAGATTCTGTAAAAAGCATTAAATTATGAGTTCCTGAGTGCATCTTGGGGATCCATGATTGACTCGGCTGAGACCATCAGTCACCAGGCAAAAAATCAGTAAAATTTCGACACTTCTAGTCATGATTGTGTGTTTCCATGGCGGTGCAGTCTCTCACACGTACCCAGAGAAGGTGTCCCTGACCATGCCCCCGTGCTGCCTCAGGACGGTCCTGCTCAGGTCAAACAGGACGTCGTGGAGGCTCTGCTCCTCGGTGCGTTTGGTGGTCAGCTCCAGGATCTGTGTGTTGCGGTGAAACAGCTTGCTGGCGTAGCAGGTTGCTGCTGCCGTCTCCATCTTGTCACCGGTCAGCACCCACACCTTCATGCCTGCCTTGTGGAGAGACTCGATGGTGTCCGCCGCTTTTTCCTGGAGCCTGATGTGAAGGAAAGCAGGGAATCCATAAATACAGGGTTCGGACACTTTTATAGTGGTCAAATTCAAGCACTTTTCAAGGACTTTCAAGGTCCATTTTCAAGCTTTTCCAGTATCTTTCAACAATTGTAAATGGCATGTTTTAGATGAGTACTTTGATACTAAAAGGGGTAATTTCACTTAACCGTACCACCAGCAATGGAATTTCCCTTTTAAAAACTAAAAGGAGTTTGCTAATCTCATAAAACATACTGGAAACTAGGAGGAAAGCCCCACAAATAAGCTACTTCAGGAGCCCTCACATCCACTAAGAGTTAGAAAAACTCCCTTCAGTAAGAAGATACAGGGTAGAGCAACAAGAAACATCTCAGAAACAAGAAGACGCAGGCTATAGGCTGTTCAGTTTATATATTTTTTTCCATTGAAAATGCGGTTATCAATAGTCAGATTGCAAGAGAAATACAGTAAGAATTTCAAGCATTTACAAGCACTTAATCCAAAATCCAAGCACTTTTCAAACCTTGAAATTCAACATTAAAATTCAAGCATTTTCAAGGATTTCAAGCACCGTACGAACGCTGTAAATACCACAGCAACAACACAGTATAACAATACTTTTCATTCTGCCTCTTTCTGCACAGAGTTGACTTGCAATGGCCTCTGGGTTAACAATCTCCTTTAAGCCTGCACTGTAATTGCTTTTGCAGCGAGTGTGCCCTCACTCAGTTAGTCTCACTGAGAAGTGGGCCAGCGCTTGTCAGGGCCGCAGCACGCACACATTTAGATCCAAGAAGTGAGAGCATGACAGCAAAACTCGACTTGATTTGTGTATAATTAGCAGCACATTAGAAGAGATGCTCGACCTGTCCTCCACAGCAGTGGCTCCCAGCAGTATCAGGTCTTTCTCGATGAGGTCGTAGGCCTCGGCTAGTCGTTTGTCCCGGTCCTGTAGTGCCAACTTGGCCCCGTTCAGCAGGTGGCAAATCTCCTGGTACTGTTCGGGGCTGAGAGGCCGATAGGCAACACAAAGTGTCCTCAGACCCTCCTGGAGGAGAGGAGAGTCACACACAGTTAGACCGGCATATTAAGGACTTTTTCTTGTATCTGAAGCAAGACATTTCTGCACGAGATTCCACACAAATAGATTTTTGCATGAGTTTTTGGTTTCGATGTGAGTATGTGGTGTGTGGGCAGCAACTCCTCTCTCTGTTTGAACCTCACCAGTACAACTCCCACATACACAGCTCTATCGGTTTGCACTGAAAGCTTTGATTAATCTGCAGCTGCAACTGTGACAAACAATGTCTTACTGACCTCGTTTCCACTGCGGTTCACTTTATTTAGTTCATCTTCTAAAAAACTCCAGATACTAAGAGATTTCTGGATTTTGGGAGTTGAAGTTTTGCAGTTAGCTGCCTTATAATGTGTGCTTCCCTGCAACGTGCTTACTTATTCTGCAGTTGGTTATGTCTTTAATGCCCCAGGATTGAATAAAGAGAACAAGATAGTCTAATGAAACACATCTTGTGGCCGTTTAGAGTCTCATGCTTATGATTCATTTAAGTGTTTTAGAGCGGAGCAATTAGATTATGAAATACATGTTAATCAGCTGCGATGTCGAACAGCTGACGGGGAAAAAACGCCAGCCAACTGTTTAATGGAAGTGCTGCACTGGTCCAACTTCCTTTCAAACTAACCATGAAAACCATGAAAACCACGGCCATGCACTATAACTGTGACAACTAAAGTCACACAACCTTTGAAACTCACACAAGGGGAATCCTGTGAATAATGTTCCAGTAGAAAAACACTTTTTTTTATGAATATATAGTATGAGAAAAGTTGTGCTCTCACCACAGCGTTGTGCTCCACCCGAGCTCTGACCTGATCCACCTTGCCTGATATCACCCTGGGGAAGATGGAGGAGTCTGCACCTTTACAGAACAGATATAACTCACCTGTTCATACACACACAGAGGCAAAAAAGAAAGTGTTAGAAAGAAACCATACACACAGTTATACACTGCACATGCATATTAACAGTTAATTACCAGAGCTGGACCGGACAATGACACTCATCCTCCGTCTGACTGAGTCGAATGTCAAAACCTCCAACAGCTCAAACCTAAAAAAAAAGACACGAAAACATTGAAATTAAAGAGAGCAATGAGGCACAAAACGATCAGTTTCAGATCTGTAAATAAAATCTTTTCATACATTCTTACTCGATGAACTCATACAGAGATGATCTTCAGTTTGAAAGCCAAAAACAATAATCTCTCTTCATCACTGTTCTATAATTATCGTGCCAGAAGGCTGCTTGTTTCAGCAGTTACTCAGCTGCTCCCACTTGTTGCAGTACTGACATCATTTTACAATAATATGCACCCGTTTTCTTTGCAGCAGTGCTCTTTCTGGGTTGCATATGCTCAATTTCACATTGCATGACAACAAATTTGATCTTATTCTTTTTTGTGGTCTAATTTATTTTTATTAATTTTATATTGAATATTTATATTTTAATAGATAATGGTAAGAGCACTAGCATAGTTGATCTATTTATTAAAATTTCTTTTTGTTCATTTATTTAACTTTTTTAAATATTAATTTGCTTTTCTGTTACATTCTGCTTAAAGTTCAAGAAAAAAGTTGTCTTTTTTCAAGAAAATGTTTTTTAGTCTTCATAAATTCCAAATTATTTAATCTATCTAATCTAATTTGTTTTGGTCAATTAAAAAAAAAGATATATACATACATATATTGAATACTTATACTTTTTTAAGGTGATGGTAAGTGCACTAACATCATATCTTTTTTAATTAAGTTTCCTTTGATTTATGTTTTTTGTTGATTTTTTTAGGTTTGTCATATATTTAGCGCATAGTTATGACATAGTAAGATACATGGGAGACACAAATGGAAAATATATATATAAAAAAAATAAAAAATAAATAAAATGGGTGCATATGTATTAATGCTGTTTATACGGTACATTTTCAAAGCCCATATTAAAACAAATGAAAACATAAATAAATAAAATACAAAAATAATACAAAAAAAAAAAAGCTGAAAGGAGATTTATTGCAGAGGGTTAAAGAGATAAACTAAATAGTTTTAAAGGGACACACTCACCTCTCAACCTCATCCTCCCTGTTCAAGATCTCCATGTGACTGTCCTTGAGTCTCAGATAGGTGAAACCGAGCCTGCAGCAGAGAAGAGCACTGTTACTGCAAACAGACAGACTGAACTGAATGTGTGTATATCCAAAAACTAAATGTTTGTGCAGCTGGTTCAGTCTGATTATCACTGGCATTGTATGTGTGTGTGTGCTCCACCTCTTCATGCCCTCCACCAGCGCCACCTCGTCTGGAGAAGAGGAGATGTAGAAGGAGGTGGACTTGCCCTGGTGGATGCCGTGTTTGATCCCGTCCACTGTCTCCTCCTCCTTCACCTGCACCGTGTGGCACAAACACAGCGCCCGGAAAAACAGCTCCTCGTGCTCCTGTGGTCGACAGCCAACATGGTGTCACCCTCACCCAGAAAACACACATACACACACACACACACACACACACACACACACACAAATACAGCTGATGCTCACCCTGGCACCGGGACCTGGAGACGTGTCGATCATGTCCATACCAGTTGAACTATGCATCACCTGAGGAAAACGCAAATTAAGCCCATTTAAATATGACGATATTAACATAAAGAGAGGAAATGTGGAGTTTTGTCACAGCTATCAGTAACCCTGGAATACAGGGCTGAGAATGTTCAGTTTGTGTGCAAAATGACACAAAAAACAATGAATTATAATGATGAAAGGGAATTATGATAGAAGATTTTTTAAAAAGAAAAAAATTGTCTCTATAACAGAATAATTCAGATGCTGCCAGATTTTCTCATTAGGATTATTTTAAACATATTTATGAATTTCTTTCTTTTATTTTTTAAATTATATTTTAATCAATGTTACGTAGAGTCTCTTACATTTTTAACAAATAAGAATGGTATTTCAGTAACTAAAATTAACTGAGAGACATTTGTCCGAAAAAATCAGGATGTATTTTTCTAGTTTTTATTACTTTATTTTACTTTTATTTATTTTATTTTTATTCCTTTATTTTATTTAACTTTTCTTTAATTTGTTTTTTATTACTTTAGTTTACTTTTCTTTATATTTTTCTCAATTTGTATTACTTTCTTCTAACTTTATTTTATTTATTTATTTATTTTTTATTACTTTTTCCTTTACTTTTCTTTATTTTTTTACTTTCTGATGTTGGTATTTTTTTCTTTCTTGGTCAGTTAAACATCCTTATAAATAAGAAAAAAGAAAAAACACAACCCACTGACTGGTTTTAAAGCAGTGTTTTCTTTGAAACATTTTTTTTAAGGTTATGAGGTCAGAAATGAAGATATTTGACCAAATAAAGAGGATGTTGTTACCTGTCCGTTACAGATAGCATGAGGTACGTAAACATGTCCGTCCACACAGCACTCAATGAACTCCATGTTGTTCTCTGTCAGAGTCCCCGTCTTGTCTGTAAACACGTATTCCACCTGAGAGAGAGAGAGGAATAAAAGTTAGTCTCTGTATGACTCTGGACAGTACAATAACATTTGCTTTTATATGGAATTCATTTAACATCTGTATTCAAGAGCAGGAGTTCAGATCATTTTTCGTTACCTGTCCCAGCTCCTCGTTCAGGTCGGACGTGTTGACCACAGCTCTCTCTCCCAGCTCCTCGTCAAACATCTCATCATCCCACATGATGAAATAGGAGCCCAGGAACTTCTGCATCTCCACGGTGACGTACATGGAGACAGGGATGATGTAGTTGAAAAGAACCATGAAGGCTAAGAAGTCTGTGAACGCCCTGATCACCTGAGGAGGAGGAGGAGGAGGAGGAAGAAAAGGAGGGTGAGAAGGTAAAGATGGAATAAAGAAGTTTTTCCCCCCAGAGTGAGTAAAGGGATGAACAGACTCACGATGTGTCTCTGTCTCTCTGAGTCTGTCCTGTCGTTGTACCACGGCTCGTCTCTGTTGGGGTCCGCCTGCCACACGTATTTGAGCACAGTGTTGATGAGGGCCTTGCTGATGAGGATGCACAGGTAGACCACCAGGTAGGCATTCATTGACCTATGAACAACCAGAGGACACTACAGGTGAATAAGGTTTTTTTTTTAAACTAACAGATATCACCATGAAACTTCCCTAGTGTGTTATTGACATTAAGACAATCATTTTTTGCATTGCAAGTTTTTTAAAAGGTTGTTTATGTATGCAAATTAGGTGTTCGCTCATTAAATATGCACATATTTGCATATATTTCCAGCACATGAATCTGAACATTGGATAAAGCAAATGTTTAAGTTTTTGTTTTGTTTTATGTATTGTTGATACATTAAATTAGATAAGATAGACAGAATGAATGGGGATATCTCTTTTTATCATTTCATAAATCAGAAAATACTGTCAGAAGCGATAACAAAAAATCTATTTTCGGTATGTTTTTTAGGAAAAAAATGTTCTATAAATCAGGGTATGAATAATATACAGACAACCCTCTCAGTAAAAACCTTCAGAATATAGTTAGTAATAAAACTGGTAAGTTTGGTGTCTGTAAGTGGAGCTGAAGTTGAGATTTATGGCTCAGAGCATGAGAAAAAATTTCAGAGAAAACTGACTTTAAAGGTTTTTATACATTCTTAATGGAAATTAATGTTTATAGACAAAATATTGAATCCAATTCATAGCAACAAGACTATAAAACATGTAAAACATATAATATTGTGCAGGAGAGTGGGAGCTTTCTAACGATTACTTTTATTAAATTGGGACAAATCTACAAAATATAGTAGAAATACACCAAAATGTTTGTTTTGGTTGTTTTCTTTGTACTATTCTGAAAGAAGACATTTTATGTGAGAAAAATTGCCCAAAACCTCAAAATTTAACTGCATGAAAAAAACATATTTTTGCCTTAACATGAGAAATATCTCCACAGATAGAAACTAGGCAAACAAAAGTGTGTGGATTCAGAAAGAAGGCACTTTGGATGGAAACACACTGTACTTAATAGATGCTTGTATTAAAGGGAACAGCTGAGACATTTACTCTGAGCCAAGTCCATTTTGGCAAAAGGAAGACAAATGCAATTCCAATGAGCTAATCAGACCCACAGTGATGCCAAGTGTTAATGTAATCCACCTACAGACAGTCATATCTGCAAGCAATCTGGATACAAGACGCATGTCAGCGCCAGATGGAAAGAAAGTGATCCAGTTAGTGCAGGCAGACAGCGAGACACAAGGACCCTCAGCCAGTGACGGAATGAAGAAATAAATAAATAAATAGAAATTATTATCTAAGTCTGTGTGAACTGATGCTGCCAAAGACTGTAAAGCAGGGATGGGCAACTTAAATGCTGGGGGGGCCACAATTTTTCATGAACACTACCACAGGGTCACATATAGGGCCGTGCACTTCACCAGATATGATGAAACTGCAATTTTAAATGTGTTTACATTGGATTAACTTAACATATTTCATGCTTAAATGCATGTATAACAGTAGTAGTACAAAAGGTTTGAAGCAAATTAAAAATAACCACTTACTGTGATTTATTTTGTTTTCAGTGCAATAACAGCAGACCAACATTAATTGCAAGAAGTAATTTGTGCATTTTTACACTGCACTTTTAAGATTTCATGCTCAAATGCATGTAGTTGTACTGAGGGCCACTTCAAGTGAGGGTGCGGGCCGTATGCTGCCCCCGGGCCTCCAGTTGCCCATCCTTGCTGGAAAGTGTGTAAGTCAATCAACGCTAACAGCTTCTCCTCCAGACACAATTCATAATATTTTCATCAGCAAACGTACTTCTCCACTGCAGACCGTTTCTGGGACTTGGACTGGTAGTTGAGAGCCATCTTGGTTTCCATGCCAGTGTAGATGGCAACCGCTAAAGAGGGAAGCAGAATGAATGGGAAAAAGTTAATTTCTCTCCATTAACAAGCTTTTCTTAGAATTTAAATCATGTTTCAGCAGATGGAGATGTATTTGTGCAGCCTTATTAACCACACACGACCACCTGTGACCCGACTTTCATACTTGAATCAACTGAAGATAGCTGAGCAAACTCCATCTGCTGAGGAGGACAGTGAGAAACTGGTAGGCGGACTTCGTTTGGCAAAAAATAATTGAATGTGGGGAGAATACTTTTTTTTTCTTGCATATTGGTAGGGCTGAACCAAATGTTTTTTGTTGTTGTTTTTTTTTTTCATTCAAAGCAGCTCATGAGGTTCTGAATGAAGCTTCAAGGGCGTCAGATTCATAGAAGGCAATTTTTGCATTTTTTTTTAAGGGGAGAAACTACAGGTGAATAAGCTCATTTTTTAAATGTATAGATATCACCATGAAACTTCCCCAGTTTGTTATTTACATTAAGATACTATTTTTTTGCATTACAAGTTTTCTGAAATTGTATGTTTAGATATGCAACTGAGATGTTAACTAATTAAAAATGCACTCATTTGCATATATTTCAAGGACATAAATCTGAACATTTTTTTGCTGATATATTAGATTCAAAGTTTTTTACTGAAGGGAATATGGATATTTCTTTTGATCTTTTCATATATCAGAAAACACATAACCATAAAAAGCCAATTCTTGTCATGTTTTTAGGATCAAAATGTTCTATAATTCAGCATGTAAATTATAGACAAACCCATCTGTTAAAAACTTTCAGAATATATTTAGGAATAAAACTGGTAAGTTTGTTGTCTGTAATTGGAGCTCAAGTTGAGATTTATGGCCTTTAAAGTGTTTTATACATTCTTAATGGAAATTAATGTTTATAGACAAAAAATATTGAATCTTATCCATAGCATTCATAGTTTTACGTAGAACATGTAAAACACATAATATTGTGCAGGGAGTGGCATTCCACCACTAGAATAGCAATGTTATAAAGCTTAAAGTGTATTTCAGGTGACTTTACCATAGATGTACTCGGTGTTCTTGAGTGTGGCTCCTCGGAGCAGCAGGTTCTCTGATCCTAACGGCCTGCAAACAGAAAACAGCTCATTTAATACTAAGCCTTTGCTCAGTTAAAGAGACACATTTAGACACATTTTGCAATATTGTACTGAACACTCAAAAGTACATTTCTATTTTACTGACATCCAAAAGAAAAAAGAACTAAAGGAAAAAACACAAAAGACAACCATAACCCATTTGTCATAGTGTGAAAAATGTGAAATTCTGAATGTTTTCACATCAAAGAAATCATAAAAATAACCTGTTGAACATTTCTCTGCTTAACTGCCTCAGGCTCAATATGATGGAAAACATTGGTGAGTTCATACTAACATTGGTGAGTTCATATCAAGAAAAAAAGATCTTATTCCTCTGATATATTCGGGTTTTGAGTTACCTGGCCACTGGCTCATTTTCCATGTAGATGTTAACACGGCCAACGAATCTGTGACAGGAAAGATAATGTGTTAGACATTTATTTGTCCAGTTTTTAGTTATGTGTGCCATGCATGTGTGTTGTACTGACTTGTACAGGTCCGGCTGTGGTTGTTCACATTCTATAGTAGCGTGAATGGAGTCCACCTCCTTCTCCGTGTTGTAAGCTTTGGTGTCCTGAACTGCATAGTATGTCTGGAGAGGAGAGAATGGATGGGTGAAGAAAAAGAGCAGTAGGAAAAGCAATAGAAACTGGTAGCCTTAACCTAAAAATCAAATATTTAGGTTGGATGAAAAGAGCTAACTGGGATAGACTCTTAAGACTCTTATAATGGTCTCTTCAAAACCACCAGACTCCACTGACAAAAACAGTAATTTTATCTTGCAGGACATGGGAGTGTTTAGCCTGTGATTATCTCGATTGATTGTTTTTTTTGTGTTATTGTGTGACTTGGGTGTTTTTGATAGGTTTGGATTCACCAAAGTCACCAGACCAATCAAGGCAGTGGAAGACCAGAAACTCTCATGTTCTGCAAGGTAAAATAACTGCTTTTGTCAATGAAGTCTGGTGGCTTTGAAGAGATCATAGCTGGATTTAAGGGCTTCAGTTCCCAGTCAGAAAGTGGTGAAAACATTAAAAATATAGTGTACCATTAAAGTCATATAGATGTTTTTCGGCAGTTAGAATATGTTTTGCTGCTGTCAGCATCCACAGCAGTGCATTACAAAGCTTCTGATAAATCTAAACTGTCCCTTTAATACACACACATATTGTCCACACCTTGTGGCTGCTCTCTCCATCCAGACTGGCTGTGGTGACGTAGCAGGTCCCATCATCTCGAGATGTGGAAAGGAGGATGAGGTCGCAGGGAAAAGTCTCATTTTCTTTCACATAGACGACATCTCCGACCTGAGACGGACAAACAGATTCAAGTCATCCTGTTTTTATTAAAAAAATGCCCAGAGTCTGGCACTCCGTCTATGGATGTAGTGTTTTCAAGGATGACATGTCGCTCATCCCGTTAGTATTCCTAATGCAATTTCTACTAATGCAGTTTGCCTAACAAGCTAACCTTCTGCTTTACCACCTGTAAACATTCAGTTCAGCCAACAGTCACATGCATTTATTCTCTCACGGGACATTTGATCCTGTAACAGATCCTCTGCATCTGTTATTTTAGCTGCTCTGCTGTATATATTACATAACATACATTAACATAACAGACTTTTGAAAAGCTGAATTGCTCTCAAATTTAGGCCTACACACACACATGCGCACACACAGCTTAATGTCAGGAAAATCCCTCGGCACGCGCCGATAAAACAAAAGCACCAAAGCCCTCTTCATGTGTTCATTTGGGGTGAGAGAGCTTTATCTCGTGACACACACGTACCCTGAGCTTGCGACTTTGTTTGCGGACCACTTTCCCATGCTGCACCACGTGGACGGGACACTGGTTGACCGAGTTGTCTGCTTTGTGTCTCAACCAGTCCTCGTAACCCTGACAGAGAGGAACGGAGACAGACAGGCTTGTAAAGGTGTATTTCTTTCTCTGGATGTTATTTTTAATGTCAGTATCCTCACCTGTTTAATGGCTGTGACTGTGATGACGAAGAAGAGCGGCAGCCCGCTGGTGATCGGACTGGTGGGCGTGTCGATGATCAACTGAAAAGACACACAGACAGACAGAATTACAATAATATAATAATATATCACAGTGACAGATGTGACTTCTACAGGCCTTTAAAAAAAGTAATAAGAAGGATACAAATACTGATGGACCTAAAATGCAAATAATGGTTCCTTAATTACATTGGGCCAAGCTTAAGAGCAGCAAATCTTTTTATTTTTAATGTACAGTGGATTAAGTGAAAAATGTCCTTTTTATCATTATTTGTTTTGCAGGTTCCTTAAAATTGTTTCTTGCCTAATTGTATAATAGGTCAATCAGAATACATAAAATCAGACCTTTAACCCCTTCAAGGATTCAATGATTCAATGATTCAAGGATGTTTGTTTCCATTACCAACGACATTATTTCAATTGATTTAGAAAGTTTAAAATATTTTGAAACCAAATCACAGCATGACTTTTTCTGTGGTGCCCCTCAAGGTCTTGATGTCTTAATATGTTATTTTTGGCTTAATTTTTGCCTTTGACAGGGTTTAAAGTGGTTACATTTAGAAACAAATCAAATGGTATCAACCCAGACATTGCTGCAACAACTCACGAGACATAATAAAGCATGAGAATGATCTTATATTCATATCATAATGTTTTAAACCCTTAACTTTCCACATTTGAATAGGCGCCTAAACAAAACACAATGTTTATTTATGAGTTGGAGCACATATCAATAAGACAAAGAAAATGCAATAATCAGAAAGCAATTGACTACTGCATACTGTATTAGCATGCTTTGCACAATAAAATATGCTAAAAGATGAGAAAATATATTAGAAATGTCTGTAATTAATGTAAAAAGAGAAAGAGAAAAGGCTTTTACCTGAACCAGAAATATGATGAGAAAGTAGAAGTTGGCGACTCTCCTGAACTGCTCGAACATATTCTTTGGGATGAAGTTCCAAAATGTGTACTGAAAGACAGATCAGTCAAACAACACATTGAAAAAAAAAGTTAAATGAATGATTCCATTATTTTTCTATATCTTAACCTTCCTGAAACACCTTGTTCTGTTAAGAATAACTCACTCACACAATAATAAACTTTTCCTGTCATGTCTTTCTGTTGTTCTATGCTGTTTCAGTATGTTTGGATCCTTGTGTGTGTGTGTGTGTGTGTGTGTGTGCTGACCTTGGAGGAAACTATTCTGTTGTCGGGGAATCGCTGTTGTATAAATGCTTCTGTTCCTGGAGGAGGCTCTTTCTGTCCGATGTAAATCGTCCTGCTGTCCACCCAGTTCTCCTCACCAACACACTGCAGGGGGAGAAAAACACATGTTTGAGTGTGTGTCGGAGCATTACATGCACATGTTTGTCATTTTAAAGTATGTTTCTAAAAGAAGTACAGAACATATAATGCTAAAAAAGTATGCTTGGGGTGATTTAGATATTATGTCATATATACCGGTACCTTTTTTGTTGATAACATGCAATTCTGATTTTTATTTAGCTTTTTAAAAACTATTATCATTCATTTAAATTGTCAGAAATTGACCCATATGGTACTAACGTATCTTTATTTGGCTATTCTTAAAATGTATTATTTAAATGTATTATATTATTATTTTTTATTTGAATGATGTGCAATTTATTAATTTACTGATTTTTATTTAGCTTCTTTTAATTATTATTATTATTATTATTTAAATTGTCAGAAATTGACCGATATGGAACATACAGTGCTTATGTTTAATTAGCTATTTTTTTTCTTAGTGTTTATTTCTGGAACTGGGTGTATTATAAAGTAAAACATTGTATGTATAATGTTTCATGTATAATAACTTTTAATTTTCTTTAATGTTGTTTCTTTAAGAAAGCAGACTTCTGAGTTACTTTGCAGAATCATATTGGTGAACAATCCACATAGAAAAGGTCACTATCAAATAAAACTTTTGATTTTCAGGGGAGGGAAGTATGACAGTTCTATACATTCTCTCTCTCACACACACACACACACACACACACACACACACACACACACACACTATCAACACACTCCTACACGCTATTAACAGAATACTTTGTGACACACTGAAACAGATCTGCAGACGTTTACAGAGTCAGAATGAATGAGTAATTTCTCCTTCATGAATGGGAGCTTTTGTTACCACGGTTACACAGACCTGCATGTGACTCAGACTGGAATGCAGAACACACACACGCACACACACACACACAACACACACACGCATGCATGCGCGCACACACACACATATATATATATACAGACTGATAAGACAGAGCTTTTGCTCTTCTCTTTGTTTTTGCTCAGTTTTCCTGCAGCTGGCAGACCTGTTGTGTCATTTAGGATAACCGCAGACTCATGAAACTAAACAACCACAAACTAGAGACCTATTAAATCCAAACTTGTAGTGTCTCCCCTTGAAGTATTTCTTGCAGGTCTGGACTTGCATTAGACACACACACACTCGCCCACACGCAAACATTTCATGACCAGCTTAATTTTGGAAACACAGCTTATTGCACGTTTATTTCTGCCATTCTGCAAATTTCAGTTGTTGCTGTGTTTAGAGATGAGACAATCAGCAGCAGCTTCAGTCAAACACCACACTGACCTGCGTGTTAAAGCACGCTGCAGCCATCTTTGACCACCTGGTCATTTTGACCTGCAGTGACCAGAATGTGGGTCAGGCCTGGACAAGACACAGCCAATCCTCTCTCACTCTCATTCTCCCTTTTCTAATCATGTCTGTCAATCACAGCAAATAACCCGGGCTTTAGTCGTAGAATTCTCAACTAAATAGTCCGCCTGGACACACACACACACGTTCACACAGGCTAACAAGAAGTGACAGTAATCTGCGGCTGGTGAATGAGATTGAGTGTCAAGATGCTGCATGGCCCACTTTGCTCACTCTCTCTCTCTCTGTCTGCTTCACACACACACACGTTCACACACAGTAACCAGTTAACTCACTGCTCTAAGATTACCTTGTTTAAGATGGACGGCTATTTTTATCCTGTGACCTCCAACTATTTATGGCAGGACAAAGAATTGACATATAGATAAAAATTGATATCTTCAAGACATACATCCCTACATCGTCACTGCCGGTTTGTTTGTGAAGGCCAGTATTGATGACTGAACCAACATCTCATCCATCAACACACTAACTGACTGATATCTGATTTACAGAGAAGGAGGAGATGAAAAGCAGATAGCTTGCCAACTCTGTCGCCCACACAGTGTTACTGTTCCTCCTCTTCTCTCCCACCTGCCTGCTCCGTCTGCTTCACCTAACACGTTTCTTACACACATCCCGTGAGTCGTCTGCATGTGGAGCACAGTCATGCAGATACAGGAACACACTGTAATAGAAATACACTGCACATTGTGCAGATGCGTACATGATAGCACGACTTTTTGCACAATGTGCTCGCTTCAAATCTTTGTAAACTAAAAATCTATAGTGTTTTTGAGAATCAAAACATAATATCGTGGTACACAAGTGGATCAGTATTTAACTCAATTAAAACAATGGTGAAAACATTAGTTAGGCCGACCGATATGGGATTTTTGAGACCGATGTCAATACTTATTTCAGAGGGGAAAATTCATTGATTATGGCACAAAAGATTGTGTTTTTTGTATGATTTGTTAACAATAATGTCATCAGTTTTGTGCCTGCAGTGTAAACATCTTGTTCTTCTTCATTTTAGCCTCATTTTGCCTGAAATTTAACCAAGTTTGGTTCTATTTATTGCTGCAGGAAAGGGTACTAAAACCCCCAAATCAGTTTGCAAAAAGTGTTTATAATGGGTTCTTGGTTAGAATCCTGAAATGAGGTGCGTAGTTAACACAACTTTCTCAACATGAGATTTTATCATTTTGTACAATGGCATAAAATGTGTCAACGCCAGCTTTGTGGTGGTTGTTAACCTGAAGACATGTGACTGTGTTGTAGTTATTTTTCTACACATTTATGCATCAAAAACCACAAAAGAAGTGTTCATTTGTGATGATTATCCTGCTGAACAAGTATCAAACTTTTATTTGCCAGAAAACTTTTCGTTTTATCGAGGGCAAACCTGAGTGACAGTAAATGTGCACAAACAGGGACTGGTGATACTCAGACTGAACTGAAAGGAATTCCTACTGTGTCATATAAGAGCGTTTAAATGAATTTATATGAACATTATAATGTGACTCTGTGTTGATGGAGACAGATGGCACTAAGGGAGAATCAGTAGGCCTCCTCTCTTACTGTCATCTCTCCCATTTTGTCCTTAATGCGGCTTTATTGGTTTTCTCACCTCTTTCCTCTCCATCTCTAACCACAACCTGGATGGCCTCTAAGCAGAGAATCTCTCCGCTATCGATTACGTTTCGCTTCCATCCGGATTCAAGCTTTTTACATGAAAGCCTGTCTTTGTTTAATCAAATAAAACGGCATCTTCGCAAAATAAAAGCTTGGCTTATAGAATAAAACTGCCCTGTATTAGCTCGGGCCTATAGCCTTTGGATGTAACGGGAGACTTTGGGCTATTCTGGACCCTGATAATCACTTTTAGAGGCGTTTCATGTTACAGGACGCGGCAGGTTTCAGGGGTGTATTTATAGTTGGGAGGGAAACATTTGTGGTCAGGAGAGAGGGATGGAGAGAGCTCGCAGGCTTTGTTTCTATCGCTCTCACTCAGCACCCACATCCATTTTCCTTAAAGCCACATTAGTAGAAAGCCCAGGGAGCCTTTCAGGGATCACGCACACACACAAAGGCACATGCACCCTGCAGCATCAAACATGTATGAGAGCAGGTATACACCAACAATGACACACAGCGTTGCCTCTGTAGTCACTGGTCTACGGGATATATTTAGCAGACTCCCATTCTTCTTGTCAATTGTGTGTGGGGTGTGTTTTTCTGTGTGTCTTTAGGGAGACAGAAAGACGAGGGAACTTATTCAAAGTGAGAACAATACAGCTGGTAATGTTAGAGTTAGGATTTTAGGGAAGGATGGGAGTCTGAATGTTCAAACAGGTGCACGCAGGTTTTAAAGAAGTGAAACTAAAACTTTGAGTGCTATTTTAAAATGAATGATTCCCTTTAAATGGTCTCCTATGTAAAATAAAAAAAGCGTTATTATATGGAACATTTCTTAATCTTTTCATATCATAAATGGAAAAAAATATATGTGAAACTGCATTTTTTCAGCATTTTTAAGTTCTTTTTTTATTTATTTTATTTTTTATATATATTTCAAGTTCCTCATCAGAACATAATTATAAATGAATATATGAACATAAATCCCTCCTCATACAGTCACATTCCCATAGATAAAAAATAAAAATAAAAACAACAATAATAGCAGATTAAAAATTAATTGAAGCAACAAAATGATTAACTAAATGAACATAAGTAAATAGAATCAGGAAATAAGTAGAATGGAATAGTTAACTAAAATAACAAGCCTCACAGTAATAAAGTAAAATAAGATATAATAAATTAAAAATTAAAAAAAAAAAAATAATAACTAACTAACTAAATAGTATTTAGGGTTGTTTTTTGTATCTGTATTTTGTATAGATAGATATGACGATAAGTTTGTGTAAAAGTGACAGCTACCTCCCAAAATAGTTCAGATTTGTTGAAGTGGGGATGTTTGAGGTACTTTTGCTGCTGTCTCCATCCACAGCAGTAACAAACTGAACTTGTGTTTCTGTGAGGTCTCTGTTCCTCATGTTTCTCTTCTGTGTTTCAGTTCTCTATTAATATCAAACTTCGATGATTACATCTTAACCCTCTGAACCGCACAACCTGACTACCAGATGGTTTGAAAGATTTTTATTTTGAATTCCGAACAGTCCATGAACAAATCATTTGAGACAAAAATACTTCTGTCTGGAAAAACAACCAAATCCAAGCTTAAAATTGTGATATTTAACTAAAGAAATATTATTTTAAAAGATATTTAAAAAAATGTTTTATATAAAATTATTTGGAAAAAAACAAAACCACTTGCACTAACAAGATTCTGTAAAAAGCATTAAATTCTGCGCCCCTCAGTGCAAATGGGACCCTATAAATGCTTTGGATTAAACACAGCAGTCAGGTGGTGAAAAATCAGTGAAACTTGGGCTGAACTGCAGGTTGCTTACACAGATCAGTAAGGAGGGGACACATTTCTTTTTTTTTTCAGTTTAAAATGTGCAATGCTATATGTATAAACAGTATAAAAATGAACAAATGTAAAAAGGCTATGTTTCACCTGTTGGGATGTATATAAAGATATTGTGATAAAAAAAGAACAAAAAAGGTTGTAGAGTAGAAAAAGTAGTATATAATGAGAGTTGGAAGAATGTTGTTCGGATAGATTTTTATTTTTATTTACATTTTTGTAAAATAAATTAACAAAAAAGTTCAACTTTGTGGGTTTTTTATTTTTTTTTATTTTTATTTTTTTATGATTTACGTCATTATAAAAGGTGTTATGCTTGACAAAAGACATTCTGAGCTCTCACTATGTATAGCCATGATCGTGCCGGACTTAAATATTGCAGTAAAAATTAGGCCACAGTGACTAAAATGTGACAGGAGCAACAAAAAAAAAAAAAAAAACAGCTTGCAGTTCAGAGGTTCAATGGCTTAAATCTATAATTAAATGTGTCAGTAACTTGTTGTTTTAAAAAACACACTCATCACTCCAACAGGAAGTAAACACAGCATTACGGAGCCAGAAACCAAAGCCCCACTGTGATCAGCAACAGAGGACCATATTGTAAACAGGAAGAGCTGGACCCACCCACTCACACACACACTTCCTGAAACCAGCAGCCACCCACCACCCCCTCCACCCCGACCCCACCGAACCACCAGAGAAACATTCAGGGATGAGAAGAGGAGAACAACATTTGATGTGAGGCATCAAACAGAAGGTGTGCACTTAGTAGACAGGCAGAGAGGGAGAGCAGCACTGATGATATTATAAATATATATATAGATGCCATTTTGATCAAAGAAGCACAGAAAACTTTGAAGACGTCCTGAAAATATGCTTTTCTCTATTTGATTAGGCACATGTCTATGTTTGTGCTCATGGAGGAAATTCATTTCCACAGCAGGCGAACACAGATGCATCCATTAAAAACCCATTACTACACCAGCACATGACTCAGAAATGACACACATGTGACATAACTGAGAAACCAGCGGTGGGAGAAGTATTCAGATCCATTATTATTTCAGTAAAAGTACTAATACCACCAAATTTGTGATTTAAAAGTGGTGTTGAGTCTCTGCAGTAATACTGTAGTTAGTGGTGTATGATGCCTGGCAAGTAAAGATAACATTTACAGAAAACTGTGAGCAGGAAAGATGAATCACGGCAATACACACACACACACTCACAAAACACACACACGCGGATGACTATTGTTTGTCTGCAGCTTTAAAAGCTGAGCTGTTGTTCGACTGATGACCAATCCCAAAGTATTTTATCTCCTACTGCAACAGGCGGCGCTGGAAATAAGTCTGCAGGACAACAACCTGCTCTCTGCGATACCGCTGACACACACACACACACACACACACACACACACACACACACACACATCTAAATACTGTGTCATACATCAGGGTTGCATGTGCAAACAGGATCGAATGCATGCACACATAGTAAATGTGTTATCTGTGTGCTGCCACTGAGCTGCAGAGATAAGAGAAATCCTGTCCCCTTCACTAAATCACCAGGCATTAAATACAGACATATAGTGCCTGTTGACTACTGCACTTGAGATTATGTTTTGGCTAAAAGGGTGAATAAATAAATGCAGGGGTGTGGAGATTGGTAGCACTCCCTGTTTGTTTCCAGAACAGTAGAGTACTTTACTTCTGCAAAGCGTTTTTCCAAAGTCACCACTTTCTTCATGGCCGCTCCCAGTGGACTCAAAGTTTAAAAAAGGCACTGGGGCAGGTTGAAAATAGCAGCGAGCACGTACTATCTTGTGCTTTTTATGCACGTGGAGATCTACAGGAGGCCGGGGGGGAAATGATGAACTGCTGCAGTGTGTACATCCACACTACCGAGAGATAAAAAAATGACATGGAGGATTAAAGATTGAACCCGTCTGCGCTGTGTGTATCGTTATCTTTCTATGTGATATTGGGATAAGCGTCCTGATATCTGTGTGTGACAGTCTGGGCGTGTGTGTGTGTGTGTGTGTTACCTGAGTCACAGATTAAATACCAGCTGTGCTCCCCATCTGTCACCATGTCGCTCAGCCTCGCCCAGGCCAACAGGCCAGACCAAATAAGATAATGACAAATCCTCATCATCCACCTCCAAACGCCGAAGGTGAAGGATACGTGGACGCTCAGAAGCTCTCAGGCCTATGGGCCAGCTGTTTGTGACCATAACTGTATGCAAGAATTGTGGTTCGATTCATAACCTCGTTCAGGAGTCACAGGAAAAATATCCAGTATTTTCAGTTTGGAATAAGAACCATTTCAAACACTTCTGTATTATACTGCACAAACTCTCAACAAGCTCATTTCTCGAAGGCAACAAGTCAAACTCTATAACTCTATACTCTATAAAACTGACCTCAAAAGTACAAAATAAAAAGTATAATTAAAATAAAACTTGTGCATTAGGAGGAGTGTTTCAGTCAGTGGTGGAAAAAGTATTCAAGTCGCTAATTTAAGTAAGTGAAATTACTCCACGACAAGTAAAAGTCCTGCATTCAAAAGTCACTGAAGTAAAAGTACAAAAGTATCAGCATCAAAATGTACTTAAATTATCAAAAGTTAAAGTACTTGTTATGCAGATTGTTAAATATATTCTAAATATACTATTGGATTATTAAGCAGTGTTTTAATTTTGTAACAAGAGCGCTCATTTTAACTACTTAATTCACTGTTATGATGTCATGTTTATCATGTTTTTTAATGTTAAATCTTGACCTGAAAGTAACTTAGGCTGTTAGCTAAATGAAGTGGAGTGAAAAGTACAATATTTGCCTCAAAATGTATGGAAGTAGAAGTATAAAGTTACATTAAATGGAAATACTCAAGTAAAGTACCTCAAGATAAAGTACTTGAGTAAATGTACTGTGCGTCAAGTCAACACACCAACTTATACACAACTCGATACAATAACGCATACACGAGTAGTTGAGATTTTTGATTCAAATAATAAAAATAAATAACGTTTTTTTATTTAAAAAAAAAGGCAATCCAGTTGCTGTTTGATGAACAGTTTGAGTTCAACTTGTGAAGTCTGGCTCTTTAATTTTCCATGTCACCCAAAGCTTCATCCTCTAATCACCAACCACAACTGAAAATTCCAGAAAATAGTGTCCGACACGGTGGTTTCACATCTGTGAACCACAAAATGATTACAGCTGTGAGCAGCACAAACAGGGAGGGGCAGGGAGAGACAAATCCCCTGCAGTGACACCTCTGCTGTGTGTCCCGACAAATGCCTGTTAGAAAGCCGGTCACATAGACCTCCATGCATGTGTTGCCTTTAAAGCAGAGACGATTAGTTAACTAGACAAAACACAAGAATAATCGCAAACTATTTAAATCAGTTTTTTTATTAGTTTGTTATATTGTCAAGCAAAAATGGCAGGAAATGCTGGTTTCAGCCTCTCAATATGGAGAATTCCTGTTATTTTCTTTTCACACACACACACACACACACACGCACACGCACACACACACACCCATAGTGTTATAAATAAGAACAGCATTCAATAATAAATAAAAATAAGAACTGAGGAAACTCCATGTTAAATTCACTGAGTAAACACATGAGGCAGCAATAGTTAAAAATAGATTAAATTATATAAATAAACAACAGAAAATAATAAATAGTTAAATAGATTAAATAAATAAATAAATACATTTTAAAAAAGAAAGACACAGTACAGCACAGTCGACGGATATACAAATAAATAAAGCTATATTAAAAGCCAGACTTAAATTGTAAAAATAAATAAATAAATAAAATGGATGGATAAAACGGTTTTTAAAAGTTTAAAGCAAGTCTCCAGAAGTCTTGTGCACCAAATGATTAATTGAGAAAATAATCAGCAGATTCATCGATAAAGACAATAATTATTTGCAACACCTGAATACTGATGCTCCTGGCTTGCAGGTAAAAATGAGCTGATATGCAACTCTGAATCTATCAGATAAAACTAATCTACACACTCACACACACACACACACACACACACACACACAGTAACACATTATAAAAGCCGATGAGACTCCAGAGAAGAGTGAATCCGGTTTGAAAAAAATGTTTGTTGTTGCCACTCTGAGAATAGAGGACAGAATACTAATTAGTTAAACCAAGCCAGTCTATAAAGCAAACTGTCTGTGTGTGTATTGGTGTGTGTGTGTGTGTGTGTGTGTGTGTGTGTGTGTGTGTGTGTGTGTGTGTGTGTCGGCGGAATTTAGCGATCTGACCCCTCTAGTCCTCACTGTGTTGTAACCCTCTACACACACACACACACACACACACACACACACACACACTGATAGCTCGATCACATGAGAGCACTGCGTGTATTAATCAGAGTCGGTCAGACTTTACGATTCAGCATTTGTGCTAGTGTGTGTGTGTGTGTGTGTGTGTGTTATTATAGAAGTGTGTCTACACCTGCACCTGTCCTCACAAGCCCTACATATCTGGGAAAAAGCAGCAAAAAGAAGTAAAGATACACACAGGAAGGATGATTTAAAGCAAAACTCTGTACTGGATTACTGCTACTATAACAATAATATCACTGCTATAATCACTGCAATTACTGCTATAATTAGTGATACATCTACTTAACATAACAACATAAAAACACAGCTAATATCTGAGTAATCATAGTCTCAATCATCGACACTTGAGCTTCCATTAATTCTTATTTTTGAGTGACACACTCAGTCATTAATCACAGTGACAGACTGTTGATCCAGCCCTCACTGTGGAATGCCACACACACACATACCACAACACAAAATCATGAGAGGGAGTGGCAGTTAGAGGTGTGATTCTTTGGATAAATAAATGAAATCATCTGAGTGTAAACAGCAGCGCTGCAGACTCTCTGGAGTCTCACTGAACGGCTGTGTGAGTGTGTGCTGGTTTATTTTGTGGTCTGAGGAGCCAAAGTGCAGTGAAATTGGTAATTTGTGTCCATACTGTATTTATCAAGTATGATGAAGCAATAGATCTATATTCTTTTATGTTTAAATTATGATCGCCATTATTAATCTGCATAAAGTGGAGTGTATGTTCTTTTCACAGTAATATATTTTTTTTTTTGTGCAGTGAAACTGGGTTTTTGAAGAAGAATTTTATATATATTACACTGTGAAATATATACAGTACTGTCCAAAAGTGTTAGGCAAGAATTGGTGCTACTGGTTTAAAGGGAGAGGAGAGGAGAGGAGAGGAGAGGAGAGGAGAGGAGAGGAGAGGAGAGGAGAGGAGAGGAGAGGAGAGGAGAGGAGAGGAGAGGAGAGGAGAGGAGAGGAGAGGAGGAGTAACCTCAGTGCTTTCGTCAGCTATACAGAGAAATTCATTAGCCTGGTTTTCACAGAGCACATCTCAGTAGGGAGCTGGAATAATGCGCCTGCTTTACCACACTGCACGCACGACTTCTACCTGGAGATTAAACTTCTACCTCCTTAATGACCCAAAATACCCAAAATTCTAAATATGCAATGTTCTCCCAAGGAATGTATCTGCCTCGTCTGCGGCAGCGTTACACTAAAGCTATTCTAATGGCATTGCTTGTTGTAAGCTGCTTTAAGCAGTTAGTGCACTCAGCGCAGCGGCAGATGCAGAATAATGCAGGATGGATGCAAGGCGGGAGGCCGATCGGCTCACAGGCTAAACGCTGTGCTTCTCCTCAGAGCTGGATAGAAGACCATTGTTGTGGATTTCCTGAGGATAAGCAGTCATTCTTTGGATGTCGAGGGATATAAACTTACACACTGACTGTTCATACTTGCTTCATTGTGTCTGCTACAGAGTGTATGTGAGCGGCTGTGCTGCTGTTAGTCACATGCTCCCCCATGACTTGACCTAATGCTGCATTCAGGGCACATAGGAAGAAATGCGGTAAAGGCTCCCAGTTGGAAGTAAGTTGTCAAGCAGTGGCCGAATATAGAGCTGAGGTGGACAGACTTTTTTAAGTCCCTGCAACAATAATGTCACCACAGTAGGAAGCTGTTGTCATCTTTACTATTTATATTTTATCAATCTGCAGTTACTATAGATTAGATTAGATTAGATGTAGATTACAAAATTCCAATAATTCACCTCACCATAAATGCACCTCAGCTCTCAAGCATAAAACATTACCAATCTAGGCTATTGTGCTTGTATATATCGCTTAATATCACTTATATCATGCCATGTTGATATATTTCTTTCAGCAGAACCTCACCTATATGACCTGATAATTATTTATTCACTTTGACTTGCTGGATCAATATTTTGAACCCAAAAGAAACTGTGCAATTGCTGCAAATGGGAACACAGGCTGCATATATCACATATAAGAGCATATATGCATATATATAAATGAGTATAACATATATGGAGTAAGATAGCTATCATAAAGATGTGTGCATGCTTCTAACCATTCGTATTCGTAATGTTCTATGTCAATAAAATAGTTGTACTCTAAATTCTGCTTTCATATATGCAAGTCTGAGAAATTGTTTGAGTTAGGATTGTTTTTATGTGAGTATGACTGACGGGTACGAAAGCAGAATTTTGTGTACAACTAATTTATTGACTAACAAATGTTTAACATTACGAACATGGATGGTGAGAATCATGCACACATCTTTATGACAGCTATCTTACTCCATAAACATCTAGTTCTATATTTTTATACTAAATATATTTGACCTCATCTCCGTCTGCAGTGAAAATGAACAGCTGGACATGAAACACACTCACTGAATCCAACAGATTCCAGCATATACGCAATCAAAAAATAATAAGAAAGTGATGAAGTAAATTAATTTTAAACACATCTATAACAGAGTGACTGATCCAGTCCCCTCAGCAAACTCTTCAGTTAAACATGTCTGTGTGTTTGGGTGAGTACCCGGGTCACACTAAGTGCCTGCATTGATCTGTGGACACTCAGCTCGCTTTAAATAACTCCAACTCTGCCACTGAAAGGCAGAAAACACCACTCAGCTTTTGCAGGCGTCCAAAAGTTTTACATTACTTATGTCGAAGAGGCATCAAATATTCATTGGATTAGGGATGTATCGACTGTCGTGTTTTAGAATTTAAGCTTCGATTGAGGTTTCTGAATGCCATCACCCTCAAAAAAAATTAATAAATAATAACTTTAAAAATAAAGTTAAGGCCAGGAGACAGTTAGAAGCAGAACTTTAAACTTCAATACAAGACAATAGCTCTCTATAAATCTTCACTTGCTTCCCCATCGTTTTATCTGATTGAATCTATTGATGTCAATTTAAACACGTTTCGATACTTTTGACAACCTTACTATCAAACTAACTCCATTAAACTTTAATGGACAGAAATTCATCTTCTCATTCTTCGACTGTGGTGGATACATCAAGGCAGGATTTTTTTTGTGTGTGTGTGTTTTTGTGCGTACAGATTTTTCCTTAATATTTGTGTTTTTACTGATATCTGATGGACTCATCTACCTAAAAGCACTAAGGTAAGAAGCATTTATATTATTGGTAGAACCTGTGTTCCTGTGGGGTTTCATTATATGACTGTTTTATTTTCCTCGGAGTGACAGTGCCATTAGTCTCCTGTCCACGCGTTTTACCTCCCTCTGTTAGTGCTTTCACTTCCTGCCGTAAAGTAACGCTGTCTACTCGTCTCCCAGGAGCTCAGAGAAAAGTACCAAAAATGCTTTTAATACTTTGAATCATATTCCAATGTGTTTATTCCCAACTTTCCATTCTCTCCGTCTCTCTTCTTCTCGTTAATGGGAGCACTTCTCGGTCTTCCCTAATGTTTGTCCTGTCGGGACGCTGCTGCTTAATGGTGTTCATTACACTGTTTGTGCTGTCTGTAATCAGACACACACACACACACACACACACACACACACACACACACACACACACACACACTAAAGGCTATACAAGAGCTGTGTCTTCTGCAGAAATTATTATTATTATTATTATTATTATTATTAACATTCCCAAACCCAAAGTTATCCAGTTTACCATCATATATGACCAAAAAAAGGATAAAATTCTCAATTTTGAGAAGTTGAAACTGGCAATTTTACTTTAAAAAATGACAGCAATGATAAATTAATTATTAAAATGGTTTCTAATTATAGTCAAATATTAAGGCTGGTGGACAAACCGACAAAAATAACTCCCTTTTTAGAGAAAATAAACTTGTTAAAACATCATTTTGTCCAGCTCTACTGGAGACAGTTGATTTTCCCCCAGTTGAACTCACTGGTGAGTCAGTCCTTCTGGTTGGTCCAGACTTTATATATCGCTCACATGATGATCAACTGATGAAAAACTGCAGTCAAATCCTAATTCAAGTGTGCCTCTGGAGCCCCACTCTCTCAGTTTGAATCAACTTCAACATGCTGTTGCTCAATTAGCGTCTACGAGAAAGTGATGTTTGTTTCGGCTAATGTTACCCAAGACCAAAACATACTAATGCATTTCAGAAGCTAATGGCTACTTTATACTCTTCATGAAACAACAACACATGCAGTAAATCTTTTGGTGAACATTTGGAGTACAGTTCCAGTGAATTTAACTGCAACACAAAAGGTTAAGATAGGTTCAACTTTGAAGTATAAAAGCCCTGAGAAACAACTTTCCTGCGCTCTGTTCTATGATATTATTCCAGACCAATTTGTTCTCATCTTTTTGCCGTTTTTACTTTATTTTCCTTCAGCTGTTCGGCTCAGTTTAATTTCCTCTGTTCAGTTCAGTTGAGCATCACTGTTCCCGTTTCTGTTCCTTTCACTGTCACATGTCCCCATGAATCCCGCTGCCCTTCCATGTCACCTAAGGAGACAAATACACACACACACACGCTGGATGTGCAAGAGGGTGCAGGAGAGGAGAAAATTACTATATGGTCAGTTTGTTCTTCATTATCTCCTTGACAGCCATGAGATTAACAATCTTCCTCTGTCCCTTTCTTTGCTCTCACTTCCACCAGTGACTATTATCTCACTGTCTCAATTGTCCTTTCTTTCTTTAGATTGAATCTCTTATCCATTGATTCTTTTTGTCCGACTGTCCCTCCTTCTCGGTTCCTTCACTGACATCTCCCACAGTGTAAAGATGGAAAACGGTGATATTTTATGGTTTTTATGAATATGTTTTCATCCTCCGATTCTGAAACTTCTTGGCAACAAGTGTGACCATCACATCTAGGTGGGAGGGTAAAAACCACAGGACAAATCAGAGGGATGAGGGGAACCAAAAGTCATCATGTGGCCCTCATGAGACCAGTCACCTGACTTTGGCCGAGCACCAGGGAGCAAATTGATTCCTATTAGATCTCTGTAAGATCTTTACTCTTGAGCTGCAGTCATGCACATTCACAATTACAGCTGTATGAGTGGTAACTTCAACGACAGCTTCTTTTTATCGTCTGTCGCTGAAGGATTTCATTTGCACTGCTGTTAAATGCACTCGGCGTGTGATACGGCTGCAGGACAAAATAATTGATCGTAAAACAAAGTGA
Source organism: Centropristis striata (assembly GCF_030273125.1). Lineage (NCBI taxonomy): Eukaryota > Metazoa > Chordata > Actinopteri > Perciformes > Serranidae > Centropristis > Centropristis striata. The sequence goes on along the minus strand of NC_081540.1, from coordinate 7,380,083 downwards.
AATCATTCAGTGAACAGCATGCAGTCAAAATATACACAAGTGAACACCAAGCAGGCTTGATGCACAAATCCTGGAAGAAATCCAGCCCTCCCACCAGTGTAAACCTCAACTATTTATAAGATGTGGCTGCAGTTGACTGTGTGTGAATTTTTAAGACTACAGACCTGACCGATACATTCATCAGGCGATTTTATTGGCCCATGATGGATCTTTTTCTACTCTCTAATAGCAGTAGCAGCATCATTTTTCATCCTTAAATATATAGAAAACACAAAGAAATTCACTGGTTGAATATAACAATATAAATATAAACAAAACTGTAAAAATGTCTATTTTGTTGATGGGAGCACACTTACAGCTTCTGTTTCCTGCCTATAAACAACTACTTTTATAAATCTACTCACCCTAGTGCTGCCTTATTTCTGTTTTTAATGGAAAAACAGCATGTTACTCAGAGTTTGTGCCATTTAAAGCTACCTCTGCTCTAAATCAGTCTTGCAGATTTAGTACTGGTGGCCTCTTTTGTTTGTGGCAATTATAATCAAATATTAATGTGGTGATTATTTATTAATGCTAAAACGCTACACAAAGCACATTTAAAGGATTTAGTGTTGTCATTTGTCTTCGCTGTGAATGTTGCTGCACTACTTTTCTCCGTTCTTATATATATATATTATCTGGGACGGATTTCTGCCAACAAAAGTCACATAGAATATTTTCTTTGACTGCAGCCTGACAGATATACTGGTTGATGGATAATATTGGCAGACACTGACCTCTATATTAGCCAATTGACCAGATCGATGAAGCCCATTTTGGCTCTAATGTGACAACATGCCATCTCAATTCTATCAGAGACATTTCCACGTGCACTGATGTGTAATCTCAGTATTATATCACTATTCTCTGGCAGCCTGACAGAGTTAGAGAGTCCTCTGCTTCATGGTTGCTGCCACAGAGCATTGATAATGTTACAGAATAATCAATGTTTCATAGAAATCACTTGAGTGCTCAGTAGTTTCAACTTAATCCTGAATATTCACATGCAATCTACCGCCAGGCAATAAAAATAGTGGTTTGTATTTTGCTGCCTGGCAACAAATGCACCTTCAGGAAGAGGATCTTTTAAAAGTTGTTGTTCTACAGATTGCTGAAAAAGTGGCTTCACAAGTGCTCCATTTGGATGCCATTGAAAAGCTTTTAACTCTGCCTCAGGAGCTCCATTTTCGGGAATAAATCAGCTTTTTGTAAGAGAAAACACACAAATGTCAGCAAAGATAAGATGCATGCAAACAAGTATGAATTTATCCGATGACTACAAAAACCTTGTTACTATTTAAGTATATTATTGTGTCGTTTGATGCTAAATATGGCTCCGTCACTGCCAAAAGGTAGAGGGGAATATTATGAAGCATTTCTCTTAAGTCTCATATATATAATGAATAGGACAGAAGGAAGGAAAACAGTTTTTGTTTTTTTAATTGCAAAAATTAGACCATCTAACATAATTAGGTGTAAAAATATCACATTTCTGAACTAATCACTAATCAAAAATAAGCAACTCTAAGCTTAATAAAGTGATATTTAATCGTGACATGTGACAACATTGATGATACTTGTGTGCACTATGAAAAATGTTCTATAAATACACAACCAAAGGATTTACAAAATGCATCAGTTTGAATCAGTGTTTTACTGAAAATATGTCATAAAGGATTTATCAAAGCAGTTATCAAAGAAATTCAACTTGCGATTCACTTTGTTTGTGATTTAAGGTATTTATAACTTTCTTACTGCACACTTCTTCTTTTTTTTTAGCTCTCCCTATTCTAGCCATGATTGTGCTGTTTCCATAGAGGTGCAGTACTTTTTAAAAAATAGGCCATCGTGAGTAAAATGTGAAAGGAGCACAAAAAAACCCAGCTTAAAACTGCTGGAACAGGAGCTGACTGTGTTGGGGAAGCAGAGGCAGTGTGAATTCATACAAAGTCAGGAAAAAGGACAAAGCAAGATGGACAAAACTTCACTCTGCGGTAGGTTGAGCCAACTGAAGCATGAAGGAATTTGTTCAAGGTAATATCGCTCAACCTGAACCAGAAGTTTTACCTGATGCACTGAAGAAACACAGATAAAACACAGAATCCTCATAAAATGCTGGAGGTAGGGCTGGGCGTTATGGCCCTAAAAGAATATCACGATATTTCAGGCTATTTTTGCGATAACGATATTCTTGACGATATTACGGAATACTTAAAGATATAGAAAATGTAATTTTTTTAGTCTGTATAAATAAATAAAAATCTAAAATGTAGTGTGAAGTGCAAATCTCAACAGTTGCTAAAAAAAAAAAAAAAAGTGTATGAGCAAATAATAAAAATAACCATTTAGGGGTTTCGGGGGCATATTTTAATGACATTTTGTAAAGGAAAATAAAGGCTCTTAAGGCATCTTATTTTGAAAGTCTTCTTGTAAGTTCTGTGGTCTGTTAACACACTGAGCTCTTATTTTGAAAGCTGCATGTGTTTAGCGAAAGAGAGTAAGTAGCTTTTAGTGATTAAAACAACTTTAATTGTTAGTTAATATTAACCTTACGCCACTACATCAAGAAGTAGGAATATTGCCAATATCATGATATGCATTTTTTTCAACCAAAAAAAAAATACCGGTATTATCGTGAACGATACGATATGGCACACCCCTAGCTGGAGGAGTTGCTGTCATAATCTCAAGCAAGACAGCTATTCATAACCGCTTTATTATCGAGAGATGTCCATCAAACTACGGTCTTAATGGGGCTAATGGGAAGAGGTCAACAAAAAGCGATCAATTTCTTGCAAGTAGGCAAAATTCAGCTTCACTTCCTGTGTGAACGACGTACACTAAGAGGTGAGTGCCTCGAACCAATAATCCAGATAATCAATAGTTGTACGATGATGCCTTGGAGCACACAAAGCAAAGAAGAAGAGAGATGTCTGCAGAGTGCTCCGTCAGCAGGTAGGAAGAGGGGGGGTACACTCCCGCTTCACTTTTCTCCCTCCCTCTCTCCCTCTCTCTCTGACAGCAGGGCCGTGGGGAATGGTGTGTTCCAGCAGCGAGTGGACCAGCTATCATTCCCTCAGATAGGGAGAACATTAAGGTGTACCTGCCCCTCTCAGCACTTTCACCGACAACCCGGAGCAATGTTATTATGATGACCCAAGTTCAAACAGCATCTCTCCCTCTCTGCATCGGTCTCTCTCTTTGGATAGAGGCCTCCACGCACCATTAACCCTGGGCTATCCATCATCTGTCTCCTTGTTCAATGGGCTGTAATACACTGTTAATGTTACTGCAATGACACCGATACAAGCCCTTAATGGAGCTCTTCAGCAGGTTCTGTTTGGGCAATTTGAGAAGGAGATAACCTGTATCAGCACATTGCATCATTAAAAAGGAAGTTAAAGCTTTAAAAAAGCAGCTTTAGATTTTGCATACTAGTGGTTCTCAACGCAGGGAGACCCCAGTCGGTCACAATGTTAATGTGAGGGGTCATAACATGGTTAGGAAAGGGCCCAAACTGCATTGGATTAGCATTAAGTGACTGAAATTAACTAAAATCACTAAATCACTAATTTATCTTGACTTCGGAGTGTTAGCAGTGGTGGAAAAAGTATTCAGATTCATATTCAGTATTCATATAATGAAAATGTACTTAAAGTATTAAAAGAAAAAGTACTCTTTATGCAGAATGTTATGGATATTCCAAATGTATTATTGGATTATCATTATTGGTGCATTTATGAAAGCAGCATTTACATTTTTTTAAATTTACTTAAATTAACTTAATGTACTGTAAAAAGGTTAAAAATAAAGGTCTAATCCCTTTAAACTAATCATGTTTTTTTTTCATGTTTAATCTCAACCTGAAAAGTAACTAAAGATGGCAGCTAAATGTAGAGTTAAAAGTGCAATATTTGTCTCAAAATGTAGAGGAGTAGAAGTATAAAGTTACACAAAATTAAAATGAATGAAGTATTGTCATGCTTGAGATGTCCCGGCTGACAAATCTTATTTTACAGATTCTCACACACACATTTTAATGCATTTTTCGATGAAAATGAGAATAATGATGCAGAAATGATCATTCCCTCTAATATGGTGAATCACATCGTAACTGCAAGTTAAAAAAATTCCAGTTAGATTTCATTCATAACAAATCCTGCAGTCCTTCTTCCGGCGCCCGAGCTCGGACAACACCCATCTTTGAACTCTGTCTCCTTTTTTTTCTCAACTATAAACTTGTAATGTTTCGTTTCTGCTGCTTGCACAGTTTTGAGACTTGCATGGTGAAAACAATACCAGCCACATAGTACTGTGTTCCTCTGTTCTCTGTTCTTGTTTTTCTTGTGAATTATTGGATAATATTGAAACTTCAGAGACTAGATAACTATTCTAATAATAGAAGAAAAATGTTTCCACTCTCTTACAAAATGTGCAACTGGTGACAATGAGTCACAAGTCACAACAAATTTCTTCATTTTTTTAAAGGTCACAAGTCAAACCCAAGTTAGGAACTACTGCATATATAACAACAAAATGTTTCAGAAACATTTATGATAAGACGGAGATGCTGCATCACATCTTTTAAATACATTTTTATCTTATCATCAGCCCAAAACCTGAAGATTTTCAACTTAATGATATCAAACTAAAGAAAGCTGCAAATCTTCAAATCTGTGTTTGGCATTTTTGCATGGAAAATAACTTAATTTATTTAATCTATTATCAGAATTGATGAATGACTTGTGTCAGATCTGCATGGAGCCTGTGCTGCTGTACATCACATGACTCTTATTGTGTCTTCATGTAAACAAATGTGAGTGAAAAGTGAAGCAGTGGAGCAGTGAAACAATCCAGAGAGCGAGTGGCTTAGTGCGAGCCTGTAAATCCTTCAGGTAAAGAGGTTAACCCTGGTGCACTTTGTGGATTGTGGGCAGTATGTTGGGGCAGGTGTTAAATGATTAGAAGAGGTGGAGAGAAAAACCTGCCACTGTTGACACACACATGAGCACGCTGCAAAAGCTATTATACAACTTAACAATAACACGGGTATCCTTCAAAATAAAAGATCCCTATTTAATTAACCTAATTATATAACTTTTGACACACATTCACACATGAAGCCATTTATATACTAGTGAATTTATCAGTCTGCATCATTACATTTGTAATTTAAGTTATTTGAGTATCTTATATTCTGATGACTGACGAAATTGCACAATTATGGCTAAAACTATGAAGAACTTAATTTGTTTAGGTTCAGTTTGACACAGTTATAATGCTATAAATCATAAAAACGCAAGTTGAATGTTGATTTTTTTCACATTTTAAAATGAAAAAATTGAATTTATATATAGATTTTCCAGCTGTTCAAATGCGTTACCGATCTTGGAAAAAAAATGTTGGATTGACATTGTTTACATATTAAACTATTTACATTTCTTACATCTGCTTACAACCACTTTTGTCCTCTCCTCTCTCCTCTGTTGTTCACTTGTTTCACTGAATTTTTGTCCCTTGACTGTTTGTCACAGCCGAGTCATTAGTCGCTTCCCATTTGCATTGAGGAACGCAGAATTTAACGATTTTTACAGGATCTTGTTTGTTCAGACTGTTTATTTTTGCCGACACATTAAATAAGACATATAGAATAAAGTTTGATTGATAAAGATAAAGATTTGGTTATTTTTTCACATAAAAGTGTTCGTCACACATGATTAATTCAAGAACCATCAGAAATTTGAATATCTAACAATAATTTTAGCTTTTACAGTTTCTCGCTATGATAAATAGTGCAAGTTTGTCCATTTTTTTTTATGAAAACATGCCTTTAAAACCTGCTGGTGTATTGTGTTTTTGTTATCCTAAGTGCCTTACAATTAACTGTTGCCTGAAGAAGTTGCTTTTCATCTCTAATATATTGCATGAAAGCTGTAATTATGCAGTTTTGTGGGATTCAGGGGGGGCAGATACAACAGAAAAAGCACCATTTATTAATAAATAATGAAGAAAAAGACCTGAAAAAACACTTTCTGGATCAAATGGCTTTTGGGGCATTACTTAACTTTTTAATTTACCACCACATCAGTATTTTCAATATTAGTTCACACTGAGTTTTACAACAGTTTGGTGATTAAACCCAACCTGTGATTCTGCAGTCTGTAGTTTAAACGTAATTCTGCTAATTCTGCTATAAGGGCCCCATGGTGTCCCCTCAGGCACCCCTGGGCTTCCCTGGACCCCACACTGAGCAGTCTGCTGTGGGACGACTCCATAAGAAGCTCCGCAAACATCAGCTCACATTATCAGCCAGTCTGCTTATGAATTATTGACAACGAGACAGCGCCAAAGAGTTCATGTGATCCGCTGCCCTCTGCGTCACCTGGCCACTACTGAATTCCACCTGCCCGCTTACTAGCCTGCATGAAGTAACAGTAACACTGCAGCGACAACAATATGTTGCCTCATATGCACAGATCACCTCAGCTGCTGCTGCTGCTGCATTGGAACTAAAGGAAAACCTGCAGCAGGTGGAGAACGAGCAGGAGGAGATAAGTGATTGGCTTAGATTTGAAAGTATAGCTGTAAAATGGATTAAGTGTGTGAGGGTCTAGTGAACACCAGTAACCCTTTAATCCATGAGGTGAGGGCAGGAAGCCAGACAGAGAGAGAGGAGGGACATTTCCCGTCCAGGAATCCAGATTCTTCAGCAGCGGAGGAATGCTGCCTGGCAGCTTTAACTCCACACAGACGTTACAGCTGGAGTTTGTTTCATTAAAAGCTGCAAACGAGCACCGCAAAAGTGTATTTTACACCCAATATTTTAGCCAATGTTGCAAGGATTCAGTATTAAAGTATCTCATACAATATTTTGGGATACATATTGGATATATTATGGTATTTTAAGATAAGATAAGATAAGATATTCCTTGTTAGTCAAAGCAGCAAAAGTGAAAGAAACATCGATAAAATAGCAGTGAATAGAGAAAAAATATTCATATATTAAGGGTATTGCAATGGGTTTTACTTTAATGATTCAAGTGTCATTTGTATTTAGACGTCATAAGGAAAGAGGCAGACCAAAAACATCATCCGGCTAATGTTATTGGCGGATATTATGCTTTAATTTGGTGATATATTGGTATTTTTTTAAGACCGTGATGCAAAAAAAACCCACTTTGTTATTCAAGTCGGGAACCAGAGAGTCACTGTGATAAAATATAACTTGTGTAGAGAGATGTAACCACCACCGGACTCATGGTTAAAGGGTTTCTTTAATCAAATGTATATTTCCACAAGAAGAAATCTGCAAGGTCTGAGGTCTGAAGCTCTGTTTGAATAATTTTTCCCTTGCACAAATGTTGCCCAGCCACAAAATCAGTTTTTATAAACTTGAACGTGAATATTTTAAGGACCAAAATCTGTTTTTAGCTTAAAAAAAAGCTTTAAAAAATCTCAATTACGGACACAAGGTACCGTGTTCACTCAGGAAAAGTAAAATTGCATCATGGAAGATAAAACAGCAAACTTTTTATTCCCTAATATCGGCATCAGCCCCAAAAATTTAGCCGTGGTCGGGCTCTAAGAAACAGGAACATACCTGCAGCAAGAAAAGTGATGCATGAGGACACTGAGGACTGCAGAGAGGCTACAATTTACAACAATAAATTGTCCCCTTAAAACTGTGAGAGCCTCAAAGTACCCCGAGAGGAGAAGAAAGGCAGGGAGGCGAGCCAGCAGAGCGGGTGAGTACAGTACAAGTACACTAGGTCTCAGTGCTCCGACATGTCACTGTGATTACATTTTGTTCTCATTCAGCCTGGACAGGAGCGACAGCCACAAAGAGCACGAGTCTACATGTTACTCTTTAAATGATAGTTATATTCTTACATAACAGCTCCGCCGCCTTTCCTCAGCAGAGACGGCAGCGACTGGAAATTACCCTGCGACGCTACAACTGGTACAACGTGGTTACAGCTGAACTTAGGAGAGTAATGTGTTTATATCACGTCATAATTAAGTTGATTTAGCATCGCTTCCTGTGATATCTGACAATCTGTTTTACAGAGTTTGCAGAAAAGGATTACGTGGAAAAAATCTGAAAAACGTAAAAGTAAATATAAATGAAATATAATAAATATAATAATGAAAATAAAATATAATAAATAAAACAAATTTCTTGCAAACTGGTCTTAATTTAATTATTATTTCTGCGCATATATTGAGCTTCCTAATTGCTTTATTTTAAACACATTTTTTTAAAAATATTTAGTATATTTGGGATCGTGAAGATATATTTCTGATATATTTCAGATATTTAATTTATATTTAAAACCTTAAAAACACATTGAGGGAAACCCTTATTTCAGTTGTGCCGATGTAAATAAAACTCAACTGAAATAAAATAGATAAATGAATGAAATATATATATTTCATAAAATATAAATATTTAAATATAAAATATATGTTTTATAAAATATAAATATTTTATAAAATATAATCAATTAATTAATAAATAAATAAATAAAAGAAGAATTAACTGCATATCTATCCATTTAAAAAAATTATTAATTTAGTTTTTTAAATTAATTAAAATATGGTGATTAGAGGTGTTTCAACAGAGTAAGCTGGACTCTATTCAGCTTCAGTTATTGTGAAATCACCTACATATTTACAGCATCGCAGCAATGCTGTAAGCGGTGTATCACAGCCATTTAATCTGGTCATATTACTCGTAAAAAAAAACAAATCTCAACATGCCCAAAGTGTTATGGCTGCACAGAGCCACAAGTGATTTGAAATGCTCTCATGATGAAAAAAAATTCTCAGATGCATTTTTCTTTTTATTCCTAAGAACAATAAAAAATATGAAATCTCCGAGAATGATTTAGAGCAAGGCGAATGGAAATATTACGCTTTTAAATAAAGACAGAATTTCTAATGAATGTGGTCAGAGGGAGAATCCTCCATCATTGACTGATGTATTTGATAAAGGCCTAGTATTGACGGCAGATAGATGTTCCTAACCCTCATCTCAAGCATTCAGCAGTCTCTCTTTGCATCCGGGTTTTTGCAGCAGCAGTGCAATCAATTTAACCCAAAGCCATTTGTCTAAAGCAGTTATCCAGATCAATTACAGCAGCAGACCTCATCAGCATCCCACATCCTCCCAGTCCCCGGCTTGTCTCTGCATGTTTCTGACTACACTCCACCCTCCACACAGCGGGGGTTTCATCTAATCATTTGCAACAGTTGGGTCTGTGTCTAAGCCTCAGCTGAGCATGCAGCCGGGGTTTATAACCCTCGCTGGCTCTCACATGAGCAGGGTCTGCTTTGTCTGCTTTATCGTCAAACACATTACTGTGGAGACTAATGCAACTCGCAGCCATATAGACCGGCTGCTCCACTGCAGGCCATTGATTGGACGAGCATGGAGAAAACAACTGGATTACATAATTCATGTGATTGACTGTTCCATTTGTAGTCTTAGTCAACTGGGAGACGTAGCATCATACATCAGAGTGAATAGCACACAAACAAGTTTGTCTATCTGATGCAAAACTATGCAAAATAAAATAAAAGTGCACTGATTTCTTGCCACTTTTTTATCTGTGACTTGTGCAGTTTAATGATAATTGTAGTGTGTCTGCAGCTGTCGGCATGTCCTGTCATGACTTTCCACAATCCTGCATTACAACTGGTGATAATGATAGGTGACTCCACCTTTCACTTATTTCAGCACCGTTTCTGATTTGCTGACATAAGGAGAATGAGGGTGTGTTTGAACAAGATATGCTTCAACGCTCGAATTACCATCTCCAGATGCCAAATAATAAGTGATAAAATGGGATGGGTGTGTTTTAGAACATCCTCCGCTGTCCAAAAAAGTTCAAAATACTGCACCAAATTAGAGTTTAACAATACATGGGTATTATATTAGACGAAATAAGACTAAAGGCTAGATATCATCTTAGAATGTTGATATCTTAACATCATGAGTGCTGTCTTTTCCTTGTTTTTAAAGGCTGCACTACAGTAAAGTCTGTTACTATATGCCTTAGTCAGTATATACACATTACTGATAAGTATGTATCACTGGATTATAATCACTTTTATTCTGTAAATACTTTGTGAAAGCACCAATAATACGCCCTGTGATGTCTTCTCAACATTGATATTGAGGTGTTCCTAAAGAATATTGTGATATTTGATTTAATCGCCCAGTACTCCACAAAATATAATTTATGAATAAAGTTACATTTTTAAATAGGTTAAGATTGTAGGTGATGTAATTTAAAGATGTATAATCCACTGTACAATTAATAAAAAATATTTTTCCATAAGGTGTATTTTGAGGATGTTTTGAGGCATTGCTGCCAGTGTACTACCTTGAAACTGGCATTACTTTATGCGGAAATAAACAGACAAAACTACAACTTCCTTATAAAAAAAACAAAAAAAAACAAAGTCTGGTTGATGGTGTTTAAAACGTTTCCCAATCACTTCCCACCGAGCTGCTTTCTACTCCCTTTCGTGAGTGAAACTTAATCCGGATGAGTAGCCGCTTCGGCGGAATTTGAAACCAATAGTGATAATAAAAAAAGAGAGCGAGAGAGAGAAAAAAAGCTCAAACGCTTTCTGTCTTGTAAAGAGAGAACAGGAGATAAAGCTAAATTGAGAGCCCTACACACACACACATACACAAAGGTTGTTGTAAAAACTTACATATCTGCTGATGAGGGTCCGAAGAGTGCTGAAATCCATCCCCATCCTGTTCCTCTTTCCTCTCCGGACACTTCTTCTTATTCTTTCTGAGTCCAAAGGTGGCTTTACTGTCGGCGCTAACTTCTTTTGAATTCTCCTCCTTTGTCCATGACTTTTACTCCCTTCTTTTCTTCCTGAAAATTATAAAAAAAAAAAGGCTCGGTCCGACGGAAGACAGCAGCTTAAACCTGGACTCACCTACGGGGGGCTGTAACAGGCTTTACTGGTATCAGGAGGAGTGGCACTTCATACAGGCACAGACTAGTGGGCTGCTCCTCCTCCCAGACCGGGACCAAACCACTCTCCGTCTCTGCTCCTCTGCGCGTGGACTAATAATCTCCTTGCCTCGCGCGGCGGCCAAAGGAGCTTTTCTCTCATCTACGTCACGAGGAGCCAGGTGCCGGCTCTGGCTGGGGGTGAGCGCATGCGCAGCTCCAGTGTTTTTGGTGTGTAATTGATTGGACGTTTCAGTTAATTAGGATATTGATTTGTTTTCTCGGGAGACTCGTAACGGTGCACCAAAGACAAAATTAGAAAAAAACAAAAAACACGACAACTTTTAATTAAAATTAGCTAAATGTAATGAGAGGTCAGTGAATAAAATTTACATGATTTGTGTGTGTGTGTGTGTGTGTGTGTGTGTGTGTGTGTGTGTGTGTAAGACACCCCGACACCCCAGTGGTGCTGTCCATGCCAGATGGTGCTGAAATAATTAAAAAACATGTTTTCCCCCCATGCACTGGTCAATTTTGAGATTTTGGGTTATTTAAAAAAAAATGATATATGTATTTTTTATTGAGCATACATTACACATAATGCATTCAAGAGTCGTTTTCACAACCATTACTTTTACACTTTTACATATTGTGCATGTAATTCTAGAATACTGTAATTGGCATAAAGGAAGCTTTTTTAAAGGAAAATAATAATAATCATCATCATCATCATCATAAATAAATAAATAAAATGCAATAACATGTTATACAAAAAAAACAAGCATTTCTTCAAGAATAGTGTAAATAAAACATTCAACAAAACACAGAAAAACAAAAAAACAAAAACAAAAACAAAAACAAAACAAAAACAAACAAAAAAAAAATGTATATATATATATATATATATATGTGTGTGTGTGTGTGTGTCATAAACTTTTTAAACAAAAATAAATTGTCCTTATGTAGTTTCTTAGTGATAAGTAAATGTTTAAAATGATTAAATATGAGCTTATCCCTAAAAACATGGCAAAAATTTATTTTTTTATGGTTGTTGAAATAATGCTTATTTATGGAGTCATTTTGAACCTGACTTAAAACACTGTTTAGATTTCTGTTCAGGGATTTTTTTTTTGCAAATTAGCACATATGTGATCAGACAATAACTCATTTGCATATTTAAACATGCATTTTCAGAAAACTTGTCACACAATAAATGATCTAAAACCATCAGTGTGCAAGTGTGAGAAGGGCCAGAACTACACATCACGGTGCTGTGTTTCCGGGGGGGAATGTTTTCATTCGTTTGTCCATCCTCGGTTTCCTGGAGACGCTTTTCGGCGGGTTCTGTTGAAACACCAGCGTCAAACTCACCGCCATGTTAACGACATGACTACCAAGACTTCCGGTTGTTTTCTTCAAAATAAAACCCCTCAAGAGAATTAAACGTTTTTCCTTTAAAAAACAAACAAACGTAAAATTAGTCGAATTTGATTGATTAAACAGCCATATATTGATTTGTTTTTTGTCACATGTATCATTTTTACATCAATTGAATTGAATATATTATATATATTTATGACAATGTGATATGATTATTCTTTGTTATATTATTTTATAGTTTGGCTGCTTTACATTTTCAGCCCTTCTAAAGGAGCTTTTACACCAGGATTTTAATTCAAACCAATAGTGCTGCAAAAGCCAGCATGCACAAAATGTGTGAGTCTATGAAAAAGTGTTTTTTTTTTGGATCACGAAACCTGCATCTCAATTTAGTGACCGATTGTGAAGTTTATTTTAAAAGCTGATGGTTTGCAGTGAAGACCATGAGTGAAAGACCTGTGCACACACAGTATATTAGTCAGTTTTCATAGTTTTTCTTAGCCTAGTTTTATCTTTTTTTCTACGTAAACTGCATTTAAGTGCATATATACCATATATTTTTAATATATATATATTTTTTTCTTATTTCTATTCCTTCGTTCGGTAACAAAAGCCAATGGGGTATTGTCAGTATTAATTATAGTCAATTATTATAATACTAAAATATCTAAACATTGTGATTGCTTCTGTAGTAATATATCAGCAAGTGAAAATTGAGCAACTGATTTAATTTAAATTGAACTTTGTTTTATAATTCAGCTGAAATCCTCAACTCACATAACTGGTAACCTACTACAATATGAAATAATTTCTATGCTGTCAGTCTTTGCTAAAAGTACTTCAAGATAGCTTGATATTTTATTCTAATATATAAATCCTTTTGGACAGTCAAGCAGGATAAGAAAATGGAAGCTTTTATTTTGAAGGAAACACGGCGCCCATGCGGTCATATTCTTCCTGCGTCGCGTTAACTTGACTCAACTTGTCAAAATGGCGTTGTTCGTAATAGGAGACCGGAGTTAGTTCATATTATTCACTGCCATTTATTCCGTTATTGGGCAACAAACGCAGCATCAGCCACGACAGAATGGCGACCCTGGATCAGAAATCACCCAATGTGCTCCTCCAGAGTCTCTGCTGCAGGATCACCGGCAAAAGTGAAGGTACAGCAAATGTCATAGCGAACCTCATTGAAAAAATCTGCACTTTATCGTTTCTCTCTCTATTACTGATCGTCCACGTTGTACACATGATTTAAAGTCATGGACTGAATTCTTATCGTCTAATGTCAAATACGGCTTATATTTTTCACACCAGGGTGTAAACATTTTGGTGAAAATAAACAAAACTATTGACGATGCTTGCGCCGGTCTAACCTACTGGGGATTTTTTTAAACAATATTTTCATTTGTTTTCAAGTTTTACAATGAAATTCAAACAAACAAAAGTAAATGATAACATACATAAAGAATGCAGACCTTCATACACACGAAATTATATATGTATACATCAACGCACACATGCATGCACACGTATGCATACCTAAACATGTACATACATATATTCTTATAGACACACCCGCATACAAACTTTTACATATATACACGGTAACATATACACATAATAATAATAAAGATAATTTTAATTTCCTGCTGTTTTTTGTGACGGAAAGTTGCAGAAAACGTGAGGAATTTTGCAGAAATTCAAGATGCCTGCTCTTTTGGACATATGCCGAATTGAAGAGTGGCAATAAACAAGCACAAATCCTATTATTATACTTGTTAATAATTGAGATAAATGGATTTTGGTTTTAGTTTAGCTGTGTTGCACGTAGCAGGGCTAGGTCCCCGTAGCTGTCAGCCAATGGGCTTGGCTAGATGCTGCACATCCCGCTGAACAGCTTCACGGTCCCTCCAGCTGTCACTATAACACACCGTTAGCATTGGTTTTATGAAATGGTTAGCTATGCAATTCAGATAAGTTGACTATGAGCATGCTAGCTAGTTAGCTTCCATAAACAACACACTGTTTGCATGGTTATTGGATGCACTTGTGTCTTGCTAGCTGCAGGCCTCTGCTGGATGCTGGCATCTCTGCATGCTTGATTAGAGGAAAAATACCAATATGATCCTGTGTTTTTCAGTCTATTTGCAGCTTTAACCCTGTGATCAAAGAGACCAAAGCTTTGAAGGCAATGTTTACAGACGTGTTGGGCTGTATTTCTAACAGAGAGTTAGCCATTCTATCATAATTAACATTTATTTTTCATATCCCAGTATTTAAGTTAACAGTATTTTATTGTGCATTTTAACTTGATGATGGGGGGGGGGAAACTCCTGGTGACAACTGTTGGTCTTTTCTGCCATACTTTAAAGTGATGCTCATATATATCATGACCTTTTAGTTATTACCTGTTATTTATTTCTCCAGCTGAAGTCGCCCACCAGTTCCAGTATGCAGTACGAGTCATTGGCAGTAACTACGCCCCCACTATTGAACGGGATGAGTTCCTGGTGTCAGAGAAGATCAAGAAAGAATGTAAGTGCCTTCTGGACAAATATTGTCCCCCAATGAACATACATTATTACTGTCAGTTTCTGGAATAACACAGACCACGAACTCATTTCCATAGTTCACCTGCAGTGTTTTGTTCTGTTTAGTCTTCATGGCGTTTTTCTAATCTGCCCGCCTCTTTTGCTGTCTGTTCGGTTTCTATGAGGTCCCTATTTGCCTTTCATGTTGGAGCCACTCCACAAAAAAGTCAAAAATCTTTATTGCACCATCATAGCAAATCCCAGTAGACTTTCTTAGTAGCCAAGATAGCACCATTAGTGGGAAAACATCGATCCGAGCTTTGACGCAGAAAATAAAACAAAA
Organism: Centropristis striata; assembly: GCF_030273125.1. Taxonomy (NCBI): domain Eukaryota; kingdom Metazoa; phylum Chordata; class Actinopteri; order Perciformes; family Serranidae; genus Centropristis; species Centropristis striata. The sequence goes on along the minus strand of NC_081540.1, from coordinate 7,364,808 downwards.
ATAGTGCAGCACTTACTGTACAGAATCTTTATTCATCCCAGGTCTGCAGGTTGACTTATGGGAATTTTGTTAAAGCATTTTTTAATTGTTATGGTGATGCCATAAAAATGATGGTCCATCTCTTAAAATCTGTGCTTTTAAGACATCCTAATGATTTCCCAGGCACAGTGGAAGGACAGGTTTGAGAGAGAGCTGTGCATCCTGTCTGGACTCTGCAGTTTAAGTCACCATGTTCAAATCCTAAATAGGCTGTTTTATTTGTGAAAAGCTTTCTTTTCATTGTTGTGTCTTAATGCTGTTGCAGTGCTGAAGCAGAGGAGAGAAACAGACGCTGCTCTGTTCTCAGAGCTGCACAGAAAACTACAGACGCAGGTTGGTGTTTGTGTCTCTTACAGAAACAATGAATGTACATATTATTTATACATTATTTAAATATGGATTAGCTATTAAAGGATTAGTTTGGATTTACCCAGTGGTGGAAAAACTATTCAGATTTCTTACTTAAATAAAAGTACTAATACCACACTGTAATTACTCCACAACAAAGTAAAACTCCTGCATTCAAAACTTACTTTACTACAATATTTGAGTAAATGTACTTTCACCACTGGATTCACCTTCATGTAATACACTAACTGTGAAAATATATCTCCTAAAATCCCACTTTAATTCATCCACACTGTCCGTTTAATGTAATTTTCTGTGCTGTGTTTGTCAGAGTGTTCTGAAGCATCGCTGGTCTGTTCTCTACTTGCTGCTCAGCCTCTCTGAAGACCCTCGCAAACCATCCAGCAGGGTGAGATGCACACACACTCATGTTTTTCTTTCTTACTAATAATAAAGGTATAAAAATTAAGCGTGAAGGCACCTCACCTCCTCATCACGTCCCTGTCCTACTCAGGTCGGGAATTATGGAGCGCTCTTCGCCCAGGCCCTCCCCAGGGACGCCCACTCCACCCCGTTCTACTGCACCCGGCCCCAGAGCCTGGCCCTGGGCTACGGGGAGAGGAGCGCTGGTCTGTCAGCCAGTGTGGGGACCAGCGGCATCTCCAGTCTGGGAGTGTACACACTGAACGGGCCCACGGCGACGCCACAGTCACTGCTGGCTGGGTGAGCATCTTTAGATCAGCTTCTACACACACACACACACACACACACACAATGCCAATGACAGATCACTGCAGGTGAATAGGGGAATTTTTTTAACTTAAAGATATCACCATTAAACTTCCCCAGTTTGTTATTTTATATTCAGACAATATTTTTTTGCATTCCGTTTTTTTTTTTAAATGTTATTTTTGGATATGCAAATGAGGTGTTAACTCATTAAATATGCACTAATTTGCATATTTTCCAGGACATAAATCTGAACATTGGATACAGCAAATTTCAAAGTTATTGTTTTATTCTGTTGATGTATTAGATTCAAGGGTTTTTTACACAAGGAAATTGGGATGTCTTTTTTTTTTTTTTTTATCATTTTATGAATCAGAAAATACTGTGAAATGGGATTCAAAAAATCTATTTTCTTCATGTTTTTAGGGGGAAAAAGTTCTATAAATCAGGATATGAATGGTATATAGACCAACCTCTGTAAAAAAAATCTTCAGAATATAGTTAGGAATAAAACTAGTAAGTTTGGTGTCTGTAAGTGGAGCTGAAGTTTTATGAGATTTAAGAGATTTATGGCTCAGAGCATGAGAAAAAACTCATTTTGAGAAATCGCCGTTTAAAGATTTCATACATTCTTAATATTTGAAGACAAAATATAGTAAAATATACACTTAAATGTTTGTTTCGGATTTAAAAATTGCATGAAGTGTCTCACCATTAGTAATCAGATGGCACATTAACAGAGAGATAACCAACATCTTTCTAACGTGTGAGCTGTGTTTAAGCAGATTCAGCTGGGAGGCTCTGGGGAGAAGTGGGTTATTTATCTGATGCTCGTCCTGTAAAACCACTCAGCGCCAGATAAAGGAAGCATCAATTAACACCAGAAAATAAACTTGCCTCTCAGCTCCAACCTCTTATTAATCATTTTTATGAGGCATCAGAAGGCTATTTAATTCCATTTATCCTTATTAATAATGCAGGAGTCCTTCAGTTACAAATGGTCATTGAGCCGTCCGAGCTCATCTTTTGAGTCAGGAAAGAGCAAATCCTTACAACCAATTTATACTCTGAAAACACACAGTAGTGGTGCTTTAATTTGCAGAAAATTTGCTTTCAGCTTGTTTTCTTCCAAGTGCATCGTCTGATACTCAGTTAACCCATTAAGACCTTAAAAAAACCTCTAAAACCTTTAGCATTGTTTCAAAACGACCTCACAAAACCTGAAAAACTGTTTCCTAAATATTAAGTTTCTCAACCTCTGTAGCAGATAGAGACATTAAATAAAAACGATCTGAAAGCTTAAACTCCTGGCTTTAACTGTAATCATTGCTTAAGTGAATTAATATTTTTTAAAACCTTAATAAACCACAACAAAAAAAGCCATATTTTCAATAAAACGAACAGTTGTTAGTAGTGCAATAACCGTATCACACTGTTCAACCTTATTTTCTGTCAATTATTCTGTGTGGAGGTACGGAATCATTTTCTTTTGTTTTGTTTTTTCCTCTTTTGCCTTTCACACATGCATTAAGAGAGTCCCGTTGCATCTTATTAGTTACTCATCTTTAAAAAAAACCCCGACAAAATCAACCAAAACATGCAGACATCTCATCCGGTCTTAAAGGTATATACACACAAACGTTGCATCTGATCTAAATGGGTTAAACAGGTTGTAAGAGCCATTTTGCTTTAATTGTTTTTTGTTTGTGCCTCCCACCACCGGGTGGAGAAGAGCGCTCATTATAGGTCCTGATGTGATGAGTTAATATAAGGCACCGGTGTATGACTGATTGTTGTGAGATGCCTGAGAGGCACACAGTTTTTTGACCACAGAAATGTGATGTATAAGTTGGAAATATAACTTTATTTGTTTAAGAAATAGGAATACCTTTGTTTGGAAATATTACAATAAACTCAGTTAATTTATAAAACACTATAAACAGGAACTCATCATACTAGTGGCATTTTTTTCGAGTAGCAATCGGGTCACTACACAGGTTATTGGAGCATTTGCTCATGCAGTCAGATGGAGTTGTTGGTGGACAGAGGAGGGGAGACAGTGGAGGCAGATCATGCCAAATCTGTCATTTAAATAAGGATGCTTTTAAAGGGAATGGGAAGAGATTGGTTGGATTGATTGGAGACTTAATACACCAACTTTGCACCTAGATTATGTGCTATTTACCTTGCAAAAGTGGAATTGGACACATCCTAAATGCACTTGCACCATGTACTTAAGATCATGCACTTTATATTGTTTAAATAGGGCCTAAGTCTCTGTGTGTGTGTGTGTGTGTGTTTCAGTCAACCTCCTCAGTCTGCAGCAGCAGGCGGTCAGCCTCTGGGCTCTCGGCTGGCCTGGGCTCTTCCTGTCAGCTGCTCTCCGTCCTCCGCTCTGGCGCCAATCGCCACTCGACCGCCGCTCGGACCTCCAGTTCCCTCCTCCAGACTCGTGCGTCCTCGCCGAGACGGTGAGCGACCTGTATAAACTCAGAATGATGACATACGAATGTGCAACACAATAAAGAATCCAAATTTTATGAACTTATAACAGTGTTTTAGCTCAAACTTTGTGTGAGAGCTCTGACTGTGTCCCAGTAAATCCTCCGTCCTCTCGTCCTCTGTGGGTTCAGGGGAGGTGAGCGAGGCGTCGCTGGTGCGGGACATCCTCTACGTCTTCCAGGGGATCGATGGGAAGTTCATCAAGATGAGCGCCCAGGATAACTGCTACAAAATAGACAGCAAGGTACGTGAAGCTGCATCCAGGCTTGTAAAGCTTTTAATGGACAAATCAGTTCAGCAGGTTGCAGCAGTGCAGCTCAGGTCACCGTCATCCCACAACCACTGAGACACTGCAAACGGTGGCTGTTTATAGCATGAAAAGCAGCTTTATATACCATATTTCTTTTCTTTTTTAAATAGAAATTGTCATATACTTAGCACATTGTTATTACAAACTGGTAGAGTAAGATAAATGGTGAGAAAAAAAGTAAATAAAATAAAATGTGTGCATTTGATTAATGCTGTTTATACATTTTCAAAGCCCAGATTTAAAATAATTAAATACATAAATAAAATACTTTATTAATAATAATAATAATAATAGAAATTAGAGCATATACCAAATATAGTCTCTCAGCCTCATTTTGTATAATTTGAGTCAGTCTGCAATTTCGAAAAGGACAAAAATAGTTAATGAGCTGCTATAATGTTCTTGTTTTGTTAGTTTTTTTTCATTTTGTGTCCTTTTCCGAAATTGCAAACTGACTCAAATTATATAAAATGAGGCTGAGAGACTATATTTGGTACATGCTCTAATTTCTTATTTTCTTATTATTGCTACATATTTTTTCTTAATTACAATAAATTAGGGTAAAAAGAGGCGCTAAAATAACAATAAGCTGCTACAAGCGTTTTTTTTGTTACTTAAGCTGCATTTCTTCCCCTTAATTTATTTTAATCAAGAAAAATATTAATAATAATTTCTTTAAGTAGGAATTTTAGATGCTCCGTGTCATCAAACATCTAAAACACTGAGAATTTAAAATCTAAAAGTAGTTCTTTATCTATTTTTCTGACGGGGCAGAGTTAAAGCAGTGGCCACCACATTATCCAGAATATGATATCAATGCTGCTGTTGTTGATTGGACTGTAAAAGAAAGATTCAACAGATCAATATGAAGCTTTTTGGCTCCGTGCCACATCGACCTCTCTTTTCTCTTTTCTTTTCTCCGTCCTGTCAATTTCTTTTATTCCCCTTTCATCCTCCTCTCTGGTTTTATCGATGGGAGCCCTCAGATGTAACCTGTCCCGTATTCTCTCAGTGCTACTAAACATAGACTTGTGGTCAATGCGCTGCTACGGTCCTGATGGAGAAGGAGCCACTGAGAGCAGAAAATAAACGAGTCAAGGATGGAGATATTTTGGACTCTTCTATGGCCACTTAACCTGCCTCTGTAAAGCTTTTGGGATAAAAGGTTTTGTTAAACGCATACAATTTTAATGCGTCATTAAATTTAAATCTTCCTTCACTGGAAAAAGTATCCGCTGCCAAATGATGGCCAAGCCAGTCATAAAAGCTACATTATGTAAATTACAGGAATCTCCATGACGTAATTCTGTCGGTGTCATTTCTTTATTTAACATTAACTCATCAATGTGTCTTATGAAGGTCGATTTGCACCAAAAAGATCCTGTAAGTCATTGTGAGAAACTCTCAAAATAATTACTTTTTTTGTGTAAATATTCACACTAAATAACAGGATTTGCTCAGCCTGCTTCCCCCGCGATCCGGTCCCAGATAAGTGGATGAAAATGGATGCTTTCTGTTTTTATTCACGTTTTACACAGCACACATAACTTTTTTGGGATTGAGAATCTTTCTATTAACTATAAGTATTAAAACAAAGACTTAATTATCTCGAAATCATGAGTGGGTACCTCAAAATAAAAATTAAATGTTTTTTTCTTTAGAAAAGGCAATATTACATCATGCACACAAATAATTTCAATGATTTACCAATTAACCATTTTCCAGTTTTTCACAAACACGTATACAAGCATAATGCATAAGGAAGCAAACATAACTCAGATCTGTTAGTTTGGCACGTAAAGGGCTACCACATATCAACTTATGCATCATTCTCACTACTACTAATATTGTGCAGCTTCTGCACTTAACCTTCATACATATTCCCGTCACACACATTGTAAGTTACTAACTATAACTATAACTATAAACAGTTGAACCAAGGGAGCTCACGTGTCTGTTTCTGTCTTATTTCTTTTTCTTTTACTGGTGGAAATGTTTCCAGAGTTTATTTCTCCAGCATTTTAATTTCTATAAACTACAAGCATGGAGACAAATTAAAACCATCAAAGGAAACCTGTGCATGTATTGTTTCTGAGCAGAGCTATTTTGCTTTCAAACTGTACAAATCTCAGCTAAAAGCACCAACATATGCAATGTGCGGCTGTTTTGTTACGAACTTAATTATAATACAAAATAGATATCAGTGACCCAGTATAGATAAATAATTAATATACAATCAGTATTGTTTTGTTGAAACAAAAATCATCATATGCATCATTTCCTTTCTGTTTTATCAAAGATAACACACAGAGGGGTGTATGTGTTGTAATGTGTGCTGTGCCTCACCAGGTGGTGCTGTGCAAGTCCCTGAGAGACACCAGCAGCAGACTGGCCGAGCTCGGCTGGCTCCACAACAAAGTCAGGAAGTACACCGACGCCAGGAGCCTGGACCGGGCCTTCGGTCTGGTCGGACAGGTGTGTGTGTGTCTGCCAGTGACCTTCTTTTTGATTCTAATCCTCCACTGACCATCGTCTTTCTTCTTCTCCCCTCAGAGCTTCTGTGCCTCGCTGCACCAGGAGCTGAAGGAGTACTACAGGCTGCTGTCTGTCCTCCACTCCCAGGTACTCAGATCAAACAGGACCAGACAGACTGACACTGAAACTTATTGTCACAAAAAAAAAGTGAACAATCAAACTGCTGTAATCGTGTGTGTGTGTGTGTGTGTGTGTGTGTGTGTGTGTGTTGTAGCTGCAGGTGGAGGATGAACAAGGTGTGACTGTGTGCACGGAGAGCAGTCTGACTCTCAGAAGGCTCCTGGTCTGGATGTACGACCCCAAAGTACGACTCAAAACGCTGGCGGCCCTCGTCGACTTCTGCCAAGGTGTGTGTGTGTGTATTCTTATATGTCATACAAAGTGAGGACCGAGACAGGTTTTTAACCAGCACAGTGAGGACATTTTTGGAATGTGAGGACATTTTGGCCGATCCTCAGGGGCGAAGGAATGCATTAAGTCAATGAGGGTCCTCAAAAAGATAGAACCACAAGGATGTGTTTGTGTATTATTGTACATCATACATAGTGGGGACCAAGACCAGTTTTTAACCAACACAGTGAGGATCTTTTTGGAATGTGAGGACATTTTTGAATCATTTCCAAAGTCCTGTCTGAAGATAAAGACCTAGTTTTAAAATTAAGACCACAATGAGATTTAAGTTGGGGCTAATGTAAGGGGCTAAGCAATGCATCATGCCAAGGAGGGTCCTCAAAAAGATAGAACTACAAGGAGGTGTGTGTACACCTGGACATAGGATATTTTTGGAGTGATCACTTCTCCAAAGGCCCATTTGAGGGTTAAGACCTGGTTTCAAATTTCAGACTACAATGAGGTTTTGAATGAGGGTCGTCAAAAAGATAGAATTATAAGGATGTGTGTGTGTGTACAAACTTGTACATCATACATAGTGAGGACCGAGACAAGTTTATAACCAGCACAGTGAGGACATTTTTTGTAATTTGAGGACATTTTGGCTGTGTGTGTGTGTGTATTATTGGGTTTTTGGATAGGAGGGTCGACACACTACATTTAATGCAGAATTTGAGCATTATCGCATTTCATTCTGTGTTCAGGTCGGAAAGGAGGCGAGCTGGCCTCAGCGGTCCACTCCTACGGGAAAACAGGAGACCCACAGATGAGAGCGCTGGTTCAACACATCCTCAGCCTGGTGTCGCACCCCATCCTCAACTTCCTGTACAGGTGGATTTATGACGGCGAGCTAGAAGACACCTACCACGAGGTACACGCACTTCTCTGTTGATCTTTTCAGCCCTAAATACGGTGTTCAAAGCTTAATGAGCTTCCCTGAGGTCCAGCAGGATTTATGGGTTGTTTCTGGGACATTGTTCCGTTCAACTGCTCTGACCCCAGTGAGAAAGAACATTAGTGAGAGGAGGAGGGAGGAGAGGAGTAAAGAAAGAGGAGAGGGGCAGGACAGCTTCTTCAATGAGGACTGATGAGAGGAGTGTAATGGAGAGCCTGGTGATGGATGCTCCTCCTGTACTTCCTCCTGCCCTTTTCTCTCTCTCTGTTTCTCTATCGCACACAGTATTTATGTGTCCAGCATTAACTGTTAGTCATCGCTGGACTCTGGGCTTAAGTGCTGTGTTTAAGACCGGAGAGACAAAGTTATCGCACCTATCAGGAGGGAAATTACCCTGAAGATCACACGCGTTAACTCTCTGAACCCCACAACCTGCCGTACTTCCATTCAAATCTAAACTTTAAATAGGAATATTTAATCAAAATACATTTTTTTACATGTCTTATTTAAAATTTCAGTAGAAATAACCTTTTGCATCAACCAGATCTTGTAAAAAAAAACCCCAACTAATTAATTAATTTCACACTCATCAGCACAACTGGGCTGAAATCAACAGTAATCAAAAAAATTGAAAAAAAAAAGTAATCTTTTGGCATTTAAATTGTATTATATTGCACAAAATAAATTTTTCAGTCCTCCCTACTTCAAGCCATGAAGTAGGGAGAACTCCATAAATGTGTAGAACTTGTATATATTGCAGTATACATTGCCACAGTGAGTAAAATGTGAGCAAAAAATGGCCTGAAACAGCTTGGGGTTCAGAGGGTTAAACAACACCTGCAAATATGGAGTAAATATGAGATATTTCTAGATTAATTGAGATTTGTTGTTCAGCTGCCTAACAGTACATGTTTTTAATTTCTTGCTTTACGTGTTGGTGAATGTTTTATTTACCTGTAGCACATTGAGGAAAGCTCCAATGGTCGGGTTTTACTCCAACAGAGCTCTTTCTTACGATATTGCCATTTTCTTCTGAAAGATATGAAGCCATTAAACATATCAGTTTTATTAAACAAATCCTGAATGAATCCTCTTAGTCATATTACTGTTACTTGGGGTTGGAAAATGATTCAAAGGCCGGTTGCACAAAGCATCTTAAGATTTCTCCATAAGTATAACACTTTTTCCTTTGCTGAGCAACTTATTTAAAGGTGTTGCACAGAATCTCTGAACAAGTTTCCTTAGTCAAGGAACTGTAAGGGATTTGCAGTAGTAAAAGTATTGTTTCCTTTTTCTAAGTCGGCCTGAGAAGTTGCTAAAATGGAAGAAGGAAAGAATAGAAAACCAAATTGGTCGGAGGAGGGGAAAAAAAATCACATTTCTAGAAGAATTCATAAAAGAAAGAACATACTAAAAAGTACTAGTTGTAGTTTTAAAAGTATTTTGAACCAAAATAAACGAATGTGGAAGGAAGCTGGAATAAAATAATTCCAAAAAAATTACAGTTCTGAATAGAATATATTAATATAATCGAATGATCTTAATCGTCATTGCACAAGACAACAAAATTTAGTTGGAGCAGTCCTCTAGCTGTGCAGCAATATATAGAAAATAAGTTAAAAAAGAAATGTAGAAAAATATGTACATGCATGTTATACAATGAAAGGCTCCTGAGGAGAAGCTTCTGGCTAAAAAAACAACTAATTACAACTGTTTCACACAAATTAAGCAATTCCTTCGGTATTAGACCAAGACGAGGAGGAAAACTTAAGACTTGAGGATGTTTTGTGTAACAGATTTTATTTGAAGGAAACCTTAACTTGGATTTAAAGGACATTTTTTAAGCTGCTTTGTGCAACTGGCCACAGCAGTGAAACTCTGTAGACTTTTATTCCAGATAATGGCTTGTGTGAAATAGCTCAGTAGAGATAGATTCATAGCAAAGCTGACAGTTGGAGTCGGTGTACTTGTGGTATGAAGCCTTCAGTGTGCCCATTATAAAGTCAGCTGGAGCTATTGTAGTACTCTCTGAAGTAAGTGGACAATCGAAGCGAGTGTGACAAAGGATGAAAACTTCTGTCATCGACTGCACACTCAGTCTGCAGAGCTTTTTATTCAGCTCTTAACTTTGCTCTCTTCAAAGGCTCTATTCAGGTTGTCGGTATCATCGGTTCTACATTAAATAAATGTGAAATTCTTTTTGTAGTTCTTTGTAGCATCAGATCCCAACGTGAAGACGGATCGTCTGTGGCACGACAAGTACTCCCTCAGGAAGTCAATGATCCCCTCATTCATCACCATGGACCAGGCCCGCAAGGTACACACACACACACACACACACACACAGACACAGACACATTGTTGTACTTCTATCTTTGTGAGGGCCCTCATAGTTTTTATTAGTCTTGTTGTTATTTTTAGTTTTTTGTATGGGGTATTTGTTGTGTGGGAGATTAAAAGAGGTCAAATAAAAATTTTGCCTTTATTTCCTTTGCCTGATCCATCTTCATCATGTATGAAAAACGTTTACATAGACAAAAAGAAAGGACATTTTCACTATGATTTTACTTAGTTTTAGTTAGTTTTGTAACCACAAAATACAGTTTCAGTGAGTCATCGTTTTTTTAAAACATAAGCCTAATTGTAACCTTAACCCTTAAAAAAAAAAAGTCTGAAATCTCAAAAAAGCCTTTGAAGAAGTGAGGATCGGCCGAAATGTCCTCATTTCTCAAAAATGTCCTCACTCTGTTGGTTAAAAATGTGTTCTGGTCCTCACTTTGTAGGAAGTACAAGAACACACACACACACAGTCTCACACACACACACACACACACACACACACACAGAGAAAAGACCCTTTAATAGCTAGCTCACATCACACAACTTTTGGCCTTGATCTTACACTTGCTGTCAGCAAAATACACTCACTGGCCACTTTATTAGGTACACCTGTTCAACTGCTTGTAGCACAAGTATCTAATGAGCAGCATGCACATGGCGGCAACTCAATGCATTTAGGCCTGTAGACATGGTGATGAGGAGCTGCTGAAGTTCAAAGCGAGCATCAGAATCAAAATCAAAGGAAGAAAGTTGATATTAATGACTTGGCATGGTTGTTGGTGCCAGGCGGCGGGGTGTTTCAGAAAATGCTGATCTACTGGAACTTTCATGCATGTAGTGAAGTAGAAGAAAAAGAAGTTGCATATGCGGAAATACTCAAGTACTTAAGTACAATACTTGAGTAAATGTACTCAGACATTTGATTAGGTACACCTTGCAAGCTAATAATGTGGCTGGTGAGTGAACAAAAAACTTGTGCATGGTATTATTACATCATTTGTCACCTCTCACACATGCTTTCATAACAAAACATATTTTTAGTCCTTGGCCATTCCTCCTGGTGAAAGATCCTGCAAAAACGTGTGAGTTTGTGTGACCAGTACAGAGATCAGGGCTGAAACGGACATATCACCTCTTTCTGTCTCTCCTCTCTAGGTTCTGCTGATTGGTAAATCCATCAACTTCCTGCATCAGGTTTGTCACGACAGAACGCCACCAGGGAAAATCACGCCAGCATGCAAGTCTGCAGACACACCAAAAGATGGTAAGAGTCAAACAATTTCACAACAAGCTGATATCTTTATATTAAAAGTATTTGCACATAATGGGACATCTTTGAAAAAGACGATTAATAACATAATATATGCTGAAAATGTGATATTTGCTGGCTTTACTGGGACTTTATCGGTTTGTTTTCTCATCGACGTCAGTGACCAATAAGAGGTCTCTCTTTTAGTTTCGTCCTCGTCGTATTGATGTTGTAACATTGACGTAGGCTTAGTGGACAGGCAGTGATCGATGCTCTTACCACTCGCTGTCCTCGTCTCTATTTGACGATGAAGAGGAAAGAGGTATACTTAGCCATATTCTATTGATTCAGTCTGTAGGACTTCATCTGACCAGTTTGATCTGTAGCTTTTACTGTACAGCTGAAGGACACCACGCTGTCCTCTCCCTCACCGTCCAGCAGCAGCGGTCAGGTTCCACCAGGAGAGGATATTTGCGCGCTTTACCTTGACTCTAAAAGAAAAGCATATCATGCAAGTGATGCAGAACATATGCAAACAGCAGCAAGTACCCATTCATGTTGAAACCAAAGGCAGGTTTGGTAGGTTTTCTTCTTTTTAAAAATCGCCAAAATTTCAGCCTTTATCAGAGTCAAAACTTAAAGAAAAAAGGAAATACAAATGTCACATTTTCACATTTCATTTCTGACAGTCCTTGAATGAATTATGTGTGACGAAATAAACAAATCTAAGCTTGAAATAGTAATATTTTGTTCTATATTTTTGCCAAAAATGAACCAATTGCACGAACCAGATCCTGCAAAAAAAAACTAATAAATTGTGCGTTAAGAATGACGGTAACATGACAGCAATTTACTGAATCTTGAGCTGAACTGCAAATTGTTTACACAGAGTCGAGAGGAGAGGACAAGACACATAGATTCCAATTTTAATTAAAATTATATATATAATTTTACCATTTGATGGCATTATAAGAACAAACTTCAAATTTCTAGCCATCATTGTATTATTTCCATAGAGGTGCAGGATTTGTATATTCCAGTGAAAAAACAATAACAAGAAAAAAAATGAAGACACAGTTTGAGGATCAGAGTTCATCACCTTTTCATCTGTCTCCTCATAGCTGCTGAGCTGCTGTCAGACCTGGAGGGGGCGTTTCAGGAGAAGATCGACGCCGCCTACTTTGACACCAGTAAATACCTGCTGGACGTCCTCAACCGCAACTACCTGCTGCTGGAGCATCTGCAGGCCATGAGGAGATACCTGCTGCTGGGACAGGGGGACTTCATCAGACACCTCATGGACCTGCTCAAGTTAGAAACACACATTTTGAACACATGCTGAGCTGCTGCGTTATATTTCTAAAGATGACTTTGAATGTCAGACAAAATATTAATCTATTTCTTTTTGTCCCAGGCCAGAGTTGGTGCGTCCTGCCACCACTCTGTACCAACACAACCTGACTGGGATCTTAGAGACGGCAGTCAGAGCCACAAACGCCCAGTATGACAATGCAGAGATCCTCAAGAGGCTGGACGTACGCCTGCTAGAGGTAATGTGTGTGTGTGTGTGTGTGTGTGTGTGTGTGTGTGTGTGTGTGTGTGTGTGTGTGTGTGTGTGTGTGTGTGTGTGTGTGTGTGTGTGTGTGTGTGTGTGTGTGTGTGTGTGTGTGTGTGTGTGTGTGTGTGTGTGTGTGTGTGTGTGTGTGTGTGTGTGTGTGTGTGTGTGTGTGTGTGTGTGTGTGTGTGTGTGTGTGTGTGTGTGTGTGTGTGTGTGTGTGCTGCACATTCGACTTTTGTGTTCTGACATTTGTCCTTTTGTTGGCTCCAGGTGTCTCCTGGTGATACAGGCTGGGATGTTTTCAGTCTGGACTATCATGTTGATGGACCGATTGCTACGGTAAAACACACACACACACACTTTCAGAACTAGAGCAACAGATTTATCAGTTGACAGATATTCTCGGTCGATTTTGGCCTATCAAAGGCATATCATTAATGTGTTTATACTGTCTGATATGTGTCATTATGAAAAAGTTTTTTACACAATATATAATGCAGAAGATGTTGCTTGGCTTGAATTAGAAATGGTGTTAGCCATTTTTTTTTTTAGTTCAACAGTTTGACTGAAACTGAACAGTAATGATGTCTATTTATCTATTTATTTTATTCCTATTTATTTTCTCAGTTATCATTTATAGAATTGGCTGACAATGTAATACATTGTATAATGTATAATAATGTTAAATATTTAATATAGTTTTATGTTTGAGAAAGTAGCTCTCTGTGTACATTTGCAGAGTGGTGAAAAATCAGTGCACAATCCACATAAAAAAGGTCTATTTTCATTCCAGCTCAAAAAAAATACTATGCATTACTATGAATTTTTCACCTGTGAAATCGGAATCAGCATCGGTCTCAAAAATCCCATATGGGTCATGCTCTCTTCACAACATATTGCCTATGTATTGGTGTTGTTACATTTATATATCTGTGTGTTTCAGGTGTTTACAAGGGAGTGTATGGGCCACTACCTGCGTGTGTTTAACTTCCTGTGGCGAGCCAAGAGGATGGAGTACACACTGACGGACATCTGGAAGGGACAGATGTGTAACGCCAAGCTGCTCAAAACTATGCCTGGTACATAAACACACACATTTGTGAAGCACGTGTACATGTTTTTACAGATTTTCTTTCAAATGCTAGTTAGTATTTCTATAAGGGCACACTTGTTTCCCTTACCTGTGCCTTTCACCCTCCAGAGTTGTCCGGCGTGCTGCATCAGTGTCACATCCTGGCCTCCGAGATGGTCCACTTCATCCACCAAATGCAGTACTACATCACCTTTGAGGTCAGACCATTAGCAGAGCTGTTAACGATCACGGGCTGTAAAACATCAGTAAAACACAGCAGTAATTACTGCAGGAGGCGAGCTGCTGCGGCTGTTAAATGCAGCGCTGCATGACTCTGATTTACTGATTCAACTGTAGCCTTGAATTTAGTGAGGTTAACTCAATTTAAGAATCCAAACCAGCAGAAAAACTCTTCTGAAAGTCGGATTAAAGAGGTTGTTTTATAGATGGGTGAGCAGTTTTTTAAGGCAGACTGGTGCTGATTTAACTGTAGCGTTTACTGTTAATAAAAGTTGTTGTTGTTGCTGTGTGTGTAGGTGCTGGAGTGCTCCTGGGACGAGCTGTGGAACAAAGTGCAGCAGGCTCAGGACCTCGACCACATCATCGCTGCACACGAAGCCTTCCTTGATAGCGTCATCTCAAGATGCCTGCTGGACAACAACAGCAGGGTAACACACACACACACACACACACACACACACACACACACACACACACAGTTCAGAGTTTAGAAATTTGTGTCCAGTCTTTGAAAATTCTGCATTTTCAGCATCTACTCAACTACTAGTGTCAGCTAAAAATATTTTTATATTCAAAATAAAACATTTACAGTCCAGGTACTTACTCTGTACAAAAATAACTGTTTTAAAACTCATCTCAAAACCTATTTTTATTCCTTGGCTTTCAAACACGAATGAGACGTTTTTAGTGTTTTATGGTTTGCTTTTATTTATTGTTTTTTAAATTGTTTTGTTTTTTTAAAAGCAATGAAACTATTTATTTTAGTGTTTATTCCTGTTTTATTTATTTTATTGTTCTTGTTCTGTTTGTTTATGTACAGCATTTTGTTGCGACTGTGGTTGTTTTAAAGTGCTTTACAAATTGAGTTGAGTTGAGTCCAAACCCTGTTCCTGTGTGTCTCTCAGTCTCTGTTGAACCAGCTGAGGGCCATATTCGACCAGATCATCGAGTTTCAGAGCGCCCAGGACTCCCTGTACCGCTCGGCGCTCGAGGAACTCACCCTCCGGCTGCAGTTTGAGGAGAGGAAGCAAAAGAGAGAGGAGGAGGTAGGAGGCGTCTGGGCTACAGGTGGAGCAGGGTGATGGCAACGTAGTACATGTGTGACACTGTCCTGTCTGCTGGTTCAGGGTCAGTGGGGAGTGACGGCCGAACAGGAAGCGGAGGAGAAGAAGAGGGTTCAGGAGTTCCAGGACACCATACCAAAGATGCGCTCCCAGCTCCGCATCCTCACACACTTCTACCAGGTACTAGCTCCAGACGTCATCTGGCACTTCCTTTGAAGCAGCTGTTTCTACTTTTCACTTTTTCTCTTTGCTTCCACTCCTCTCTCTCTCTCCTCTCTCTCTCTCTCTCTCTCTCTTCAGAGCATCGTCCAGCAGTTCCTGGTGCTGCTGATGACCAGCACAGATGAGAGTCTGCGTTTCCTTAGCTTCAGACTGGACTTCAATGAGCACTACAGGTTCGTTTATGACAACTCAGGAAGTAAAACTGGAACAAACTATTTCTTGGAGGACAAAGAAACAGTCTGATTATAGACCCTAAGTTCTTCACCATAGGTGTGCGTATGTTTTATGAAGCCTTAATTGGCTTAAGGGGAGATGCTACAGGTGGTAAGGATTTTTTTTTTTTAACTTTCAGATATCATTATGAAGCTTCCCCAGTTTATTATTCTCATTAAGACATTATTTTTCTGCATTGCAAGTTTTCTGAAATGTTAAGTTTAGATATGCAAATTAGGTGTGAATGTGTTAATTTGCATATATTTCCAGGACATTGACACATGAACATTTGATAAAGCAAATTTCAAAAGTTTGGTTGATACATTAGATTCAAAGTCTTTTACAGAAGGAATTTGGGATTTATCATTTAATAAATCAGAAAATATTGTCAATTTTCGTCATGTTTTTAGGAACAGTGTTGTATAAATCCAGGTATGAATGATATGTAGACAAACTACTCTGTAAAAACCTTCAGAATAAAATTAGGGATAAAACTGGTAAGTTTGGTGTCTGTAAGTGGAGCTGAAGTTGAGATTTATGGGTCAGAGCATGAGAAAAAAACTTCAGAGAAAACGGCCTTTAAAGGTTTTTATAAATTCTTAATGGAAACAATTAATGTTTATAGACAATATATTGAATCTAATTCACAGCAACAACACTATAAAACATGTAAAACACATATTGTGCAGCTTTCTAATGATGCTGTGATGACGAGGTTTAGACGTTCACAGTGCTACACGCTGCAATAGAACAATAACTTTTAGTGCATTTAGGAGAAATCTACAAAAATCTGCACCTAAATGTTTGATTTGGATGTTTTTTTTTTCCACTATTCTGAAAGTTTTTTTGCCTGTAGTGTCTGGCCTTAAAATAATAATTTTATCCCTCTTCAGGGCCAGAGAGCCGAGGCTGCGAGCCTCACTTGGCGCCACCAGGGGGCGACGCCCATCAAACATCTGACCTCATGACATCGACAAGCGAGGCTTCCAGTCATTGGAGCGTGGGGTATGACATCACAGTGGGCAGTCGTGACATCACAGAGACGGGCCCGACGAGCAGACTTACAGCGCTTCATGTTGAGATGATGTCATGCCTTGGAGGAGCGATCCAGCGCTGTTCTGGTGGCGCAGCCGCCGCCGCCAAGTGATGACATCACAGCAGACAGCTCCAGTGAGGTCGGCTGCGTGGGATCACAAAGGAATAAAGTCCAGTAAATCAGTCAGAGCTTGTCGTGACATGAAGAGTAAACACCGTAAACAAGCTGCGAGAAATTCAGCAAGAATTCTGCAATTTGGGCAAACTGAGTGTTGGGAGGTAAATAAAAGCAGCGGTCGGACTGAGCTCCCCGAGTCACATGGCATGCCTTATTAATGAGAAAACAAAACTTTTTCTCAGCGTGGTTGCCAAATCTAGTCCCAACACACACAATGTATGTACATAGAGTTTATGCAAAAATGTATGTATGTGTATAAATGCATCTTCACCTGTGGCTTTGCATCTTCTCACTAGGGTTCAACCGATATGGGTCTGATATTGATATTTTTTCAATTTTGTATTTGCAGCAGTTATTAAAAATGATTCAATTTGTGCATTTTTAGTACAATTATTCCACACACAAAAGTGCAGTGTTTCTGCTGGAGATGTGTTGTCGTTCAGGTGGAACTTCAGCGTACTGAATATTTAATATTTACAGTCAGTATTGGGACTCCAGTATATCGGTCTAACCCTAGTTCTCCACTCACCACTCCTTAAATCCAGGGTTTTATAGTGTGTCGGGTCAGCTGTCCAATAACAATCACACACACACACACACACACACACTCTGCTGACAGTACTGCTTCCATTGACATGAAGACAAACCTGGCTCATACAGACAGAAAGCCCCTTTGTTTACACCTTATAGGAATAGAACTTTAGTTGTTTAATTTAATGTTTAGCATTAATATGGAAGCCCCTGAGTGGCTGGTGATTTTTTTCTAAGTCTGATCTGAATTGTTTTCCCTCCTGTGTTTGACTGAAAAACTAGTGAAAGAAAGTTTTACCTGGATCATCTTTCTGTGTAACTGTCACGTGTTTCTTCTAATGTATTAAAATGTATGCTAATTAGTGCTAATGGCATATTAGGTGATAGTAAGAAAAAAAAATACCAATTATTTTTTTCCCACAAGTTTTCACAGATGGGGGAAAAAAACAAGTAAATTAAAAAATTTCTGGATTTATTTTTTCCACCTGTCAAGAAATTGTGAAAAAAGTGATCCTTCCAAAAAATAATAATTAAAAAAACCTGCCAAGCCTTTTTTCCCCCACCAGTTTTCACAGTAATGTAAAATAAATTATCTACTTTTTTTTTCAACAGATTAAAAAAATAACTTTGGGGAAAAATTAATTATTCTGGAAATCTTTTTTCTGGGATAATTTATAATTATAATTAGGAATCCTAACAAAAAAGAAAAAAAGCTCCCCCCCCCCACCACACCTTTTGTTCACTGCTTAGATTAATTATCCTGAAAAAAACTGTTTTTACTTCACCTTTTGCACGGATGGAGAAAAAAAAGAATTTGGAACAGAAATCCAGGCAAAAACTTTTTTTCAAGTCATAAACAGGAGAGAAATCTATTTAGATGAAACAGAAAATTGATCACCAGAATATTTTTTTTATCATTTCCTTCTCAGGCGAGGCAACAAAATAACATCAGGCTTCCCATCGACTGATGTCAAGAATGTTGTTAAGAGTTAAGTGTGTTTTTCTCTGCTTAGTTTACACTTTGTGTTGAGTTTTATGTCCGTATGAGAGACGGATCATGTCAAAGAAACAATCCTCACAACAACCACAACAACCTCACTCTGCTCATAAACAACAGGAACTATACATGTTTAACAAATGTAAATATTTCTAAGTGAAAGTCCATATTTAAAGAATTTAATGGTTATAACTTGGGCAGTTTATTTTCTGAAAACAAGTTATAAAAAAGCAAGAGTGTTGTTAGTCGTGTTGAGGTTTGCTCCGTGTGCATATGAGATGAAGATTGTTCACTTTTTATTAATTGGGCTTAACTATTTGCTGGATTTCCTTTCGGAGTACACAATCAAATTATTTTTGCTCTAAAAAAAGAAGTAGCATTTGAATCATCAAGTTAAACAATCATTTCCATATGAACAGCTGTGAGCAGTGATCTCACCTTGTACTGTAGGAGATCTGATCCTGGGTCAGTTTCTACAAGCAAACAGATAAAATCATCACACAAAGGATGTAAAATTACAGATGCACAGGCTAAAAGTCTAAGTTTCATATAATGACTGGACCAGCTCTCTAACAATTCCTTCATGTTTAAATATTTCAGAAATAATCAAATTAATTGGAGAGAAGTGAAACTGAACCAGGGTCAGCACTCCTGCACTGTCGGTCCTCCTCATTGTATAGCACATAATGTATAGAATATAGGGAAACAAACCATCCCGCTTCTTCTTTAATAAAATGTTTTTTTTTATTCATGTGTTGTGCTGTTTGTTGGTTGATGTGAATGTTCAACACATCAGAGATAATGTTGATCATTTTCCAAATTAATCTACAGAAACAATCATTACTTTTATTTACAATATTCAGAATTTAGATATTAATCTGCAATGAGGTGAACATTAGTTCTACTTTTAACATGTTTTCTTTAAAACTTTGCCAATAATACACCGATTATTGTAGAAAGAAACTGAAACTAAAAACAGGCATGATAATCGAAAATTTGATCTTTCTGACACTTCTTAACCCTCTGGGCCCACTAAGGACATTTTCAGCCATTTCAGAAATTTTTCACTTTATTTTTGGCAATAATTTTGGCTGTGATACTGCAAATGACATGATTTTTGGAAGAAGAATTTCTTTCTTGATATATTTTGAAATTCTAATTGAATTTTTTCTAATGGCTCTATAATACACTGTGTACAAGCTTACTACCCTTTCGAGCCCTTTCGGGCTGAAAATGTCCACCTCCAAAAGAATGCTATAAAAACTTTACAGATTAATATTTTTTTCTACTTTTTTCTGCATAAACCTCTAAAACAACTTCTGCCCTGCTCAAAACTACCAAACATTCAAAGATTTTGAGAATTTTAACCCTTTAAATGCCAGTTTGATTGCACAATGTCACTGTTTTTCAAAGAAAAAACACAAAAAGAATAATAATAAAAAAAAAAAAAATAGATAATTTTTGGCTGGGGCATTGGTTTTTATCACAGCCTTGGGTAGGTCAAAGATTAAGAACAAAATTGATTTTGATGCATTTTTAGTTTTTGTGTAGTGTCAGATTTAAAATGAAAAAACCCCTTTTTGGCCACTTGATAGCAGACATGTCCATTTCTAAATAACGCTTTAAAAATATTACTGAAATATGTTTTTCCAACTTTTTGGGGTTAAATCTTTTGATCAACTTCAGTCCTGATAAAAACTATCAAATATTCAATTATTTTCAGGATTTTAACCCTTTAAATGCCAGCTTGATTCCATGATATCACTGTTTTTCAAATAAAAAACACACAAAAATTGAGTTATTTTCCCTATAATAAATAATTTTTGGCTGGGGCATTTATTTTTTATCACAGCCTTGGCTATGTCAAAGATTAGCAACAAAATTGATTTTGATGCATTTATAGTTATTTGTGTAGTGTCAGATTTAAAATGTACTACCCTTTTATGGCAGACATGTCCACTTCCAAAAACACTATAAAACTATTACTGATATATATTTTTTTCAACTTTTTTGGGTTAAATCTTTTGATCAACTTCCGTCCTAATTAAAACGATCAAATATTAAACAATCATCAGGAATTTAACCCTTAAAATGCCAGTTTGACTACATTATGCTAATATTTCTTATGAAAACAAGATTTGCTGTGTTTTGTTAGATGTGTGTGTGTGTTTGCTGTTTCATGTGTCTAGACCTCACTGTAAAACTTGTAATGTCTAATAAAGTTACTCCTGTCATACAGAGCCATATATTAACTCTTTCAAGTCAATAAAAACATGGTCCCTCTTCTCTTACTACACTTCAAAGAGCTCACTGTGGAGAAAACAAAAACCACGGTTTGTAAGTTTCTGCACCTGGCTGGAGTCCTGTCACAAACTGTCTGGAGCTTTTTTTTTTTAAGTGCCCATGTTTTTATTGACTTGGAAGAGTGCATATATGGCTGTATATGACAGTTGTAACTTTTCAAGTTTTACAGTGAGGTCAAGACACACGAAACAGCAAACACACACACACATCTAACAAAACACAGCAAATCTGCTTCATAAGAAATATTAGCATAATGTAGTCAAACTGACATTTTAAGGGTTAAAATCCTGATGATTATTCAATATTTGATGGTTTTGATTAGGAATGAAGTTGATCAAAAGATTTAACCCAAAAAAGTTGAAAAAATATATATCAGTCATAGTTTTATAGTGTTTTTGGAAGTGGACATGTCTGCCATAAAAGGGTAGTACATTTTAAATCTGACACTACACAAAAAAACTATAAATGCATCAAAATCAATTTTGTTGCTAATCTTTGACATATCCAAGACTGTGATAAAAAATAAATGCCCCAGCCAAAAATTATCTATTAAATGGAAAATAACTCAATTTTTGTTTGTTTTTTCTTTGAAAAACAGTGATATCATGGAATCAAACTGGCATCTAAAGGGTTAAAATCCTGATAATAATTGAATATTTGATAGTTTTTATCAGGACTTAAGTTGATCAAAATATTTAACCCCAAAAAGTTGGAAAAAATTATATATCAGTAATATTTTAAAGCGTTATTTAGAAGTGGACATGTCTGCCATCAAGTGGCCAAAAAGGGTTTTTTTCATTTTAAATCGGACACTACACAAAAACTAAAAATGCATCAAAATCAATTTTGTTCTTAATCTTTGACCTACCCAAGGCTGTGATAAAAACCAATGGCCCAGCCAAAAATTACTTATTATATGGAAAATAACTCAATTTTTTTTGTGTTTTTCTTTGAAAAACAGTGACATTGTGCAATCAAACTGGCATTTAAAGGGTTAAAATCCTCAAAATATTTGAATGTTTAATATTTTTGAGCAGGGCAGAAGTTGTTTAAGAGGTTTATGCAGAAAAAAGTAGAAAAAAATATTAATCTGTAAAGTTTTTATAGCATTTTGTTTGGAGGTGGACATTTTCAGCCCAAAGGGCTCGAAAGGGTATTATATTTTAAATCTGACACTACACAAAAACTAAAAATGCATCAAAATCAATTTTGTTCTTAATCTTTGACATATCCAAGGCTGTGATAAAAACCAATGACCCAGCCAAAAAATATATATTATATGAAAAATAACTACATTTTTGTGTTTTTTTCATATAAAACATCAGTGACATCATGCAATCAAACTGGCATTTAAAGGGTTAAAATCCTCAAAATATTTGAATGTTTAATATTTTTGAGCAGGGCAGAAGTTGTTTAAGAGGTTTATGCAGAAAAAAGTAGAAAAAAATATTAATCTGTAAAGTTTTTATAGCATTTTGTTTGGAGGTGGACATTTTCAGCCCAAAGGGCTCGAAAGGGTATTATATTTTAAATCTGACACTACACAAAAACTAAAAATGCATCAAAATCAATTTTGTTCTTAATCTTTGACATATCCAAGGCTGTGATAAAAAACAATGACCCAGCCAAAAAATATATATTATATGAAAAATAACTACATTTTTGTGTTTTTTTCATATAAAACATCAGTGACATCATGCAATCAAACTGGCATTTAAAGGGTTAAAATCCTCAAAATATTTGAATGTTTAATATTTTTGAGCAGGGCAGAAGTTGTTTAAGAGGTTTATGCAGAAAAAAGTAGAAAAAAATATTAATCTGTAAAGTTTTTATAGCATTTTGTTTGGAGGTGGACATTTTCAGCCCAAAGGGCTCGAAAGGGTAGTAAATTAAAGTGGGCCCAGAGGGTTAAACAGATCATAAGTTGCAATGTTTCCATGAGATGAATTAACCAAAACGAAGCTAAAAAAATAGATATTTCTGTCTCATTTAAAACATTGCCAAAAATAAAGTGTTTGGAATAACTAGATCCTGTTAAAAAAAATGCTCCTCAGCAACACTGTGAAGCCATGATTGATTCTGCTGAAACAAACGGTCACGTGACAAATATTCACTGAAAATCTGTTTACACAGACCGGAGGGGACAGGACAGGAAAGTTTGCAAGTAGAGGTTAAAAAACGTACATAGTGACAATGAAGACAATTCTCTAGCAAAAATCTAACTCAACTGATTCTTTTCAACACTCAAACATACAACAATATACATATTTTCGTAAACAACCTTCATTTCAATAGATAATCTTGTTTACAAGTGCACCTGGAGGAAAAAAATAGCATTTATATCCCCCCAATATTCAACACTTGTGGGCACTTTTTAAACCTTTATTTAACCAGGAAAGGTCCCATTGAGATTAGAAATCTATTTTTCAAGGGAGTCCTGGTCTGACTTGGTAAAGAGTTGTATGTTTTGATTCCATATATATGAATAGCTTATTTTACTTCAACTCTTACTGCTCTGTAAAAACAACCCTTTTGATTTTCGCCTGTACGTGAACTCTAAAATCAAAGGTCCACTTACTGTGGTTTCGAAACTTGTAAACACATCTTTCAGCATTCTCGAGAGTTCAAGTAACTTCAGTCAATCATTTTAAACACATTTCAATATATTTATATAATATATGATATCTAGAAATAAATATATATATATATGTATTTGTACGTATGTGGTATGAAAACAATATTTGAGGGAGAAGGGGTGGGCTTTAATAAGCTTGCACTTCTTCCCACTTCTTTTCGGACATTTAAACTGATTTATGATTATTTTGATACTGCTACTTTTCCCTTTCTCCTTGTATGAAAATATTATCCTTTTACATGTTCAAAATAGAATTTTAGATCCCAATAATCAAGTGGATGTGTACTGAGGTGTTCAGCATTTTCTACTTTAGACTAAACTGTACAAGAGAAGAACCACTAGAGGGAGCAACAGCTTCTCTTTTCTAGCTTCCACTACACACACACACACAAACACAAACACACACACATCCTTGCATTTCTGTCTTTGTGAGGACCCTAACCACTATAACTAAATGCCCCAACACCTAACCTAAACGTAACCTTAAAAACAAATCTTAACCCTCAAACAGGCCTTTGAAGAAATGTCCCCACTTTCCAAAGATGTCCTCACTATGTTGTTTAAAAATGTACACTGGTCCACACTATGTAGGCAGCACAAGTACACACCGACTTATCCTGGCCTAACGAGGATATATATATATATATATATGTATATAAATAAAATCAGACCATTTGAGTGTCTTTTATTTTGTACTCACATGAAGTTATTCTGTGGAGCTGCTGTAATTCATACGTCATCATGGATGAAAAGCGGGCGCTTTTGTTCTCTTGTTGGATGTTCACACAGTGCAGAGGCAGGAAGGAGAGGAAGGTGTGAAAGTCCTGTCACACACACACACACACTGTATCACCATGGCCTCTTTTTCCTGGAGAAATATAGTCTGTCTGCCTTCATCTCTGTCTCAAAAACCAATCCTTTCATTGTGCAAATTCTGTGTATGTGTGTGCGTAAATACCTGTTTATTTGTCCAGGGAGACATCTCTTCAGGCTGATATATAACAACCTCTCAGCTTTGTGGATAACACTTTGAGAAAATTGTCAATTTGGAAAGCCGGAGCACCGAGAGGCTGAGAGTCCTGACTGCTCAGCTGGAACAGACAGACTACGGGGATCTTAATTTTTCTTTTCTTCCATCTTCTTCCCCTTCATTCCTTTCCAAGCTGTGTATGTATGTAAGAGGTGTTTGTCTCTCACATCCAAATGGTTTCTGATCACTCAAGACATTCTTCCCAGTATTCCCCACACCCCTCATGTCATTTTCTCTCAACAGAAATAGCATTGCTCTGCTGACCTTTATATTGAGCAAAACCTCCCCATCAAACTGACCTGGTATCAGTTCATTCTGCATGTGTCAGTGGTCTTGAGTGTTTGACAGCCTTGGACGTGTTCACTTGCTCTCAGTGGCTTGCAGAATTTTTTATTATCATTTTTTTTCACTCTCACTGCTCTCATTATTTCACTTGGAAGTTCAACCTCAGCTCTTTTTATTTTAATGAGGGACAAAACTGTCCACATTCATTTTTTTTTATCTCACTGTACAAGAAAAATGCATCCAGATCATTGTTGTCCTTGATAATTCCGAGTCCCAGACTGTGGAAAAACCCAACATTTAGTACAAAAAAATCATCAATTTTATTTAACACATGTATTACACAAACAAATTGGCATTAAACCCTCTGAACCGCAAGTAGTTTCAGTGCGTTGTTTTACTCTTTTTACATTTTACTCACTATGGCCTTGTATTTCACTGCAATATAAAAGCCCTGCACCTCTATGTATAAGTCTTTTGTTCAGATATAATGCCATAAATGATTAAAAAAAACAAAAAACAACCTCTACTTGCAACCTCTCCTGTCCACTCCTCTCTGATCTGTGTAAACACATTTTCAGTGAATATGCGTTACATGATGCGTCTCCGCAGAATCAATTAATGTTTTTAACAGGACAAAGTTATTCCTAACAGTTTATTTTGGTGATGTTTTAAATGAGACATGTAGAATAAAATTATTTTTGACAGAAATATAAATTTTAAGCTTTATTTTGGTTACTTTTTCTAACTGAAACTTCCATGACCTGTGATTTGTCAATTCTTTCTACAATAAATGCTCTATTTCTGGCGATTTCTCAAAGAAAAAACATTTGTTTTCAGAGGTTTAAAGGGTGAAAATTCTAAAAATAAATAAATAAATATGATGAATGTAAAAAAAAATGCATTCAAATAATGTCTGTTGTTGATCCTTGGTATGTCCCTGACTGTGAAAAAAATCCAGTACATAAACTCACATCATCAATCGATTGTCAACAAAGATTTAAAGTGTGAAAAATCTAAACATAAATTGAACCTGAAATTGCGAAATAATATAGTTTTATGGCAGTATTTTTAGGGAGTATTGTATGTTTTACATCCTTGGTGACATTCTTCATATCATGATCTATTTCAGATGTGTGTTTGCACTCTGTCCTTTATCTCTGTGCCCTCGTGCAGTGAACCTTCAGTAATACCTGAGAAACCGATCCAGCTGCCCCCACTGCCACATCTGCCCCTTCAGCAGCCGCGAGGCTCGAGGTTACTCAGCGGTGACAGAGGGGACTTCCTGCAACACACAACAGCCACCACTGAAGGCATATGTTTGGATTTTTTTCAGGACATTTATGCATTTTAGCAACCTTGGAGTAGTTTACATTCTACTGTGATAAACCTTCATATTTTTTAGGCCTATTTTAGATTCAAATATGACATCTTTTAGGCTGACATAATAAATAAATTAAAGATAATGTACTTTTTGGACAGAATTCTGTTTCTAGCAGCTGCCTGCTTTGGCAAAAAAAAGCATTCACACCTTTATGATGAGAAATAAAACAGTCATGTTTTAATTTACAGCTCTGCCGTTTCAAGTTTCCTGGAATAATTATGTTAATTATAAGGAAAAAAAGAGACAGCGTTACCGTAAGATGTGTTGAGTTCCAGAGCTGCTGTTGGTTTGCAGAAGAATTTGGGAAGATCAAAAGGAAGTTGAGCATTTACGCTCACGCACAATGATGCAAAAGCTACATGTTTAACAGATATGAACACTTGCTGCTAATTGTTGGTGCAACTACTGTAAAAGAATAGTTGTCATTTTAGGAAATATGCTTATTTGCTTTCTAACAAAGACTTAAATTAGAAGACAGATACTGTAATGGTTAGCTTAGCTTAGACTTATGTCTGCTGGCCTAGCTCTGTCTAAACCATAGAAATTAGTTCTTATAACCCATTCAAAATGAGGATTTTGAAACGGTTTTGAAAGGTCTTTGGTTAAGACAAACTGAAGAGATGTTTGCGTTTTGTTGTTTTTAAGGAACCATAAAAAGGCGGTTGCTAATAAGTGGCTAAATGAGACTACAGTGGTTGTCAGGTACATTAAATGTCATCATGCTGGACACGGACAGGAACTCTTTCACTGGTCCACTTACAGCCTCTAGTCATGTTTTTCAGTGCTCTTGCAAACTCTTGTAGATTAGGTTTATTAATTAATTAATTTATTTATTTATTAGGCTATGGTTTCACTACCTTGTCAAAACAGCTGGTTAGCTGGTCGGAGAGCATTTGAAGCTAACAGTAGTGACGTTCAAGTCATGAGACCATGGTGTAGTTTGCTATAGCATAACGTTATCTTGTTACTTCTGGTGGCTGCATTAATACTTCAAACATAATAAAAGTGGTGTCATTTTTTTAATATTATCCTGCTGAACTGTCAGCATCAGAAACGTGTGTTTGTCATGGAGTTTATTTTCTGCAATGATCCAAAATCCCATAGGAGAATTCTCATTAGACCCCATGGAAATGTTAACTTCCTGTGACCATATTTGGACAAGAGGGCGGGGCTGGGGAGGAGGATGCTACGTTATCAGCTAACGCTAGGTGAAGTACATCTGTAATTTTTGTCAACTTCTGACAAGACAGACGGTTAAATTTAAGAGAATAAATGCCTTGTTTCCAGCCACAGCAGGCTTTTTATTCATCTGTTTAACCTGCTGATATTAAGCAACAAGACCAACTGTCATATCCCATCATGCATTAGCCATGCTGCAAAGCTGGAGAATAGTGGGCCAGCCATTCTGTCCTCTCACTGTTCCCCATTATATTCTCTGTGAATGTCATTAAAGAAAAGCCTGGTTCATTTCCCTGCGACTGGCTCAAGCCCTGATCCTCTTTTGTATGACCTTCTAACACTGCTTTATAAGGTGAGACGGGGAAAAAATGTGTCTGTGTGTTGCCAAGCCGGGAACAGACAGCTGACATTCAATGGCATTTCTGGCTGCAGGTGTATTTCAGAGAATCTTATCAAAAGGATGAATTCTTGTTACTTCTTTTCATCTCTCTTGTCTCTCCGTCGCATGCCAGCTGTACATGCACTTTGCTTTGGTTTAAAACAATGCAGTAAAAACACGCTGAAATACTATATTATGAACTCAACAAAACAGAGCTACATCTTTACATTCCTGCTCCATCAAGGCCACAATCTGAACAATCTCACATTGTGTCCGAGACCTCCACCTCCTTTGTTCACAGTTTGCTTTAACAAGAGTCTTGAGGATAGATGTGCTGCATTAATTGGACATTTGCATTTATGGGATTTTAATGAGGCTAATTAGGCCACAAGATCGTAGTTAAGTCTTATAGTTCTGCCCAGATACTGAACAAGGTGTGATAAGTACTCTCAGCTGTGGATAATTGTCCCTCATCCAACTCAAAACTTCACCTTTTGAAGTGGTTTCCCAGGTTACGTTTTCACTAATTGTGACCGTCTAATTAAGTGTGAGACAAAGCAAGGCTGAGTACTTTTTGTTGCTGTTCTTGCTCTGATTATGATTATGATTATGAAGGCTGGTTTTCCAAAATTAGCCCAGATGAAACAATGACCATGTTGCTGATATGCAAATCGTGTCCCACACTTTTGTGCCTGCTGACTATGAACCATTGTGTCCCTGGTTTGATTCTGGCCAGGAGCCTGTTGTGATTTCATTATATTATGATTATATATAAGAAATATGAAGTACTGGGCAGAGGTGGCTGTGCAAAGTGCCCTATTGTTCTCGGTTAAATCTACCATTTTACCCTTTCTTGTCCGCTCAGGTAGAATTTTCTGAGAACTAATTTAAAATAGATGGCCAACAATTTTTATAATCGTTTATAATTCCACATTCAGGCAGATAGGCAGCACCTAGAAAGGTTTATCTTTAGAACTCAGAATAAAAAAAGACTGACGAAATGGTTAATGAAAGGTTGAAACTATTGCAATAAAATGTGCAACCACCAAGTCTTCTTCTGTGGGCAAAAGAACTTGAAGAGAATTCAGGACTGGAGTAATTTCCTCTCAGTAAACACAACATGTGCTTGTTGACAGCTGGAATTATTAGGAATGAAGCATATCAGAGGACACTGTGTTACAGAATATGAAAGGCTGACTCCACAGAAAACAGGGAAACAACTCACAAAGAGGGTCAGGTCTGAAAGGACTCCTTCACCGGCACATCTCGTCTCCATCTTCTCTTCTTACGCTTCATCTCCTCTCTGCTGCTTTCTACCATCAAAACCTCGGGCAGGTGAGCCAACTTCAGCTTGCCTGGATTTCTTGATGTTGCAGCAGGGTTACTTCTCTCTGTTCAGACTCGTCTCTGCTCCTCTCCTCTGCATTACCTGACTCCTCCGCACATCCACATCTTGACAGCTTTGCTCTGTAGTTCCCTATTTTGAATTTTAAGCAAGTCTCACACCCGTACCATCCACCAGCACTCGCTGCTTCTTTGAGACGCTCATGTCTCAGCTGTCACAGACACTTCACTGTCACTTGGATGAAGCAGTGAAACTTTGTCCTGCTGTATGAGGTTCCTGCTACATTCATTATAAAAAACATGTTAATTTTATACCACAAAGGCCTGTAGATTTGGGTGGAAAAACTGGACACTATTTCAAACAACACCCTCGTTTCACACTGTAAAAATAAACACTTTCCAGTTTTCATTTGCCTTTCCAAGTTCTGCTTTATGTGGAAAAAGTCAGCACTCAGAGATCTCTGCGGGCGGCCAACCATGCAGACAGGAGAGAGTACTCAACACAAGGGACAGACAACGTGTCGACAGTTCCAGCTGAGCTGCCATCACTCTGGTCAAATGATTTTGGGTTGTGAATGGTGCTGTAGGTCCTCAGTGTCCACAGTACAGCAGAGCTGCCCATCAACAGTCTGCAGAGAGGCATGACAGTGCAGTCTCAGCTGGAAGTTGTCTCTCGTCAATGGTGGACTCAGGAGGGAGACGCCCCGTTACCCCACCCACACACCACCCAACGTCATCTGGACTGGGTGCCCTTCCATTGGAAAAAACATGATGCAGTGCACTAATAGGTTTCCTTAAATGGAGAAAAGGTGATTTAATGTTCTGTTAACTGGCCTGGAAATGGAGAAAACATGATGCAGTGCCATAAAGGCTGCTCTACATGCTAGAAAACTTTCTGCACATCTCACTATATGCAGCTGGTACGCTTTTAGCAGCCTCTCTGCCACTGTCTCTTGTTATGCTCCTGGCTTTTGCATCTACTAGTTGGCCCTCTTCTGAGAAAAGACAACATTGTAGTGTCCATCCAGAAATATCGTTATGTAGTCATAAAGCTGCCACTGGAAGGCATTTTATGCCTTATCAGTATAATGAAATATAAAAAATTAAATATATGTGAAAATTTCTAAATAAATGTGGAAATAACTAAATAAATAAATGAAATAAATAAACAAATAAATGTAGAAATAAAACAAGATGTGAAAATGTGAAATAAAAATAACTACCTAAATATACACACACACACACACACACATAAAAATGCATGAAAAAATTTAGAAAAATAAATAAATTATAATAAATAATTGCATGTGAAAATGTCAAAATACATATGGAAATGACAAAATAAAAAAATGAAATTATTAAATAAATAGATAATGAATAAATGTAGAGATAAATATAAAAACAAATATACATAGAAATAAAATAAATTAATACAAAAATAATTGCATGTAAAAATGTGAAATTAAATCTGAAAACAACCAAATACATAAATGAAAATGTAGAAATAAATGAAAACAATTATGAATCATAAAATGAATGTAAAAACATTCAGAATTTTAATTTAATATATGCTGTATAAATACTATGAAACTGACTGCTTTAAGCCATATAAGAAAATATGATGATCTAGTGACAAAATAATGATTCTTTCATTTTAAATCTAAATAAAATCATTTTAAGCTTTTAAAGTTTTAAAAAAAATGAAATAAAACACTGAAAAGTTGTTGAATAATTCCAGTGGTGCAGTCCAGACTTCATGTATGTTCTGTACAACTTTAAAAAGGTTTCAGTGCAGATGTATCAGTGTGAAACAGATAGCGTGCACCACTGGCAGCTAATTGTGGAACACAATGTTTGTTATTCTATTCAAATCCTCGTACTACCTGCCTTTAGCAGAAGCACTGGGTGACATTTTCACTGACACTGGCCCATTAGCTGCCCTTTTCCTAGCCGTGGTTTATCAACCCAGTGCATGTGCTCTTATGGGAATGACGCACTTTCGCTGTTCAAATATTCCAGAGCAAAGTGCACGAGACAAATCATCTCCTGAACTCTCTAGGTGTAATACCTTCAAAAAGGTCATGCTGGTGCTGGCTCGAAAATGTGAATTCTGTCAGCCTCAAAATGCAACTACGCTGCACAATAACAAGCCACACAAGTGTCCAATATGGGTCGTGTTGATCCTCTGGGGATCATGAAAACATGCAGCTCTGATTCCAGATTGAAAGGTCAGGGGTCAGTTTAAAACCCAGGAAAGTGGTTGTTGAGATGTCTTGCAGTGTTGGATAAACAAACAGCTGAGCCACATTAAGCCGTGCGATTTCAGTTATTGAGTGTGACGTTGCAGGATCAAGCTGTGGCCGCTGTAATGATATTTATTCAGCTTAGATGGTCAA
Organism: Centropristis striata; assembly: GCF_030273125.1. NCBI lineage: Eukaryota > Metazoa > Chordata > Actinopteri > Perciformes > Serranidae > Centropristis > Centropristis striata. The sequence goes on along the minus strand of NC_081540.1, from coordinate 7,333,428 downwards.
ATGGATTGATGGACACATTAAAGGACGGGCAGAGAATAAGTTATTAGCACACTTGTATTCATACGCATGCACAAGAGTTCCGCCGTCAGTCATGAGTCCTGATGGGAGAAGCTGTCTGCAGCCTGGAAATGCCACCGTCTCCTCTATTGACAGACAGCAAAAACAGAGAGAGAGCCAGATCGACAGACAGAGGGACGTGGGAGGGAGCAGGGGTGGGTGTGTTTGTGTTGTTAATGTTTGACTGCAGCACTTTCATATTTCAGGCAATGAAAACGAGACAGTATGTCATCATCATTCATCTACTATCTACTCCAATGTGGTCTTCTATATAAAGACTACATTATGAAACAAAATCTGTGTATGTAACGCAGCACAAGGTCACTTTTATATACAGAAGAGCCTCCAAACCTCGAGCCAGTGCTCTGACGCAGTGGGCTGGATCTGGGTTAAGAAGGTTCTGGAGGCCCCCAGTTTCCTGATGGCATTAAAGGGATAGTTCAGATTTTTTGAAGTGGGGTCGATTAAGGTACTTACCAACAATTCATGTATTCAGTGTAGTAGATGATGGTCTGAGACGCTCCAGACACGAACATGGAAGTTCTACGGTTGACAAAAAGTAGTGCCAAATGAAACGGCTGTGGATAGCAACAAAAATCTGTGGATATTTCATTAATATAGCAAATACATAAACGGGTGGGCCTTTGTTTAGGTGGTTCAAATACATTTTGTGACGTCTGTTTCCTGCCTGGAGCATCTGGTTCTCCAAACTGAGAACATGCAGACAATCATCTACTGCAGAAAATACATCGACTGAGGGTACGTACTTCATACAACCCCACTTCAAAAAATCGGAACTATCCCTTTAAGACTTTAAGCGTATCGTGACCAGGGTAATCGCTCTGTAATTCACATTACACAGGAGATGAATTGTCCATGGAGACTTGCTGTTCTTGCACACGATGTTCGTAAAATACTTGTGCAGTGCCCGATCGAAAAGTGTGCTTTTGGGATTATTTGCATGGGAGGACTTAAAGAGAACACTCCTGCTTACCGCCATGAGCACATGATGTCAGTGTTTGTGTAATGACTCTAGCTGCCAGAGGGGGAGACAGAAGTTTGTCTCTGCAGGAACTTTTCATTATAAAACACACTGAAACCCTGATTCAGCTCATGATCTTGACAGCAGCCTATCTAAGAGTTTAGTGTCAACCAGAGCCCCCCCATACAATTTAAATGAGCCAATTTAAACAGCTGCCGCCACACACCTGGACTTTTACATCGTGCAAATGCTGAAACGGCTGAACTGGCTGAGTGGCAGCAGCACCCACGGGTGAAATTGCTGGAAGACCAGGCGTGCCTCACGCAACGAGCAACTGACAAAACTGTCTGACTCATCAGGCAAGAAAGCTTTTCCTAAATAAAGGGTTATTGTTTGGCTAAATTAACTGCTCAAAAGGCGGACAAAACAGCTTTTTTTCTGAAAAAGAAATCGTCTTTTTTGAAGTGCATTTGTGAGTTAAGTATCGATTTTCCATTTGAACATCTTGACCCCCGCTACATGTTACACACACCTCATGCACACACACTAATTAAATGTTCTGCGCCATTGCCAGTTGCCAAGGTCACCAAACCTGCACACCTAGTGCTGCCTAAAAGCAAAGAAAAACACTTTATTTTTTCTTGCTCTTTGTGCTGCGGTTGGGAATTGATCTCTCTGTCTGGCTGACTCTCTTCTCTCTCTGCTCCAGTCCATTTTTCTCTTTCCGTACCCGCAAAGAGGTAGACCGAAATAAAGCGGCCTATTCTCAGAAATCTCCAAAGGAAGTGCTCTCTCTCTCTCTCTCTCTCTCCCGCTCTCTCTCTCTCTCTCTCTCAAACCATGGAGCTGTGACTTTAAAGCCACTCTCTAAAAATGGGGGATACAAACGCTCGATAAGGCTCCTATCCAGCATAGTGGGGTTGTTTTGTGAATGAACCAACATGCTGAGTTACCTGGTAAGCCCAAAATGCTGCTCTGGGTTATTCTACTTCACTTCCATTAACATCCACGGCCTTCTTTTTCCAATAAAATATGAACTATTGACAGTTTCACTAGTTATTTAAACTCTAGTTTTCGTTAAAAAGGTGCCATTTCTTTCTGCCTTCCGATACAGTGCGATACAATGCATTGCTGTATAGACAAATATACACATGTTACAGATGTTATAAATGGAGACATAAAGCAAGGGTTGGGAATCAAGCACCAGTTCCAGTGGAATCGTATGCCTTTCAACAATACTGGAATGTCTTTGCATGTTTCAAAACAATGATGAACTTCCAACAAGAGGGGTGGCAGCAGAGATAAAGAAAGTCCAAGGCATGGCTTCATTTTACTATGAACAGTGTTGCTATAATGTGATGTTCACAATTGGAAAGAAGCAATTTTTTTATTGAAAGTTTGACCGCAAAATCACATAAGATTTTGCTGTGATTTGATTGCAATAAACAACTAAAATGTATGTTAAATATCTGAAGTCTTTTAAAATATTTGTTTATTTGTAAAGAGCTCGTTTGATCAGAGCGATGCTTTGCAGGAGAATCTCAGCTCTGATAGGCTTTCGGGACACGAACACACTAATTTCTTGCTGAAAAAAAATGCAATTACAATTATGGGTCAAAACAGCAGCAATTTGCAGAAACATTTTCACCATAACATGGACTTAAATTGCAGCAATGTCATGAATTTGGCAATATGAGGGTAAATATCAGACAAAATAAACATTAAAATAACATTAACACCATGCAGGAAGGCTAAGCAGATTTATTCTTAGACTAAGAATATTTCAGAGAAAATAAAACGTTTCGACACCTGTGTTGCCATTTTCCACACAGAAAATTGATCAGGAAACAATCAGGAAATTCATAAAGTATCGGCATTGGTATTAATAAATCTTATCAATTCCCATCCGTTAGGAGAAGCACCGTAGGCCATCTCACTAGAATAAGTTTTAGCTTCTCATTAGTGGGTTAGAAGCTTAATAATGGAACACTTGAATATCCCAAATTATAAAAGGATATTGGTGTGTGTTTGTCAGATGAGAGCCAGCCAGGGAAATCATATCCATATGAAATGCAATATTTATGAATTCTGATATTGAGGGCTTCTTTCGAACTTCAATATTAAACCTGCTGAGGTGCCCTTCAAAATCTTGTAATAATCCGCTCCTACTTTTCTCCCCATCCGTCCATCTAATAATATCACGAACACACAGATATCCAAACACAAGGGCGCCGCACACCCGCAGTTTAGTGGTTTAAAGGAACATTTCCTCAGTTTTCTATACATATGTGCATAAAGCTGATCACAGTCTTGCTTTAACCGTAGAGTTTTATGAAGTACTTTTTTATTTCCACTGCTTTACCTTGCAGTGAGACTGCTCCGTTTAAGTTTTCACAGGGGGGACATAAGGTGTTAACTATGCTCTAAAAAATGTTTATCATAAGAGTCTGTTGGCTTCAGTTCCCCCTCTGCAAACTGTCTGGTGGCTAGCTAAAGCAGTGGAAATTATGGAATTTAAACTGATTTTTTTTGAGGTAGGTTTTTTTTTACGTGGCTAAAATACGTTTATTAACCCTTGTGTTGTCTTAAGGGTCAACAATGACCCCACAATGTTGTTTCCCAACAAAAAAACCCTAAATGACCTTCATGTCGAAATTTGATGACGAAATTTGATGACTTTTTTATCCTTATTTAATGTTGTTTATACAACTTGAAGGTCGGGGAAATGTTTAGTATTTTAATCTGTATAACTATAACGCCAAACTGGTTAAAAACTGTAATTTTTTCCCTTCAGTTTTTCTGAACTGTGAAGAGGGAAAATCCAGATATTCACAAAGTTTTGATGAAAAACAGGTTGTTTCTTTGCAGTAAATAGATTTGGGGTTTGAAATAGAATAATGCTGCTTTATTTTAGGAGTTAAGTTACTAACGGTGGGTCATTTTTTACCCTTAGGAAAAGGAGAATACATAGAGAATTAAAACTAGACAAAGGTAAAATATACATGCTAGTTCTCCTGCCAGCTCCTCAAATCTGGATGTGTGACAGTGACATCACAACCCTACAGTAAATCCAAACTATCCCTTTAACAGTACACATATTCACTTTCTGGCCACAACATTAGGGTTCACCTTGCTAGTACCAGGTTGGACCCCCTTTTGCCTTCAGAACTGCCTTCTACATGGCACAGATTCAACAAGGTGCTGGAAACTTTCCTCAGAGATTTTGCTCCATATTAACATGAAAGCATCACGCTGTTGCTGCAGATTTGTCGGCTGCACATCTATGATGAAAATCTCCCGTTTCACCACATCACCACATGGAGCTTAAACCACGCTTACACCACCAGCAGCAGCCTGAACCATTCATACAAGGCAGGATTGATCCATGCTTTCATGTTTTTTCCCCGCCAATTTCTGACCCGACTATATGAATGTTGCAGCAGAAATCGAGATTCATCAGCCAAGGCAGCGTTTTTCCAAATGCAAAATTTGTGCAAATTGTAGCCTCAGTTTCCTGTTCCTGACAGGAGCAGCACCCGGTAAGGTCTTCTTTCTATTATCTACGACTATTCTGCAGCTCACTGGAGATATTTTCTCCTTTCCAATCCGTTCTCTGTAAACTCTAGAGATGGTTGTTATATCAGCAGTTTATGCAGCACGTCTGGCACCAACAACCATGCCACAAAACCACTTAAATCACCTTTCTTGCTCATTCTGATGCTCGCTTTGCTCACTTTCATGTGTTTGGCTGATTCGATATTGGCATTAATATAGTTTGTTAAAGTTGCTTGTTTTTTTTGTTTTCCTGTAAAATTCTCTCTTTTTTATGTTTATAGATGTCCTCTTTTACAACATACTTAACTTATATTGTCTTAGATTGAGTCATCTATTGATCATTATTATTATTGTTGTTTATCTATCTATATATTTGTTTTCGCTTTCTGGGGTGGGGATTCTGTTCTGAGTGTTCCTGTATGTCTGTGTTTTATTGTGAAAAAACTTAATAAATAAAGTTTAAAAAAATATATATATAGTTTGTTAAAGGCTATCTGAACAATAGACAATGCTCAGGGTTTATCTCTAATCCAGATGTTTAAGGACACGCTCGTTAAATGTTAACCCAGAGATATTACAGCCGAGGGTTAAACCTGGGATAACACTGTCTGGTTTTGTTCTAGCACTCAATAATCCCGAAAATTTCCTCCCAGCTTACTGTTGCTGCTTTGAAAGTGAATACAGGCGGCTGAACTGAGCCTCAGAGGGGCTGAGTGGAACACAGCGCTCATGCCAATGTTAATTCATTCTCGCTGTTTTTTATTCCGGCTGTACGCTTCACGACTTGACCTCTTTTGCAGGAAGAATCCTCACAAGCTGACAATATTAAACATTTTAATTAGAGAGATGCCAACATGTCAACATGTGACTACATTCTGACCACTTTTAGAACAGACCGAATGCGCTCAATCTGTGCGGTGGTCAATCTAAACACGACACATCTCCACAGAGACGATAAGTGACGCAGCAGTTTGAAGTGGACGTGATTACTGTGAAAACCGCCCAGTGACTCATGGCTTTGTGAGTGTGTATGTGTGTGTATCAGCAACAGCATGGCTGGGGTGAGTGTTGGAGACTAAATCTTGGGGATTGGATGAGTAAATAAAGCTGTTTGTGCAGCGACATACAGCAGTTCTTTGCCATAATACACTCTATAATCACATTCCCTGTAGAAGTATGCAGTAAATTATTGTTTTGTGTCATGTAGATGTCACCTCGTTAAGAAAGTTGTGACTTAGGAGAGCACACTTCTTGCTTTTGGCTCCATGTGGAATAATAAAGCAACATTTCCTTTGACTATCTTCTCTGTTCTACCCATCTCTTCCTGCATTTCTCAGTCCACTGCTCCTCATTTGCATGACAGTTGAGAACAATATTGCCAAAACAGCCAGACAAAGGCTCTGCCTGTCTTTAATTTTGTTCTCCTTTCTCTCTTTCAGTGCCTCAGTTAATAAAATGTTTCAAAGTGCTTCAGACGCTGTCCAAGATGAAACCGGCATCAAACATGATCACATTTCCTAAACAATACATCTAAAAGTTGTATCATGATTTCTTTCTTCACACTGAATGAGTAGGCTCTAAAACCAATGAAATTCTCCAGGCGGGCAAACATAAAAACATATTAAAAATTATTTCCTTTGCACTCAGTGCAAAACTGATAAGTTCAACGACAAAATATAAAGCAGCAGGTCCCAGAAGGCTAAAATGACTGTAAACCACGGGCACGTGTGGGTTATTTATTTTATTAAACGGTTACTACTTACACTCACTGGCCACTTCAACTGCTCACTAATGCAAATATCTGGAAATATATCTGCATTATTATTTCTCATTGGTTTTAAAATGTAAACACAGTAAAACAAAGCAACATGGAGCAGAAAGCACCATGAAATATTGCTGTCAAAGCTTTTTTTTGAACCTCGACTATGCACTGATCTATCATGCACACCAATCCTTTCTCCTCCGGTTAATCGCAAATTATTTTATTATTTATTATTTTATATAACTGTTTTTATGGACTTTATTCAGCATCTCTTGTTTGTGTTCTTTAATAGTAATAATAATAATAACTTTATTTATATGGCACCTTTCAAATACAAGTTACAAGCTGCTGTACAACAGAAATAAAAATTACCAAATACAATTTACTGACAACAACAAAATAAAACCACAAGAAGAAATGACATTGGACTTAAAAAATTTTAAATTTAAAATCACCATTGACAACAAGGTAATCATACAGCGATAATAAATTTAGTGCAGATGTGAAGCACACATCAAGTCTGTCCTCTCCCAGTCATGTTGCATCTGTTGCTCTGTGCACATCGCACAAAACGCCCGCGCAGGTAGCCCACAATCCTGAAATACGGTCCGATTACATTCGCAGTAAACTGCTCTAGGGTCAGTTTGGATACAAATCAAGACCCCCCAAAACAACAAGTCTCGGACTTGTTGTTTTGGCCCGCACCAGAGTACGACTAGAGTGTTCATAAGCAACTAAAAGAACCATTGTGAAAGCATCCTTCGTGACTCTGAACGCGGCATGGTTGTTGGTCTGAGTATTTCACAAACTTCTGATCTAACAACTATCTCTAGGGTTTACAGTTCTCTGGGCCTCGTTGATGCCAGAGGTCACAGGAGAGCAGACAGACTGATTCGAGATGATAGAAAGGCAACAGTAACTCAAATAACCACTCGTTACAAGCAAGGTCTGCAGAAGACCTTCTCTGAATGCACAACATGTTTAACCTTGAAGCAGTTGGGCTACAGCAGCAGAACACCACACCAACCACTTTATTAGGTACACCCTGTAGCTGATAAAGTGGCCAGTGAGTGTATACCTGCCAGGTTTTCAAGTAGTTTTCAATTATGTGAGCATTAATCAAGGACCGAACTATTCGTTTCATAATCGGGATCTAAACTGGCGCAGTCATACTGATGTTATGTGGTTGCAGGTGTGTGTTATTGGCTTCGAACAGGGCTCAGCCAATCATAATCAAGGACCAGACTTATCTGTTTCAGAATGTACATTTTTGTAATTTTCTTCTCACCAAGATGGAGGAAATAGATTTTTTTTTTCTTCTAACATCAGTGCACACATGGACACACACACACTTTCCTCTCTCCTTTTTAGCTATGATGCTTTCTTGGTTGCCATGGCAGCCAACAAGTATCCCTGGTGCCAGGCAGAAATGGGCTCTGATTGGTTAATCAGCATTCAGACTGCGTGTTTGCTTGGCTGGATGCTGCTCTGCCCTACTCTGTGTCTGTGTGTGTGTGTGTGTGTGTGTGTGTGTGTGTGTCCATCAAATGTCACTTATCACCTGAGAGATAAATTATTCCTCTCTCTCCTCCCGCCTCCTCTTTCTTCATCAACCTTTTCGATCCTTTCCTGTTGTTGTGAAGAAGAGGGGAGAAGGAGGAGTGATGAATGGAGGGAGGGTAATGATGAGAGGAGCAGGAGAAGAATAATGGAAGGAGATGGGGAGAGGAAAAGAGGAGCAAACCGAGGAGGAGACGGGGTCAGAGGGGAAGAGATGAAGAAGAATGAGTGACAGCAACAGTGTGACGACTCTGACCTCCGGCCTTTATGCACACTGCTCTGCCAATCCAAGCCTGAATTGAATTCTAATAAATCGCTTGGTTCAAATTTTATACAAATATGCATCAATGCAATATGTTATTCATCAGATTTTAATAATCCAGATGTTATTTCAGAGCACAAGATGAAGAAATTTACTGGAGAAACACTGAATATATTACAGCCCGACAGATATTATCAGCCTGTCAAAGGCCTGTAAGTTGGTATCGGTGTATATTATGCTGTGGTTATTTAAACTTTTTTTACACAATATATAATGAATACAATGTTGCTTGGCATGATAATGGATGAAAATGGTGGTAGCTATTAATTTTTATTTTTTTTAGTCAACAATTGAATGAAACTGAACATTAATTTTGTTTATTTAGCTATTTATATTATTCCTATTTATCCTTTTTTCTAATTTAGAACATATAGCATAGGTTGACAAAGTAATACGTTGCTTGTATAATTTATACCAATGTTAAAGGTTATTTAAAAAAGTTTTATCTTTGAGAAAGTAGCTCTCTGAGTGGTGAAAAATCTGTGCACAATCCACGTAAAATAGATCTATTTTCAATCCAGCTCAAAAAATGATTATATCGGCCAACAAATCGCATATTGATTAATTTTCCCCTCTAAAATCAATTTCATCAGTCTCAAAAATCACATATGAGTCAGGTTTTAGAATATATAGTAACTATTTCACCACACAGACTTCTTTCTGTACTTTTGACCCAAATGGACACATCCACAATGATGCATTTTCTGTTTTTTCGTGGGCCAGTGTAAGTAAAATTTATTTCTACATATTTAACAATCTACATGTGGTATTTTATTTATGCACATTGAGATTCTCACATCTAAACAAAAACAAAAGCAACTGATAAGAGAAAGCAGTAAGAACACTTGGGCGACGATCTTTCAGGCTTATAAGTGTGTCTGTATTTTGACTGTACTGTATTTTATTGTGAAGGATGGAAGTAAGGTCCTGGATGTGTCTTGACAACGTTGATATTTATTCGGCTTACACAGAAATATTAAATTTCCCCTGAAAAAACAGCAGCACCCATTGTTTTACAGCGAGGAGACAAAGTGTTGTCCTTTTTCAGCCTCAAGGCTAACACACATGGTTAAAAAGAATATACGGTTAAAAAGACAAGAAGTCAAACTCCAGTTTTACACACTTAATTAACTGGAAACAGAACATGATCATTTATATTTGTAGTTCATGTGAAATTTTGATAGAATGTTACCAAAAAGCTGTCCGACTGGTGATACAGTGATAACGATAATGAGACACAGAAGCAGTGGGGGGGTTTGATCTTAACCTTTTCAGAGTGATTGACAGCAGTCTGGTTGCCATGGAGATATAATGAAACTGCAGGCTGCCTTACATAATGTTATTATTATGTGAAAACCTCACATTGTTGCTGATATTCATGTTCCAGTGAAAGGATCACATGCTCCGAAGAATTGAGGAGATTCCTATCACATGTTTGTCCATGAGACAATTTAAAAACACAGCTGGGAAGCTGGAAAAAACGGGCAGGTCAAGCTGCATGCTGCTTTTTTTAGTTTCACAGTTGTTTGGAGATACAAGGTTTTCATGTGACAGCAGCGGTGAGGGACGTTGAGGCTTGAAGTGGCCATGATTACTATGAAAACCATCTATGACGCATGCTTTGTGTGCATGTGCAGGACAAGGGTGTGTGCATGTAAGCGTGTGTGCATGTGAGTGTGTGTGTGTGTGTGCATGTGCTGGAGCGCCTGTTGTCTTTGATGATAATGAGGCAGACTGAAACAGGCTCTCAAGTGAGCTCTCAGTGACACCTCAAACACATTGCTTCAGCACGGGCATGCTGTGTGTGTGTGTGTGTGTGTGTGTGTGTGTATGTGTGTTTGTGTGTGTGCGTGTGTGTGTGTGAGTGCACAAAGATAAGAGACCAAAAAATCCCAACTCGATGCTGTTTTAATGAAATTAATCAAAAAGACGGGAAATCGAAACATTTTGTGCTATGTGATAACAAAATGTCATTTTGCTTTCCGGCTATAATTGGCTGCTTTTTAATAAGAGATTACTGTTCAGCCATTTTGCTTTGTGCATAATGAAGTTTTAGTTTAGCTGGTGGCCAAAGTGATCTCATTGATTGAGTCAAAGCACACTTGGCGGTGCAGGGCCGTAGCCAGGATTGTGTTGCACCTATCTGCCCAACCACCAAATGGTTTCTTCTCTTTTTTGGTGCATTTCTCACTTCAAGATATATGAAGGAAATGGGAACATATGACGCCACCCTAAACAGTCAAATAACCAATATTAAAAACCTACAAAGAAAACATACAGCAACTTGTGTGTGCAATTTGAAGATACACATTTGAAAAAACTTTCAAAAATGTGCATAAAAGTTTTAACTCTCGCATGAGGTGTTTGTCTTAAATAGTTAATGTGCTAAACAGGAGATGGAAACGATTTTTCTGAATAAGTTCTGACGTAGTGAACAGTTAACTCTCATGACTGATCAGCTGTTTCCGCTGACATGAAAGAACAATTATAAGTTGATCAATTGAATCTAATTCCTGAAGACTTCTCTCAAACTTGTCCGATTAGTAACCTCTTTTCTTGTTGTTTTTTTCTCTCTCTTGCAAGATCTAGCTCTTTTTCCTCAAGGCAACTTTTAAAAATTCTGCTTTGACTTGACATGGAAACACGGCTGGTTTGACTTCCTTTATACTCTATAATACAATAAAGTCACATGTGAGTAGCAAAGTATGAAACTGGTTATTTCAATGACTGAAAAGAGCTTTTGTGTGATTGTGAAAAAAGATGTTCTTATTTTGAAGTATAGAAGAAGGAATCACAAGGCTTTTAAATGCATTTTTACTTCATTTAATGCCATATTAAACTAAAAACACTAAGTATAAATAAACAGGTCTCACCGATAAAATTTGATGACTTTTGGAACCTTTTCCAGTTTTAACTCAGCCATATAATATCCCTAAGGCATTGCTATGTGAATTGTGCTTATGCTACAAAATATGACACAATAATGAGGACAACTGGTCCAAGTTAAGCAGAAGTTTTATGTGCGGCAAACCACAATGTCCCCAAATGCTGATTCGGGGATGCAGGAGGTGTCTAAGGGTTTTTGGGAGGGTAATTTTCAAGTTTATTGAACAATCAACAGCGAAGAGGCAGACAGGGAACAATATCGAGGACGTGACCTCGGTCCCTTCAATGGTAACTGAGGCCCTGGAGCCAAAGAAATGAAGACTGGATGCATTGTAGATATAAGGACAACAACAGGCACAGTTGAAACCAGAAGTTTACATATACTATATAAAAAGACACATATGCTTTTTTTCTCACTGTCTGACATGAAATCAGACAATCACTTTTCCTGTTTTAGGTCCGTTAGGATTACCAAAATTATTTCTATTTACTAAATGCCAGAATAATGAGAGAAGGATTTTTTTTAGACAATTTTTTATTACTTTCTTCAAAGTCAGAAGTTTACATACACTAACATTATTATGCCTTGAAACAATTTGGGAAAGCCCAGATGATGCTGTCATGTCTTTGGAAGCTTCTGATAGGTTCATTGACAACATTAAAGTTAATTCGAGACACACCTGTGGATGTATTTTAAGGCTCACCTGAAACACACTGCTTCTTTGTGTAACATCATGGGAAAGTCAAAAGAAATCAACCAAGATATCAGGAAGAGAATTGTGGACTTGCACAAGTCTGGTTTTGGTAATCCTAACGGACCTAAAACAGGATAAGTGATTGTCTGATTTCATGTCAGACAGTGAGAAAAAAAGCATATGTGTCTTTTTATACAGTGTATGTAAACTTCTGGTTTCAACTGTATGTACTCATAAAATAACTTGGAAGAAACAATGGCAGGAGTATAGAAAATCTTCCTAAATTCAGACTGTGTGCAAGGATTCAAAGACAATAGCCTGCTGACAGACGGACTACACATATTCACTTCCTGTCATTGACTTCTTCAATGATCAATTACAGTCTGCAGAGGATGCAAGTGCACATGATGGATGTTTACACAGAGAAAGATAACAACTTATGATAGCTCCACGATGAGGCCAATACAGCAGATAAATTGTGCCGCATACACGAACATGGAAGAACTGCAAATGAGCAACTGAAGCTATTCTATACATCACTTTGCTCACATTACAATAATTCAATTTGTCTGCAGCGGTAAATCACACACGAGAGAGCACATGATAGCTGAACAGATGGTGAAGTACACTACTTAGATACAAAGAATGACAGGAAGAAGGTATATCAATGCAAGACACTACAGGAAAAAACACCAAACCAAACATTTAGGTGTATGTTTTACTATATTTTGAAGATTTATCCTAAATTCACTAAAAGTTATTGTTCTATTGCAGCGTGTAGGACCGTGAACATCTAAACCTCGTCATCACAGGCATCGTTAGAAAGCTCCCACTCTCCTGCACAATATTATGTGTTTTACATGTTTTATAGTGTTGTTGCTGTGAATTTGATTCAATATTTTGTCTATAAACATTAATTTCCATTTAGAATGTATAAAAACCTTCAAAAACCGTTTTCTCTCAAGTTTTTTCTCATGCTCTGAGCCTTAAATCTCAACTTCAACTACACTTACAGACACCAAACTTACCAGTTTTATTCCTAACTATATTCTGAAGGTTCTTACAGAGGGTTTTGTCTATATATCATTCATACCCTGATTTATACAACATTTTGTTCCTAAAAATGTGACGAAAATGTATTTTATTTTTATAGCTTATAGAGATATCCCAGTTACCTTCTGTAAAAAAACAAAAAAAAACTTTTAATTGAATATGTAAACAAAATAAAACAATACATTTGAAAATTGCTTCATCCAATGTTCAGATTTATGTCCTGGAAATATATGCAATTAGTGCAATTTAACACCTAATATGCATATCTAAACATACAAATTCAGAAAACTTGTAATGCAAAAAATCATTGTCTTAATGTAAATACCATACTGGAGAAGTTTCAAGGTGATATCTGTAAGTTCAAATTAACTCAAATAAAATCAAATTAACCTGGAATGTCTAAAATCATGACAGAGCTTAAAATCTTTTTAACAAGTGATAAGAAACAGAGCGAGCCTCAGTCTGAATAAGAGGTGAAGCGTGCAGAGTTTCACTGGATATAATTAAAGTTCCTTATAACCCCCATCTTGCTAATTAAACACCATGTTGCCCTTCAAAGTACACCTCATTTACATTACATTTACATATGCAAATTTTAATGACATCCACCTAATTACAGTATTTGCTGGTTCATCTGTCATTTAAAGGAGGCCAGGCGGTGCGATGTGGGTGTGTGCGTGAGATTCCTCCTGCCTGTCAACCTGTCTCAATGTGTCTGCAGAGCTGTCTCCACAGCTCGCTGCATACATGTGTGCCTGATAGTGGAGCTGTTTAATTGTGCTTCCATCAGACTCCATTTCTGTGTGTCTTTGTGGTTTATTTGAGCTCAGCAGTTAGACATACAAGTCACGTTAATTAGAAATATTCCTGTCAGAAAAGAGCATTTTGAATAGAAAAAGTATACTTCTATATACAGTGGCAATAACAAGTGTGTGAACCCTTTTGAATAACCTTGATTTCTGCATCAAAGTGTCGTTAACATAATACCACACAAACAATTATGATATTTCATGTCTTTATTGAACACATTCATAGTGCTGTTGGAAAAAAGTAAGTCTAATGACTCCATCAAGAGCAAAATAGTAGTCCTAGTCAGGAGTAAGTAAACCAGGAGTCCAATCACTGAAACAAGATTTGAGTGAGGTGTTGAGCTACTTTGACTGATAAAAAACACTCAGACTTTTTGAGTTTGCTGCTCACAAGAAGCATCTGCTGATACCTCGCGAAAAGAGACATCAGAAGACCTACGAACAAGAACTGGAAGGGGTTACAAAGTAATCCCAAAGCCTTTAGGTATTCACCAGTCCACAGTTAGACAAAGTGAGCACTAATGGAGACGATTTATTGCCGTGGCTGCTCTCCCTAGAAGTGGGCGCTCAGCCAGGTTGACTCCAAAGGCACAGCGCAGAAAGCTCAGTGAGGTAAAAAGAACTAAAGAGTAAAAGCTAGAGACTTGAAGGAATCATAGGAGCTGGTTAACATCTCTGTTCATGAACATGCATGGTGTCACTGGCAGGAGGAGGCTGCTGCTTTCCAAAAAAACATCTCTGCATGCCTGAAGTTTGCCAAAGAGCAGCTTGACACTCCACAACACTACAGGGAAAATGTTTTCTGGACTCATCAAACTATGATTGAATTGTTCGGGAAGAACATGCAACATTGCATATGGTGTAAAAAGGGGCTGCATGCCAACATGAGAACATCAGTGAAGAACGTTGGAGGGAGCATCATGAGTTGGGACTCCCTGCCATCATCGAGAGGAAGCTTATTTTCCAAGTTTATTGAGGTATCCTAATGTCAGGGTAATGCAGCAGGACAATGACCCTAAACATCAAAGTAAATCTGATACAGAATGGCTTCAAGAAAAGATAATCCGCCTTCTGGAGTGGCCCACTCAGAGCCCAGACTAGAAAAACCAATAGAGATGCTGTGGAGTGACCTCAAGAGAGCCGTTCACACCAGGCATCCTAACAATATGGCTGAGCTGAAGCAGCTCTGATCCAAAATTCCTCCTGAAGTTGTACATGTCTGATCAGTAGCTTGGTTGAGATTATTGCTGCCAAAGAAGGTTCAAGAAGTCATTAAATCCAAGGGTTCACTTACTTTTTCCACCAGCTCCACCAGTGTTTGTCTATACTTGGGAGTTAGATGCAGATTAGATCACATTTTATGACAAATCAATGCAGAAAACTAGGTCATTTCAAAGGGTACTTGTTCTTACCACTGTCCTTTCTGACAGTTGTGTATGGCCCTTTAAATTGCGACTTAAAAAACAGCTGCTTTAATATAAAACTAAAAGGATGAGGCCCACATGTTGTGCAGCAAATCAGACCAGTCACACTTTCTTTCTATAAATCCTTTATTCAATATTGTTTTCTGTGTGTATACAATGGATTGGACACAAACTGTACAGTGCAGACAAACTGTTTGCATAATATGTATGTAAAGGTAACTGTACATTAACTGACAGACAGAGTAATCTCCTTTAAGGTAAGCACCAGTCACATTTTGCTTTTGGCTCATAGCTGGCATGGTTTGCATTAGTAGGACACGGCAGGTTGTGGGGAATTTATGACTCTATTTAATTTGTTCTCTGTCCTGCAATTAATCACAGTCTCACTTTGAAACTGAACATGTAATTATGTGTGTGCACTAGCTTCCATTAGCCCTGCTCCAGGATCGTGAGTCTACATATCAACGTTTTCGTCACACAGAGGCTCCAAACATTGTCACAGGAATAATGTTGATAATCCAAACTAACTGGACGGTAAAGAATATTAAAAAAGACGAGAAGAAACAGCATTAGGTCAGAAATGGTGTTAGACAGCCTTCATTTAAGGAATGGTTTGAGTCATTAATAATAATTTCATCCTATGAAATAATGCAGCAAAGATAGAAAAGTTATAAAAATAATGAAATTACTTTGTAGAAATGTGTGTATCTTCCATATTATATTTATTTGGTAGGCAACAAATCCAGTATTTTCATCTTTAAATATATATATATTTATTTGTATATATTCTCATTACTGGAACATTGTATTATTCTATTTAGACTCTTATTTTGTAACTTTTATTAATTTTAAGCATGTAGGATATATTCTTGTTTCTTGTCCCGTGTCTCTATTTTGTTTTATTGTTTGTATTATGTTGTTGGTTGGTAATAAAGAAAATGTTCTCCAGTGTTGCTGTAATACAGCATTTGGCCACGAGTGGCAGCACTGAGCAGCACTAAAAAGCCTGCAGCATCTTTCTTTACTTTAATGGAAAATATCTCTGTCCATCTTTTGTGTATTTTGTCACTTAACACCTGCATTTTCTCACCTTAAAAATCACAAGAAAACGTGTTTCTCTTACGTTTAATGCGGTTGTACCGTGAGCAGTAGGACGCTCCTTGATCAGGGCTAGTTACCACCATCTATTTCTACTTCCACCAGCATCTAAAACAACTTCCCAGCTCAATCCATCATTGATTAAAGAAGCAGCAAAGGATTTCAAACAATTACCTCTTCCTGTTTTTTTGTTTTTTTAATTTTCTTGTATGCTCTCAGCCACCAGAATTAAATATTGATGCTCTTCTCAAAGTATTCCACACAATACATGCATTAGTGTAACAATGTTAGTGAAGCAAAGTAATTTTGATTCATTCTTCCTTTGCTCTATTATTGCAATGATGGATTGTGCTTCAAAAACAATATGTCTGTGTAAGTTGTTTCCGATGCCACAGTGGAACATTCTTTTAAAAATGACAGAAATATCCACCAGTGCAAACCGACGGCAGACATGAGCCAGATGCAAAGTTTTACTGGTGCTATGCTGTTAATGTTTGTTTTGTTTTGATAACACATTTCCTAAATTACCACATGCATTAGCCCCAGTCATCTTTCCTCTTTTAAAAACCATGCAACAAGTGGGAAACAGTCCAAACGGGGAGGAGGAGGAGGAGGAGAAAAAAGGAGGTGGGAGTAAGTTCTCTGGCTGCGTGATTACAGAACGAGCAGAGAGCGGAAGCTAGCATTGTTACAGTTAACAGAAGATTGGGGATCAAAGGATAACTGAAACGTAAAATAGGATGAGGAGTGTGTGTCTGCTGTGTGTGTGAGTGTGTGGGTCTGTTGTGTGTTCAGAGAAAGAAACTGCTGGGAGGAGAGCGCGTCTAGTTTTGGATTCAGATGTAATAAGGCAGTCTTTTGTCAGAGGAATAAAGTGGAATGGAGGAGAAAAAAAAAGAGACAGCAAAGGAAACCTGAGGGAGAACAGCTACATAATGAGTACAGTGCTAACCATTACATGTCCCTGTGTCTCTAAAGTGCACCTGTGCTGCAGTGGGCAGGTCACAAAAGCCTTTTTGTCCCGTTATGTCCATTTGGTGCCCACAGCTACAGTCCATGCAGGACAAAGTAAGATGGCTACATGTGTACCTGCCGCGAGAACACAAGTGGTACTTGTATGTTGAAATTAAAAGTGACACAGGTTGTCGTGATTGCTCTCTTCTAATTAAATCAGCTGCTCTCTTCCTGTGCAGAGCCCGCTGTTAGATATCTCATAATTGTAGCCTTGGTACCTGGCGAACCACCAGTGGAGAGAAATCTCTCAGGAGACGTTGACAGTAATTGCGCCTTCATTTTTTGAACCAGGAACTGTGATTACCAGTCTGGAAACACTGTTGTGGCAGTGTCTTTGGTCAGTAGCCAGGAAACCAGGCCTCTTTTTTTCCTCTGGCCTCAACCATCATTAGTTCTTGAGCATGTGCCACAGATCTTCAATCGCTGCTTTCACAGGATGCGAACCCTACTTCGAACCTAACAAGCTGGGCCTCGCTGAACCGAAAAAGATTTTGTTCTTCTGCTTAGTCGATCTTTTTTTCCTCTGCCAGCAGTGTAGGACAAATTAGCTGCTTAATAATCATTCAGTGAAAAGCAGTTGCTGTCCTGGAGTATCGATTGTATCTCCTTGTTTGCTCAGGCGGGTACAAAAACATCGTACTCTATACTGTAATTAAAGTGGCTTCTCTGAAACACAGGCAGCTGAGACAAAACAGGACACATTAAAAAATAAAAAAGGACGTTTATAGACCTGATTGTCAGGGTTTTTTCTGTTTTTTTAACTGTTTTGCTAGTAACCCCGAATGTGACATGACAATATTATGTTACATTCACATTTCTTTGACGTGAGACAAGTACAACACCGGTCAAAAGACTTCTTCTTCATCGCTATCACCCTACTTTGCTCTTGGAGTAACATTAGACAGAACAGAGCTGAAGTCAAGCGACTCTGAGAATTTGGAAATCTTGGCTAAACCCTGCTGGAAGCCCAGGAAGGCTGAGCATTTAGCATAAATCTACAGCCGCCCTAGATCTCACATCTCGAACTTGGCTGGGGATGAGAGGCACTCACATAGCAAGAATCCACAGTACTACCCACCAGAAATAACACTTTCTCATCATACATTTCAACTTGCAGATTTTCAGCATCAAGATTACACAGAAAGTTTAAATAATGATGTCTAAACTCTCATTTTTTCACACATATTTTACTTACATTTTGGGTTTAAATGTATAATTCCTGTCCACATGCTCTTAAAAAAAATAGGGGGCGACATTCTACCGTGTGCAAGAATTGCATGATTCACTAAATGCAGTGATGACACTATCCAAGATTGTTGCAGTTGGACGCTCAATGAACCTTGCAGTGTCTAAAAAATTTATGACAAACTTTCATAACAAAAATGTATGACCGAAGATTCTGTTTTTCAAGAGACTGTTGCAATGGACGGCTCCCTGGAGAGTCTCGCTCTATCATTGCTCAGCAGAGCGCATTGGAGAACAGCCTGGCGGAGAGGAAGAACAGGCGGATTCGATGCAGAAGTTAAGTTCGGGGTCTACTGCAGAGAGTGGCAAGGGAGTTGATTTTTACTGTTAAAAGTTATTTGTTTAGGAAGGCAGTCTTCTGAGAACTTCTGCAGAGTCATATCGATGCAAAATTGCTCTCAAAAGTCCTCGGTTGGGCTGATTGTTACTATAACTCCTGTTCCCTTTGCTCCTGTTAAATGCTGTTCCTGTTTCATCTCCAATCACTTGATGAATAATCTGCTTTGTAGACATTGCAGCCTGCTCTCTCCATGGCTAACCTAAGTTGGGGATGCTTCTCTGCAGCCAGGTCTTTGATATCACCATGATGCAGCCATCTGTGCTGTGGTTGGTAATCCACAGTCTCATGTCATCCAACTTGTTAGGGAGGGAGCGGGTGTTGCAAGAAAAACGCTGGCTACATCAGGTTTATGCAGATCTCAGCTCGTCTGCTTCCTCTTGCATCAGTCGTAGAGTCTCTGAGGACACGTCCACTGCAAAGTCTCTTCAATAGAATCTCTGATTTGTAGTTACAAAGGGCTAGTTTGGATTTTTTTTGTGGGGTTGTATGAGGTACTTACCCACAGACAATGTGTTCTGTCGTACCTCATACAACCCCACAAAAACATCCAAACTATCCCTTTGAAGTGTAAAGTTGTTGAAGCTACAGCTAACAGTGTAGCTGCGTCTTCGTCCTCTCTGAGGGCAGACTGGACGCCACAGTGTCTCACTACCGCCTCTTGAGGCACAAGTGGTATTACAAGACAGGATGGGCGGCTAGCCTCGGATGCTAATTTCAGTAAATATCTCTGCAACTCAATTCATAGATTTATCGTCAACACTGTCATTTCCTCACATTCAACAACTCAAAATTGCTTCTTTGCACTCATTCATCTCTCTTTTTTTTATCAGAAAAGGATGGGAACATTGAACCAGATAAATTCATATAATGTGGGCTGGCCAGCCACACGTTTTTGAGCACAAAGGCAAGCAACAGCTAATGAGATCAGAGGAGAGAAAAATGTGGTGTATGTGAGGAACAAATGTGAGAAATGCCAATTAGAAACACTGTGAGCTGTCTTGTATTTTCACAGTCTCTTCAGTAGCCTCTGTACAGTACAACACAGTGAGACAACATCAAACAGTTGGAGTGGCTGTGCAGCAGCGCAGTGCTTCACCCGCTGCACAGACACACACCTGTTGCTGAGGCTCGTTTAATGTTGCAACAACTGTGAAGATTAATCGTACAGCCTTGTTTTTTTCGAGGGCGCTTGCTTTGTCTTCTTGTTTCTTTGTAGTTTTGGGATCATCAGCGGAGGTCATTTATCTCCAGTAAATATGACAGTGTTTCAAGGATCTGATTAAAATGCAAATCCGTTGCCCAAAATTGAGATTCAAAGCAACAGAGATGTACAGTTTCTATTTCTCACTGTCTCTGACAACGATATAAAGAGTGGGATCTCAGTCTTAATTCCCCCCCAAGTGATCTGACAAACTACTGTTGAGACTTTCTGAGGATTAATTGGCGTCTCGTCTTGCTGTCTAAGAAAGGCAAGTAGACAGAAAGATTGATGCCATGTTGACTGTCACAGTGAGAGGGCAAAGAATGGGAATCTATTTGGTTTAATTTCATTTCAAGGCATGTGATTTTCTGCCCTGTAGTTCTCGTCATTTCACACACAGCCATATTTCAGTTGTTTGATTTGACATTGCAATCAATGTGTGCTGTTGGTTTTTTAGTGCTTACACATCTCTAATACTTTTTTTTAAGTCATATAACCTCGACGGGCTAATTTAGGACATATAACTGTACTTTTTTTCTGGACTTACAAGGACAGGTCAAGCCTAAATTAAAAATACATATTTTTCCTCTTAACTGTCGTGGTATTTATCAGTCTAGAATATTTTGGTGTGTGACCTGGTTACTTAAGATAATCTACAGACCTTCATATAGGAACTATTTTCTTTCTACTGAACTACAGCCACCCACCACATGACTCCCCTCATAATTGTCCCTTGGAATAACCTGACGTAGCCTATTTTTTACACTTGTGAAAAAACAACACAAGAGAAATGTATTAGAAAGATATTAGAACTGTATTAAACTTACTTGCATCATCAGAGCAATAAACAAGTGCATCAATTAAATTATCTGCTGAAGGAAAATCAGGGCTTATTTGGAGTGCATTTTCAGAAAAAAATGTCAATAGTCGTGTTTCCATCAAAGAATTTCTCAGTTTGCGCAAGTTTAATATTTGCACGAGAAAAGTTTGGTGGAAACACTAAACAATAAACAATAAAACTTTCGAAAATGCACATAAGTTTTTACGTTGGAAACTATCTTTTCCGACTAAGTTTTGACGTAGCGGACATTTAACTCATTACTGATGAGCTGTTTCCTCTGACATGAAAGAACAATTAGAAGTTGCCCAATTGAATCCAATTACTGAAGATTTTCTCTCATTGGTGGCCAAAATTGTCCGATTTGCAACCTCTTTTTTGTTGTAGTATTTTTTTTTCTACCTCTTCTACTGTTTACTGACGGATGAGCCTATAGTGATACATTACACTGCCATCTTCTAATCAAATATAATTATACAGCTTTGTTTATTTCCTCTAAACCAGTTGATGAAACATTCTTAATTTGCATTTTCTTTAATGCAACATTTTGCTTCAAAATTTGCTTCAACTCGGCTTATTAGCACAAACAAAAGTTAGATAAAGTGCATGTTCTGAATATTATAAATGATATACAGTTCGTTAGATTACAACATAATGTATGAACTATTTCAGATTTGTAAAAAGTTTTTTTTCACAGGGCAGAGTGCCACAGACCCTACTTTGAATATCACTGAGGATATTATTGCATGGTGATAAAGTTGGTGGGTGTATTTTGGTAAAAAGAAAAAAAAGTTCCTACATGAAAGTGCTCACAACAGTGCTCACAACATGGATAAATGCCTCTAGAGCTAAGATTTTGATTTTGGGGTCGCTTTAATAGTTCAGTTCTCCATATATTGACACTCATCTATTCACTCATGGAACGTTTTTAAGTATAATTTTGAGATATATTTTTATTTAATGCTACTTTATATTCTACTCCACTACATTTCAGAGAAAAATATTGATATAAATTTTAAATACTGATTTTCTTTGACAGGTATAGTTCTTAGTAACTCTGCAGATTGAGACCTGTGAAGACCTCGGATCCTGGGGTCCGGTGCCTGGGCAGTAAAGTCTGACACATAGTGGCTTTAACATAATTTACCCTGTTTATAATTACCCTCATTCCTACCTTTAACTTCAAGTACTTGGGAAGGCAACAGGAAGAAAACGTACTACGAGGCCGTCTGACCGTTCTCAGGGTTTGACCCTCTATAATATCTGCTACTCCTTGTAAACACTGACTGCTACCATGCTGCTTGGACACCAGCATGCCTCCTGTACACTCTGTGTTGCTACGAACAGGGGAAATCATTCTCAGCTACACTCTAATTTGAGCAACTTGATACCAAAAAAAAAACCTCTTAACTTGCCACGTCAGCTGATCTCCTTCTCTCCTGAGCTACACTTGTGTGAGCGAAATCATCCAAAAAACAGACAGGGACAGAAAACAACCAGTTAGACAGAGAGGTAGACACTAAAATCTCTTTTTGTGTCTTTACAACAATGCAGCTTGGTAATCACTAGTGCTCTGTGTGTGCAGAATAATAAACCACCTGACACATAGATAATAAAGGCTTACGGGAAAGACGAACATGCTTTAAGCTATGTGGTGTCGAGAAGGACTCTTATTTATAGTATGTGACTAAAAATCGGGATGAGTGTTTGTAATACACAGGGCCATTTTCAAGGTTTCATTATAAGTTTAGTGCAGAATTTCCTGTGCCAATTCTTAATTGGTGGATGACTAAGCATCCTCTGAATCATTAGTGTTTGGTATTTAAAGTGTTCTCTTTGCCCGATGTTTGTTTTTTAATCTGTTCTCTATTTACTTAAAGATTGAATCCAAGTGGTCGATATCAGGTGGGAGTAGTGTGTGTGTGTGTGTGTGTGTGTGTGAGTGTGTGTGTGTGGCCACCAGCAAGCAAGCATACCTGGCAACAGAAAACAGTACTATCAGGAGAGAAAAAAAGGGGCCTCATTCTTACAGATTGTCACAGAAAAATACCGGTGAAGACGACATTGTTTTGTTTATATTTTTAAGAAGTCATTTTGTCTCCCATATGAGGGGCATGCCACTGTCCCAGGTCCAAAATATCTGGCTGGCATCGGCCTGACTGTACTGTCTTCATCCTCCATTTCCCCCGCCACCACCTGCAGCGCTCCGTCCCTCAACACCACATCCATCCAATAGGGAAAGAGGTGAGGCGGGACGTGCGGCCCCACTGCTGCCCAGTCAGAACTTGAGCTGTTGTTTGTTTGGTTACCTTTTGTTGCAGTTTAGTTTTTTGAGGATGCAGCAGTGGGGCCAGACTCTGGCTTTTTCCTGGCCTGTGCTTGGCCAGGAGGAGGGTAAAAAGTGGGGCGGGGTTATGTTTCCTCCTTGTCGGGTTTGTTGACTGGTTTGCCGCCATTCATGACCACAGGTTCGCTGGTTGTGCTTTTGGAAGGCGGGCCCCCGGCGATTTTAGGCGCCGCCTCCCCTACGTCGTGCAACGAAGGTTCTCGGTACATCGCAACTAGAGGAGTGCCGGGAGAAAAGAGGCGGATGGGAGAGGGGAAGGGAGGAAGAAAGGGATAAGGAGGTGATGACAGAAAGAAGAGGGAAGGAAAGAGAAAGACAGAAATTCCAACGAGGGATGAGAGAAGGAAAATATGGATGAAAAAGGGTAAAGAAGACAAGAGAAGCGTGAATAAAAGGACAGGAATAAAGATTGTGAAGAAAAGGTGCGTCTTTATTCTATAGTACTGGACAACTTGACATTTCAGGAAACAGAAACAAGTGTGTTCATGTGTGTGTAAATGTGTGTTACCTTCTATAGGTTTAGGCAGGAAGTGTGCAGCTGGTTTGGTCTTTTTGACCCTGTTGCCCTTCATGGCCTGACCCTCTTTGTTGAGGCCCAGGAACCAGGCCCGGCCCGACTCCTTCTGTCTGTAGAGCATAGAGCTGTAGATCACATAGTAGTTCTCGAACACCGACTCTTTAAACTTACACTCCGCTGTAAACAGTTCCTGAGGGGACAGACAGAGACAGAAAGAGACACGGGTTATGTTACGCTGAAGGAAAAGAGAGTAGAAAATAGATTTTAAGAAATACTGATGAACTCTTTCTATCACGAGGAGAAAAATTCCCGTTTACTCTGATAGGTCAGTGTTGAGAAATTACCAACAAGGCAACAAAGAAACCCATCAAGAGCCTGTCTGAAAAAGTAGAAAAACATTTGAACAGATGGAAACTTGAGAGCTTTACATTTACATTTACTGCAGACTGCGTTTCCCCTGAGAAAACAAACCTATAGGTCATTTGTACAAAGCACAGCAAGAAAGCAGCAAACTTTGTTTCTTACGTATATTTATTTGCTGTTGAAACTGTCTTTTATAACATCTTACCATGTTTTTTGCCCTAAACCTAGATCAGTGATTTTATAGCCTAAATTCAACAAAACTGCAGTGAACCATACATGTATGTACAATGAGGAAACCGTGAAACGTTCATATGGGTTATGGCTGGTACAGAGAAACTACTTTTCGGTCGTTTAGATGGGAGATGTTGTTGTTTACTGCATTATATTGGTCATAAACATCTGACATTATATGACAGAAAATAAGGAAAAGCCTAGAAAATGCCATATTGAATAAACAAAATGACAATAATAAACATACAAACCAATAAAAAAGCATCTTGACCAGCCACAGACAGGGAGGAGCAGCCCGCCACTGACTGAATGATGTATTGCTTTAACCCATGTCATTCTCCCCTGACACTCTCCTTCCTCTGTATGCACATTAACAATAAACTAAAAAGATAAAACAGCGGATTGATTCTGGTGACACAAAGCCAAAAGATATCATCCCCCCCACCCACATCCGCTCTGCTGTTATGTGTCAGAACTCTCTTCCACGGTCGCCGGCGCCTTCAGCTGAGCATATTTCAACACTGAATCAAGGTGTTATTCTTACTGGGAGAAAAATCGTGTCTCCCTCGTGTCCTCTTGCGCTACTGAGTCACAGCGAGTATAAAAGGCAGCCTGAGATGAAACATTCTTCTTTTCGGGGAGGTCAGAATTGAGGCAGTCTGAGAAGTCAAGCTCCAAAAATCAGCAAACTGCTTTTTTTCTCACACAACAATTCTAAAAGCTGGAACTCAGGTCAATGACATACAGTTTTCTTATGACATCATCACAACAAACTACGCAAACTACCCGTTTAAGGCTACACAATAACAGTAAAACATACAATAATACCAAGATCTTAGGAAAACTTAACTTAAACTATTTCTTAACATGCAATGGCACACATAATAGCTTAATGCAGTTCCTCCAAGGCAGCGAAATGAGCCTGAAAAGGGAAGCAAATGTAGAAGAGGCGTAAAGCTGCATTCTTAATAGTGGCCAGCAGAGGGCGACTCTACTGATAACTTAAAAAAAGTCAGTATATTACAGAGTAGTCCATTCACATTGCATTCTGGCAAGTGGGAGGGGCCGCTGGTGGTGTGTAAGTGACAGCCCATTCAAAACAATAATGGTAGAAGAACTGCCCGTTGTGCTGTTTGTCGCTGTAGAGATCCTACAGACTCAAGCAAAGTTGTTCTTCATTTTGCTGAATATAGTTTGATTACTGTTGGACTCAAGCGAGAGATGTGTTTGTGATGATACGCTCCACTTCCTTTCTTATCACCCGGGTGTTGTTTGCACGAATAACGTACGTCACGTATTTTCCATCTTGCCGTCTTACGACTTCTGAAGGCGGGACAGAGCCGGGGATCGCTTGCTCTACCCATTACGAATCTGGGACGATGTGAAAACGAGTAAATATTGCTGCTTTAACGGCCATCTAAAAAGAACTGATACTTATTTAGCTCCACTTTCTTCACTAGTTTGTGTCCAACCTTGTCTATCTGTTGGACATGTGGTACAAGGCAGACAGGAGTGATAGTTATCAGACCTTTTTTGTGTATTTTTCACTACAAAAAGCATCTATAAGGGGCGTCCCGGTGGCTCACACTGGTAGAGCGCGTACCATTAAGGCTGAGTCCTTCCTGCGGCGGACCCGGGTTCGAATCCGACCTGAGGTCCCTTTGCCGCATGTCCTCCCCTCTGTCTCCCCCTTTCTATCTATCACTTTCAATAAAAGCAAAAATGCCAAAAAAATAATCTTCTAAAAAAAGCATCTATAACATTATACACAACCCATTGTTAATATAAAACATATTGGTTAATGCAGAGCTGTATTATCACAGTACTGTTATCTCCTCTTGTATAACAAGAATCTTCCCATCTTGGGGCAACATTTTTATCAAATTTCATTAAGCTCTCATAATCATTTTGTACACAATGACTGACACATTTTCTCATTGAGACAATTGCAGAGGATATAAATAATGGTAATAAACTACCCCTCATATGAGCCGAGGAGGCTCCTGCCAACCCAAACAATCCCCCCGGAGGTCCCCAGACCCCAGATTGCGAAGTGTTTGTCTAGACCGTCTCTTATTGGTTGTTGTGGGCCTCTTGCCAGAGCCACAGACACATTGTCATTCAGCTCAGGTTTGTCGGTCCGAGTCTCATAGCAACATGAGGAAGAGAGGCGACACTGTAGCCGTGGCAACCAACCAGCGCTGAGAGGGAGGGGTCAGTGGGTTGGCGGGTGGGTGTGTGTGTTGGGGGGGTGTGCAAAAGCGAGAGAGCGGAATACGCACACACAAACACTTGCACTGATAATTTTACATATAATGTTCTATATCTCATGCTCTACCACATCCACTCATGCTAACATAGGAAGACAATTATTAAAGGAAGGGGCTGGGTGGCAGCAGCTGTGAGGGATCAGACATTGGCACACACACACACACACACACTAACACACACTTGTGGCTCTAGGGGATGAATGGAGGGAGGTGCAGCAGGAGGGGGGCTCGGAAATGTGACTAAATGATTGGATGGCAACAAAGCAAGACAAGGTTATAAAGAATGAATGCTCCATTTATTGGCAATGTCAGTGACACACACACGTCAAATGTTCCCCATTGATTTGCATTAACGGTGATTGTTCTCTGAAGAGCTTCGTATATTTCAATACTTAACTTAATAATATATTTTTAGTCTTGACCTGCTCCCCAGATTCATTATTCATTTGTTAAGAAGGATGATCTTTGCTGGCATGCAGAGAGCGGTGCCAGACGCTTATTAATGCCCGGCCAGTGAGGTCATACATCATTTAATGCTGCTTTTAAAATAAAAACGGTGTAACGTCGAGGCGTCTCTCGGTCTCGTCTGAAGAAAAAACACTCCTGAAGTGAATTCAGAATGAAAACTGCGAGAATTACTTCAGATGAAAAACTCAAAGCCTTACAGGTGAGTCATTTTAACAACACTGCCTGCCTGAATGTGTTTCTGTCGTCATTTCTAAACAGCTATGTTCACCAGCTGCCCACAGAAAGAAGACGGGGAGAAAGAATGAATGAAAGAAACGGAGGGTGGGGTGGTGGGGTTGGAAATTGGGACATGAAGGAGAGAAGAGAGAATAAATCACCCAGTGAGGAGGACGACGCCTCCTGATTGGAAAAACAGCAGGGGATTCTCTCTCTCTCCCTTCTCTTATCTTTGTATTTCTCTCATCTCTCTTCTTTTTTTTCTCCCTCTGTCATTTCTCCATGCTCTGCAGAGATTTAGTGGAAGTGAACACACTGCACACATGCATGCACAATGTTATCTTTTGAATTACACACACAGGCATGCATCACAGCCTGAATAGCAGCCGTAATCAGATAGAGAAGAGGCCATTAGCATGTGCTCTAAAACATGCTAAATTGATCCAGGCAGCACTTTGTCCCTTGTACATTAAAGACCCTAAAATTAAGAAATGTAAGACCAGAGTGGGAAAAGCAATCTCCACACTTGGCACAGCACAAGGCTGCACTAATAACAACACTTGGCAACTCCAGCTGCCCAGTTCTACCACAGATTGACTGCTCGCCACTGGGAGCTTCCCAGTAGTAGAATATTCATAATACAACAATTGGCTGTCGGGAATAATTACTGTTCCAGTTTATTTCTTTTGGACTGTTGTAATTTAACAAAGCCTTTAATCCACTGACAACCAGGAACGTGTCTTGTTGAAGAGCTCTGGATAAATGGCATCACAATAGACAGTTCAGACCGCGCTGACCAGGGCAGCTGCTGAGCCACTGTGAGGCCACAAGTTCTTTTTTTCAAGATTGGACTCTCCGGGCTCATGGGCTAAAGACTAGAGCCAGACAGATGTATCGGTTGACTGATATTATCAGCTGATATTGGCCTAGTTTATTAACTTTTATGCTTGAGAAAGTATCTCTCGGGGTATCTTAGCAGAGTTGTGAAAATAAGATGCACAATCCACATGAGGAGGGCAAAAAAAGGCGCAATGCATTATCCAAAATGCAACATTAGAACAAATTGGAACTTTCTGGCTACACCAGAACCCAAGAAATACTGGCCACTGTCCCAAATGGGGAAAGATGATTGATTGATTGATTGATTGATTGATTGATTGATTGATTGATTGATTGATTGATTGATTGATTGATTGATTGATTGATTGATTGATTGATTGATTGATTGATTGATTGATTGATTGATTAGCTGATTAATTTGAGCTGTAGTAGAGCTGACAATCAGTCCACAGGCTGTTCTAAGCAACTTAAAAAGTCTGCAAAGGTTTCACTTCTTAAGTCACATTACAAGCTGTTCACACATTGGCAATACAACGTGACACAACCACAGTGCTTTTATTTTGAAGGCAATTTACTGTGAAAAACAATTGCTTTTTGCATAAAGTTAATAAGTTGCTGGTTACTGCAGAACATACATGCTCTATATTGTTTTTGTGTTTTACTATTTTTTACTGCTATATTTGACTTACTCCACATTAACATAGCCATCATAACATGTATTCTTAACAGTAGCAGCTCAAAACCAGATTTACTGATTTTTATAGAGATGATATCAATACTGAACAGAATTTAGTTCAGAGAAAAGCTAAACCACTCTATCATTGCTCTAAACTGATGAAAGAATGTAAACACAATTACTTAGGGGTATAATTAAAGAGTGCTGGTGTACAACACATCCGTCTGATGTTACAGTGAAAGAGTGAAATGTGATGCTAAACTGACAATCAATCCCTGTAACTGGATTACTGTACACAGCTGTAATTCCACCCTGTCTAACCCATACAGTCTGTTCTTTCATAGGTCATAAGATCTTGTACACCCAACAAATACTTAAAAATAAAAAGCCTAGTATATTGTTGTAGTAAGACCTTTATCTTACTACTCACACAATGATTCATATGATGTTTTTAATGCCAGTGGCACAGTTGGTTTAATTTAAGCACAAAAACGACTTGTTTGAGATATCAAAGTCGACTGAAGGTTAAAAAACTGGACTTTCTTGTCTCGTTCTTGTTGACTCATGCATCCACCCAGATCTCCTCCCTCAGAGGTTCTGCAGTGCTATAATAATGTCACGCTACTTCAAACCTTTTTCCTGACAGACTAGAGGGCACTGTCAGGTGAACGTAATCACACTGTTGTTTCTTTTGTCAGGACATCTCCAAATGTCCCTTTGTTTGTTCCTAATGCTTTTTTCCACGCTTCTTCCTGCTGAAAACCCCTAAACTACTATCAATTTCTGCTGCAGCTGTAATGCTGAAAAGTGACTGAAAGTCACACCAAGTAACCTTCCCACAGTGTATTTTCTTTAGTGCTGGCAACACTACAAAGACAAGTTTGTCCATGACTCTAGATTTGTTGAAGACGTTTTTGAACAGCATCCCGTATTTTTGAAAGGGTTATCATCATTTTTTATTCATTTCAACCTAGAAATAATTTGCTGTGACTGAGATCAAAGTGTTCTCATTCACTGCTTGTACTTTTACCTACGAAATATGTTGCACTATAATTTTTATAAGCAAAAGTTTCGACAGGAGGCGCAGCTTATTATTGGTAATTATTACAGGAGCAAAAGAGGAAGTCAGGTGGCGTGTAAAGAGCGACAAAGTCAGCAGAGAGAGGAGGTCGGGGTGGATGTGTGGGACTGTGTTCGTGTTGGAGTCTTTTTTAGCTATTTTACCATGACATGTTGGTATAATTTTTTTCAGCAAACCTCAGCTATATGACCTGATAATTATTTTTTTTACTGTGACTTGCTGGATCAACATATTGAACACATAAGAAACAAAAAAATTTGATTTTTAAAATTAAGTTTTTCTTTACTTTCATCACACAATCATGCTCAATGAAGAATTTCAAATGTTGCAAATGTGAACACAAATACAACATATGGTAGGTAAAATGAGGATAACTTAATATATTTGACCGTATCTTTGGTTTTACTTCGTCTATCATCATCAAACAAAAACTGGCATGAAGTTTCAAGCCAGTACTTTTGAGGGAAGTTGATGGCGGGGCTCGACGTCGCTTTATTTTTACGTTGTGATGTCATGAAGAAGTCATGTCGGCAACACCAGAGGGTTAAACTCAAACCATGGTCTTTTTTTTCTAAACCTAAACAAGTAGTTTCAGTGCCTAAATCTAACCAAATGGATCCGTTTAAGTACTTGAACCACGTGTTTCAAACTGCAAACCAATGTTATTGCTTCATGGCGTGAAATGCAATGATCATATGCTGAGTCATCATTATTTTGCAACTAATTGACGTGAACAGGAGTGTTGTTAACTGTTGCAGAGTTAACAACGCTGTGACAGACGGCACCCAGCGTGCCAGTGTTGTGTCGAAGTTTGTTCCCCCGTCTAATAATGTTTCCCTCCGATAGTTCCCTGCTGTTTAAACGTGTTACGCTTTGACAGTGTTAACTGGTGACTCAGCTCAATGTGCCGTGGCTGCTCGTACTGAGTGACAGCAGCGACTGAAAACACAAACACAACATGTACGTAAGCGTCCTTGTAAAAGCCTTCAGTCAATCAAATGTATGCAAAATGTCACATACATATTCAAATTGATATTTAATAAAAAACGACTTCAACTCATGTTTTAATTAGAATTTAGATGGAATCATTAATTCCAACTAAATTATTTGAAAAGATAACACAGTATGATCATATCAACACATCAAGCCTTCCAAAGTTAATTAATAGTTGGATGAATCACCCAACCATACTTTATTTTTGGATAAACCTTAATAAAAATGTGTTTAATTATGAAAAAAATTCCAGTTTTATTATTTATAAATATGAGGAAGCATCGTTGAGATTTGAGGTTGCTCTACTTGTAAGTTTGCTTAATGCGACTAAGCTCAAGGAAGTTGTTTTTCATCGCAATGTGTATGTATATATGTGTGTTTCTGTTTGTGTGCACTGCTCAGTGAGTGGGTGTGTTTGTTTCCAACACCAGTTATTATCACAGCACTAATTACCCAGGGGAATTGTGGGTAAACAAATCATTCTAAAGAAAAGAAAGCCCACGGAGAAGAAGGAAGAAGTGGAAAGAAAAGCGTTGGCATATGAAAACAAAAAAGTGAAGAGGGCGCTTTGAGAGGGGGCTTGAAAGGATGTCCTCCAGCCCAGACAGACGGAATCAAAGCATCAATCTGACTCCAATCACAGCGTCGCTCTTGGCGTGTCAGGAACACCACGGTGTTCCTCAGCCACTCCAGACCTGCACACCTGATCCAATTACGCTGTTATGAAAATGTGTGGCTCTTAATTGGATCAGGTGTGTTAGAGCTGCAGCAACAACCTGCAGCACAGGCACTCTCTAACTTTAACCCATTGAAGCCTGGAAAGCGGATATGTCGTTTTGTAGTATTTGTATAAGCTCTCAAATACTTTTTGAATTCCATTTCTATCTGCTACAGAGGCTGAAAAGTCTATTATTTAGTAGAAGAGTTGACACTTCTGTTGAATTTCCAGAAAAACTTCAGGTTTTAGGGGCTTATTTTAAAATCGCCCAGAGGTTTTACAGGCGTTTTAGGCCTCAATGGGTTAACCCATAAGAACCCAGTAATCCTTAAAGGAAAATTATGGGGGATATACCACAGACCAAGTGGACCACATAGAACACATTTATGATGTTTAAAAAAAAAATCTGTGATCATCATGTATCATCAAAGATCTGTGATGTGACATAAACGTTACATTGGGCGTTTATGGTATTGATGTTTATAATATTTATTTAAAAATAAAAAATAGACACATTTTCTGCTTACAGAGACACAAATTTGCCTTTTTCTTTGCATCTCCACAACATTTATCAAAATTGTGACATTAATAGTGCTGTTTAACAACAAATTATTTTTCAGATTTGTTCTTAAGTAGCATAATAATAATAATTAATAAATAAAAACAAATAACCACTTGCCTTTTTGTTTGCATCTCCATAACATATATCAAAATTGTGACTTTAATTTGTTGAGGAAATATGGTCAGAACAAGTTAAATGCAATACAGGACACCGTATTAACGGATTAGAATTGTTAAATGGGTTTAAACTTAGCCTCGTCACAAAAATAAGGTTTTTGAAATTAGCTACTTTTTTATATTTCTGTTTCCAGTCACACACATATTTTGGAGAAGTCACTTCTTGTCAAAGTCACATGACCACCACACCAGGGTGTTGAGTATGTGTCGCTTATAGATTTAATGAGTTAATGTGAAGCATAAAGCTGAATATGGGAGATTCTAGAAGATTTAAAGTGTTTGTTACACGGGTGTCACCATGGGTTCTTATGGGTTAACCATTTGCGGAACACAGCTCGTGTTGGGAGATAAGTAAAATATTAAAACAGATGATAAATGTTGCCTTTTATCAGCTTTATTGCATCATCAGCATGTAGTTGAATTGAACATCAGTGAGAGGAAGTTTGAGTAATGTATTTGTTAGTTTGGAGGCACCAGGAAACAAAATTATACGCAGTCTAATCAGGGCAGATAAGGTTCCCTGCCACCTGTTTTGGACCTGTGAATATAGAACTTTCAATTATTTCTACAAATTAGTCTTTGAAGCATATAAACAAATTATTTTTGGATTAGTTTCCATTTGTTCTGAGGACACTATTATCATATTGCTGCTCTTTTTAACCACAGCGGCTTGTTAATTGAAAGAACATCATGCTGGTGTTCTCTCTCTGCAAGGGTCGGTTCAGGTCGACTGAATTTTGATCAGATCTCATTATCATCAGGTCCATTCGGGCCTCGTCTAACAGTGTTTGGGTTCATATCAGATTAGGTGTCTTTATTATAAATTAAAAGTAAAATTATTTATGCATGTCTGGGAAGTTTTTCAGTGGGTTCCTTTCGGGTCAGGTTTGATGTTTTGGACGGATTAAATGGCAGGATCAGAGAAATGTCACATTTTATTGGCACCGAGTTCAGTTTTGACCCTTGTGCAACACTTTCTTTCAGTAATTTTAGCTGCATCATTGCATATGGTAAACATTTAGGAAAAGGTTAGGTGTTTTTTTTCTTCTTTGAATTTTGGAAGTTCAATCTCAGCTCCAATAAAAAGTCTAAAATAAACTGTGTATCCAAAATACAGACTAACCCTGAAGGACAAAAATGTCCCTTGAAACCAATACAAAACCACTTTTTTTTATTTATCTGAAGGCCAGCATAAAATCATACATTCTATCATATCAGGCTTTTAATCTTGAGCCCTGCCTCCAAAATTGTTTAAAAAGTGTTAAAATATTATTTTCCACCAGATTGAGCCATTTTCTCACGTGTGCCCTCTGGGGCAAATACATGCTTTTTTCCTAATTACAGGTTATTGCTGCTGCATTATGGAGCACTTTTTAATGCAATGCATCAAATCAATGTTGCTGCTAATTACTGACATATCTCTGACTTAAAAAAAAATCCCTGAGCATTTAGTTTGCTCAGTTTGCTGGCTTTATGTAAACAACTTTGCATTTAAAGGGTTTAAAAAAAGATATTTATAACTATATTTATTAGAGATTATCACGACTGAAGTTGTATGTAGGTCAGTGAAATTGGAATATATTGTGTTTTCAATAGCGGTTTTAGGAAGGGGACATTTTTGTCCTGTATGGTACGTTTTTTTTTTTTTTTTTTACTGCACAAATATAAAAAAATGCAGTGTTGTTGCTAATCTCCCAGATTGGAAAATAAAGAAAGAAATCCCCTAATATGCAGAAAATAAAATAACAACAATGGAATTATGTTAACAAACTCACATTTAAAAGCGTTAAAAATCAGAAAATTCATAATTAATAGAGATGATCATGACTGATGTTGGTTTAAGAATGTGAGTCAGTGAAGGTGGAAATTAGAAGATATATTTTTTAATAGCAGTTTTAGGAAGGGGACTGTCTGTCTGACTGGAAGATAAAGAAAAAAATCCCTTAGCATTTAATATGCAGAAGATAAAATGGTATTATGTTAACAAACTGGCATTTAAAGGGCTAAAGAAGAAAAAAAAAAAGATGTATTAATATTTTGGAGTAAAGATCAGGACTGAAGTCAAAAAACATCTTTAAAAATCACAGCAGAGAAACTTTTTTTTTTTTTAAAGTGAGGCACAAGGGTTAAACTTCCATCGTAAGGGTCAGTTTTCCTTTGAGGTTTGAGGCTTTGAATTTGTTCACATTTCTAAATGAATCAATTCATCAAGTGAAGCACTGAAATGAGTAAACCACCTTGACTAGAGTCTCTGAACGGCTCAACAAAAGCTGCTAACTGATTCATTAAAGGAAGGCTGGAAGGCTACACATTCATCACTAATGGCTGTCAAACCACTCAGTGGACGATATGTCCACAGCAGCTGTGTTTGAGTGTGATGTCTGTCCTGCGGTCCTTCAATGCCACGATGCACGGAGCGACATCTTTGAAAAGACTCCACGGCGCACCGGCAACCGGCTCATTCTCTCGTCACCAGAAAAAGTGTGTGTGTCATGACTCACATGGCTAACATTTATTCTCCCTGCCACTCGTCTTCCTTCTCATCTCTGTAGATGTCGACATCACAGGACTCACTCTGTCTGAGTGCTGTACCGACTGTGTTATGAATGGAAGTACACGCCTACGTACACAGACAAACACATCCATACAGCACACACACACACTCCTATGTCTGTGGAAAAACATCCTGCTGGAAGAAAACATGCTGCAGCTCAGGAAGAGCGAGAAAACCTGATGAGTAGAGAGAGAAAAGAAAGAAAGAATCCACAGTACGTTACACAAAATGATACGCAAGGTCTGCATATAGCAAATTGCAATTTTTGCATGCAGTATAAATTTTATTTTCATCTAATCTAAATTGGTGTATTTGAATATTTCTATCTAATGTTTTATAGGTCTCATGTGTAATATAGACTAGTCATGTTTTACATCAATCCTTTTGAAGATTTACACGAAAAGCTTGATGGAGACACCAAAAATAGCTAAAAACTTTTCGAAAATGTGCACAAAAGTTTTTACGCTCGCTTGAGGAGTTTTTGGTCTTTAAAAAAAACCCCAGTTAATCCACTAAACAGAAGATGTAAACACTTTTTCCTGAATAAGTTCTGACGTAGTGAACATTTAACTCACATGACTGATCAGCTGTTTCCTCTGATATGAAAGAACTATTATAAGTTGCCCAACTGAATCCAATTCCTGAAGACTTCTCTCCATTTTCTCTTGTGGGTGGCCAAAGTTCTTCAATGCGACATTTCAAAAATAATTTCCACTTTAATGAAAGCACAGCTACTGTTTACCTTTTGTTCACTAAAGAGCCCCTAAAAAAGACTATATGTGGGCCTCACAGGGCTAAATTTATCTTTATTTTGCTTTTAACTCACACTATAATCACACTGTCCAGTGGTGAAAAGCAGAGATTAAAGACATTTGTTTTTGATTTAATATGCAACTAAATTGTTTAGTGAAATGTACTTTATGTTATTTATGTGGCATTTATTTGGTTCGGCCTATTCGCCCTCTTTCAGCAGCAGGAGCTGTCCACAGAATGACCCAGACAAAGGCAAAGCCTCTGTGTGCTCTCCACATGGGGGAGGTAATTATTAGAGAATATATTCATGTTATTGGGATTTAAATAGCCCTCGGATTCATACCGAAACAGAGCTAACCTTCTTATTTCCTTCAGGGGGACTAAGAGTTTTTGTGGAGGACCAATTTTGTCTGCAGGCTATTTACAGGCGGCCTTTACTTTGAGATGTTTCTATGACCCGAGGATACCTGAGTGGAAAAGAGAGAGGAGAGGAGTATTAGCGAAGAAACAAGAGGGTGAAATAGATGGATGGAGGATGGACTGGAATTGATGGTGTTCGGGCTCCCAGGACCTCTCCAGCAGACAGACTGGGGCTCTAACAGTCTGAATCACAGGAGCTGGCATGAAGGAATACATTTCCATTTCTAATCTTGGCTGGTGGACCGTCAGCAAAATTCAGATTTCAAAAACAAGCAGATTTTCGGGGTGCTCTGGTGTACACAAACCTCAGTGATGATCTAGATACGCCTCATGACCACATAAACAGTTTTTTATGCTCTTTTATCTTTTAATTGTCATCTTTCTCGCCCTCTTTATATAGACGTAGTAGTTGCAAAACATGTCAATTTCCTCTTTCACCTCTCAGCTGACATCCTGACGTCCACACCTTCCCCACCACCCTGATACACCCAAAGGAACACACTCTGCTGGTCTCATTCACACACAAACACACAAACACACACACACGCAGTCCCAAACTCATCAGCACTTTTTTTCGCACTTTCCCCAGCATGCTCCATAATTATCACATAGCAGCTCATTGCACACGGCGCCATCTGTTAGTCGCACGCACGCCCTGAAACCCACGCACGCACACGCGCACGCGCCACACGTACATGCACAACCACACACTGCCAGATGCCTGGGATCTGGGATTAATAAGACAGGCCTACCATGTATAACTAAGTTTGCAGCATATCATTAACAATTTGCAATAAGAGGATAAAGAATCTCATTGAGAGCAGAGCAGCATAAATTTAGGAACAAGGCTCAACTAGCTCTGTTGCATGGAGAACACAAGGACATGTCCTCAATTTTTAATTTTTCAGACAAGAGGCAATATAGATTAAATTGGTATTGCAAAAATAATCGCATAATTATCTTGATATGCTGCTGCATCGACTAAAGTATGAAACAATTGCATAATACGGCAATTACTTCGGTTTTTACTGCCAAAACCTTGAGAAAAATGTATGTATTCTAGTTCAGAAATAATTGGTTCATTACAAAATAATCGTTAAGAATATGATGAGTGATTATTAAGGTTTGGATCTTTTTATATTTTAAATAACTGAATATCCTTGGATGCTATCTTGAGCTTTGGAGGGATTTTTTTTTGTCTTTTCTGACATTTTATGGACTGAACTGGTTGATCAACTAATAACAATAAAAAAAAATAATCCCAGCCTCATCCTGCAACATATTTTAGTAAAGTCACCATATTATTATTCGTTGAAGAATGAGAAATGCATGTGTTCTAATTCAGAAATAATTGGTTCATTAGGCAAAGAGTATATTGACAGAAAAATAATTGTTAACCATATGATAATTGATTAATATGCTTCTCAAGAAATAAGGTATTCAACATCTCATCCTGCAATATAATTGGGTAAAATTCACCTTATTAATATTCCTTCAAGGATGAGAAATGTGAGCCACACTTTAAATAAAAATGTAAATGCTCAAAATGTATTATAAAACTTATCCTTGGTTTTGCATAAAATAGGCTGTCACGTCATTTGAAAAAAACATTTTAAATGTATCTGCAATGGCTACATATAATCATGTTTGTCCTTCAAACACACAGAAAGAAAAAGGAAGAAAAATAAAAAATACATGCAAAACACATAGACCCTCTCTAGTGCATCATGTTCTGATTATAAATGATCACGGTGCAGTTACAGAATGCTTCAAATGTTCTGTTTCTACCAGGAATATTGAGTTATTTTAATAAAGAATTCTTCCAAAGAGCAGAATGCAGCGTGTTCTTTCTCCAACATGTTACAGTAAAGCTTGCTGACAAGTGCACCGTGTTTAGTTGAAGGTGCAGGAACCACAATCTGATATGTATCGACTTCCTGACACCTCCACAATAACTAACCTGGCAGGATGAAAGATAATCCAGACTGCTGCTCAGTCTGAACCCCGACCAATTACACACAAAGGTACACACTCCGGTTCAGCCCGGGATAAAACAAACTGTAGCTGTGATAGCACCCTCGTAATGTTTAATGAGTGTCTCTTCAGGCGTGCCGCACACTACAACGCGCTACACCTGCCGGGACCTTTTGCAGCAGCCAATTAAACATCAAGCAGTGCTGACATCATGATGAATTAGACCTGCTGTATGTAATTTATATATTCGTTATCATGTAGCCGCCTGCACATCAGTCAGAGAGCTGGAACATGATCACACATCCTCACTGTGCCTCGATGCAGCTTTAGAGGGGATTTCTACTGTGTCTGTGTCTGTGTGTGTGTGTGTGTGTGTGTGTGTGTGTGTGTGTAGGGGGGGACTCCCCCTCTTCAATTATTTACAGGAAGCCCTCATGCATCTGTGACTTTCAGCGGCAGGCTGAGAAAGCCCAGCAGAGCAGCACAGATCTCTTGTCTTTCTCCTCCTGATTACTCCTTTCTCTTCCTCTCGTCTACATTTTCCTTCGTCCTCTCCATCTTTTTTTCTCCTCCATCTGAAACCTCTTTCTCCCAACGTCTGCATCGTCTACAGCCATTGTGTCCTCATCCCTCTCTGGCTTCTTCTTTCTACAAGCCTTTCCTCCTTCTTCTCCATCTTTGCCTCGTCTACAATGTTTGTCCTCCTTCCTCACCATCTTTTGCCCCTTTGTCTACAACATTTTCCTCCTTCTCTTCCATCTTTTTCCTCTACTGTCTACAATTGTAGTCCTCCTCCTTCTCTGGCTTCTATTCTCCTCTATCTACAACCTCTTTGTCTGCTTTCATCTACATGTTTTTCCTCCTTTGGCTACATACTTTTCCCTCTTTCATCTCCATCTTCTCCTTCTTCAGGATACAATATTTTCCTCCACTTTTCCTCCTCTTCCTCCTTCCTCTTCTTCTTTCTCCTTCTCCCCTCTTCTCCTCTTCTTGTCTTTTCAGTCAACAACCTTTCCCCTTTCCACCTTTTTCACTATGCCTTTCCTTTAAGGGTGTCACAATTCTCCAAATCCATGATTTGATTAGACTTTTGATTTTCAGGTCATGAAACTTTGACTATGGACAGCTGATTGGTTTATGCCCTGATATGTCATTCACATTTTCAAATTCTTCTTTACATGGCATCAAGTGTGATATGAAATTGAATTTTGCCGATCCTGATATCAATCACTTTACAAATTAGCCGTGTTTCCATTAAGGTCGAAGCGAATTTTGAAATGCAAATTCGGGATGTTTCCATCCACTGGTTTAGAACGAATAAACAAAGCTGCAGTAACGTACTTTGGTCAGAAGATGGCAGTGTAATGTGTTGCTGTAGGCTAATCCAGAAGAGAGAAAAACAACAAAAAGAGGACAACTTTGTCCACCCACGAGAGAAAATGTAGAGAAGTCTTCAGGAATTGGACTCAATTGGGAAACGTATTACTGTTCTTGCATGTCAGAGGAAACAGCTGATCAGTCATGTGATACATCAGATCGGAATAAGTGATTCAATCTCCTGTTATTGTTATGTTACAGCCTATTAAATATTTTTTCGAAAAACACCTCAAGCAAGTGTAAAAACATTTATGCGCATTTTCAAAAGATGTTCTCAAATGATGATGTTTCTATCAAGCTTTTGTTTAAAATGTGCAGAGAGACTCATTGTAAACTACTGAAAGCTCTTTTTTGATTCAGAACTGAAATCGTGACCCCTATTCTCCCTCTTTTTCTTCTTCTGTCTACACCATTTTCCTCCTCTCCTCTACCTACCTGTACAACCTTTTTCCTCTGTCTACAATCTGTGTCCTCATCCTCTCTCCTGGCTTCTTTTCTCTTCCGTCTACAACCTTTTCCTCCTTCCTCTCCGTCTTTTCCCTCTCATTGTCCGTGTCCTATTTCTTCCACACTTCCTTTCTTTTGCCTCCCACCCAGGTCTCTCCTTTCTTCTCCCCTCTCCTCCTTTCTTTCATGATTGGTCCTGGCCTCACCTTTATTCCACTCACCTCTCCCTTTCATTCCCCTCCTTTCATCTCCTCCCCTCCCTTCCGTTTCTATTCCCCCCGTCCTCCTCTCTCCATCACCTCTCCTTTCCTCTCTTCTCCTCCCTTCACCTCCTTCCCCCTCCCCTCTGGCTCCTGTCATCACCACCCCCAAGAAAAAGAGGGAGGAAAGAGGGATGATGTCAGGCAAAAGAGACATCAGTGAAAGAGTGTGAACTCTCTCTGAAGAGTCAGCATGGAAATAATTCATATTCCGCTCAAGCAGATCTCCGAGCAGCCAGCCGCTCCTCATCTACCTCACTTCCCCTCTACTTGCTCTTCACCACCTCCTTCATCCCTCTCTCCAATCACATTGTTCCGCCTGTCCCTCTTTAATGCCAGTGACTGGAAAAGGTTTGACTAATTAGCTGTTCTTTTGGTTTATTTTGAAAATTTCTAAATATTTGATTCACTTTTTTAAATATTTTGCACTTAGAGCAGAAAAGTATGTGGAATAGAATGAAAAAAGCTTAAAAAACTTGTCTATAATCTGACAAGTGTTGGTTTCTCTGTCTCATGCAACTGTCTCCTATCTTCTGTCGCACAAATCCTAAAAAAGGAGGTCATGCAGAAAGCTTTTATTGTTTCATGCAAGCTTCAATTCTGCCTTAAATTTAAGCCTCAATGTAAATCACAAACTGCTTATTTCTCAGTGTGCCGTCGTTCAGACAGAGCAGGAGAAACTCTGCAGACAGACACGGGACTCTGGACATACTGAATGTAACTGACTGTACACCAGTTAACTGAGGGGAGTTTTATTTAAATCACCAAATGGGTCTTCTGAGTGACATAATGAGATGAGATGAGTATGTTGTGTTAACCAGGCCAATGATGCATTTATCTCAGCTCAACAACCTGGTTTAGTTTACACACTGCAACAGCTGAAACAAAAAACTTATATCACTTATTCATTTTTGTAAAAATTAACTGGTTCTGGCATTCATTTTTCATTTTTTCTTATTATTCTGACAGTAAATATCATCTTGTTTTGGATTGTATGTTTGACGTGGTCACCTTGGCTCTGGTAGCACTATTTCCTGACAGTTTAAAGATCTAATGATTCATCAATTTAATAATTAAAGCTTACAAATGTCTACAAAAACATCATTTTACCTCTTTCCCTTCAGCTTAATGACTAAAGTCAACCGACTTCCTGAATCACTGCAGGACAATTTATTTGTCCTTACTCCTGTGGATAAAGTAAGCTCTTACAAATGACCAGAGATTTGTCAAAACTGGCTGATACGTCCATTTGTCTCCCAAAAATAATTACCACAGCTTAAAACCAAACACCGGGGACCTGGATGAGCAACACATGATTTGCAATTAATCCCCATAATTTTCAGAAAGAAACATTAAGCCCTCTGCAGGACTGCCCAAAAAAAGACTAATAAAAATGATGCACGGCACAAAAAGACACAAAATACTGAAACTGTCCATGCTTGTATACTGTATGTATCTGTGTGTGTGTGTGTGTGTGTGTGTGTGTGTGTGTGTGTGCGCTCACCGATGAGTAGAGGTGACCCTCTCCGTTCATGGCGATGTAGAGGCCGGTCTTGACTGATTGGATGGCCACGACTCTCAGACCCACAGGAATTAAGTTAAACAGAGCTGAGGACAAAAACAGACAAAGTGAGTTCTTGTGTGCGTGTTTCAGTGCTGATAGAAAGTGAAAATGTCAGTTGCTCAGTTGGATTGGTTAGTTGGTAAGGCTACTTAAGGGGTTAAAAACTCAGACTTTTGCAGAGGAGGACGTCTGTGTGTGTTCAATATCCCATACTATGCACTACATACTAAATATGTGTACACTGTGCACCACTGTCTGTTATGAATGTTCGCATTGCGGGATAAACTTGTGTCCAGTTTTTGCATTCAGTAATATATCACAGAATAGACTAGGCAACTCATGTAATATGGAAGGCAAACAGAATTTTTGTAGGCCAACCTCGAAGTTAGCATCTCCATGGGGTCTATTAAGAATTCACCCCTTTGATTTTTGCATTTGAACAGAAAACAAACGTTTCTGATACTGACGTGTTTTGTTCAGCAGGATAAAAAATTTCTTTCTTTCAAGTGGTAATCTGAGGGTTTGAAAAGTGAAGCCAATGCAGAAGTGCCTTAAGTCTGCATTCTTTCTAATGGCCAGCAGGGGGCGACTTCAATGGTTGCAAAAAGAAGTCAAATTGTATAAAACTCTTCAACTGTACCGACTTCTCACTTGATTTATTACTTTGGTAAACATTAACCTGATGAGTTTATGGTCTCAATCATGAGTTTCAAGTTTTTTTTCAATACAACTTGATGTTCACAAACAATATTTTTGTAGTCCAACCCAGAAGTTAGCATCTCCTTGAGGTCTATTGAGAATTCTTCTATGGATTTTTGCATTGGATTTTGGATCATTGCAGAAAATAAGCTCTGAACAAACACAAATTAACACCACTTTTATGATGTTTGAAGCGCAAATGCAGCCGACAGAAGTAAAAAGCTAACGCTATGCTAAAGTGAACTACACCACAGTTGCATGACTTCAATGTCAGGACTGTTATGCTTTAGATGCTCTCTGACAAGCTAACCAGCTGTTTTGACAAGCCCAGCCTAATAAATAGTTTATAAACCTAATCTTAAAATCACAAGGCTGTAAGGCGGACTAGAGGGACATCTCACATACTGTTTAAGCATACTGAATAGCATGTAAGTATGGACTTTTTGCCATGGCTTGGGGTCCAAAAGCCCCCGATGCTGTATGTGTAAAATATTTATAATAATTGAATTTCTTCTACTTAAATGTGTTTTTTTTTCTTCTCTTAGCCACAGACTGAGCCTGCACAGAAATGACCACAAAGCAATGTTATCACTCGTGGCCCATTGTGTATTATATTTTGATCGTGGTAATTCCTCCATGACATGTTAATATCAGCCTATTGTTGTCATTTTTTCAAAGGCACAGTCATGCTCTCAGCTCCATCGGGTCAGTGTTATTTGAAGAGCGGCGGTCAGTGACGGTAAAGGATCAGACAGCTGATCACACTCTTAGAGCCTCGGGCAGGTATTTTAAAGGACGCCAGTGTCACTGGTGTTTTTGTCGTGTAGCTTTTTAAATCTGTTCCACCTGTGCGATGTTAACCCTTTATTATTTCAAGGCTGTGATTTTGGAAGTAAAAACCCAGAATGTTGTTTTGCATGACATTTGGAATAGGAGGTGTGTGTGAACAAGCCTTTGGAGGTTTACAAATAATCGTTCATATGTGAAAAAGTCAGAATTAACATTAAATTAACATAACAAATGAAGAACACATTACTATGATGGAGGAGCTGCTACAAGAGAGCTATTGACATTTTGCTTTAAAAAGACAATAATGAGTCATCAAAATGAATATTATATTTCCATCGTTGTAGGCTTGGATAGCACCACTCGAATATGAAAACTGGACAAATATTACGTTAATTATTGGCCATCATTTGTTGTGACCTTTCAAGGTTGTTAAAATTCTTCTGGATGTCTTCTTCTGAGGTCAATTGAAAGCGCGACTCTTTAACCCGTGTGCCTCTTATCATTTCAGAGTTATTGATCAGTCTGCTGACAGCTCGTACAGTCGAGTTGTTATGACAGAAACAATGTCAAACTAAATTCAAGGTGATTCCTGCTTCTCTCTCGACATTCAGGACGTCAGAGAAAATCTTAGAAAGTTAAGACATAATGTCTCGATGCAATAATGTTCCAATAAACTGACATATTTGCCAAGGTTAATGTATTAAATGTTTTATTTAACAGCGCACAACAAGGTGAAAATAAACTTTATAATAACCCGAGGAAGGGTTGCACTAGAATCTGAGATCATAAAGAAACATGTTTTTCTTCTTGAACCAAAGCCACACACCACAGCATTTATGAGTTAGTTTGCAAAGCATTTTAGGGATGTTTTTATCAATAATTCATGGTGTAATTGTCTCTGATGTTCGGGACTTGACTCCTCATTCGGTTGGTGGTTGCAGCCCGTGGCTCGAGTACAATGAAGCTAATTGTTTCATGTTGTGAGTTTGCAGCCTGGAAAAAGCTGAACTGCTGCATTTTGGGTAAACTTAGTGCTGACAGTGTGTGGGAATTCATTGCTTTCAT
Organism: Centropristis striata; assembly: GCF_030273125.1. Classification (NCBI taxonomy): domain Eukaryota; kingdom Metazoa; phylum Chordata; class Actinopteri; order Perciformes; family Serranidae; genus Centropristis; species Centropristis striata. Next base: position 7,289,227 of record NC_081540.1, on the reverse strand, counting down.
ACGCCAGGCTTTTGAAATATCTGCCTTCTTTGTGTCTGAAGCTCTATACAACAGAGATGAACAGCATTTTGTTTGTGCTGCTCAAAACATAAAAAAATAACATTTGCAGAGCTCATCAGCAGTGATTCTTTTCCAAAACACTCCAAGTTATACTTGATAATCCACCGACCTCGCTGTGAAGAGCTTTTATGTACATTTTTACTCCTACTGATCTCATTTAAAACAATAAAAAGAGTATCAATAAGGTCCAGCTGCAGCCTGAATCACCTACAGTCACATATTCCCGGTTAGGATTCCTTCAGTGTTTATCGTATGGGAGGTTTTTAACGGGAGCATGGATTATCTGCAGAGGTCTCCTCCTCTCTAAAACAAACAGACCTGCTCACTAAACCCAGTAAAAACACTGAATAAAGCAGTTTCACCTGAAAAATCTGTGTTTCTCCAATGCTGTTCGGCAGGCAGCTTCTGCCAATGTTTACTCAGCTTGTTTCTCTGAAGATCCAGACATCCAATGACAAAAGTCCCTCATCTGGTTAAAATATATAGTCAAAAATGACCCAGATCTAAGAAGGGTGTTGTAAAAACGTGGCTTAAACTTGATAAAAAGTCAATTTATGCTGGCATTGACAGGAGACCAAATAAAACAGGACTTTACCTCGATTAAAACTGCAGATTTGTGTGAATTTGAAAACTGCTGGTAACATTCATCAGTAATAAAAATATATCACATGCAGAAAACTTCCTCATTAAACCGTAAGGTGAGACACTACAGGCAGAAACAGTTTTTTCATGCAAAAAAATGGAATACAAAACCATATTCTCCTGTAGTGTATCCCCGTAACATGCATTTAAAATAATTTTCTTCAATGATGTCCAAATTAGCTTACAAAACAAAAGCATTCATGTGTTGAAGATATGGTAGGCTGAACACACTTGACTCTTAATTAATCCTTAAAGCTTAATGGTGTTACTCTTTGAAGGTTGTTGCTCTCTGAATGGATGATTGAATTAAAGCAAAGATGTTTGTTGTGATCGGTTAAATCAAAGACTAATGTTTATCTCATGGAGCCACTAAGATGCACCAGCTTCCAATGTGTGGGCTGAAGGCGACTTTTTTTTTTTACTTACAGATATCACCATGAAACTTCCAGTTTGATATTAATATCACGATAATATATTTTTGCATTACAAGTTTTTTATATGTTTGGACATGGAAATGAGGTGTGAACTCACTAAATATGCACTAATTTGCATATATATCAAGGACATAACTCTGAACATTGGATAAAGCAAAGTTAAAAGTTAGAATTTAATTTGTTGACATATTAGATTCAAAGTTTTATACAGAAGGAAATTGGGATATCTCCTTTTATTATTTAATAAATCAGAAAATACTATCAGAAGCCATAACAAAAAAACAATTTTCGTCATGTTTTTAGGAACAAAATGTTCTATAAATCAGGGTATGAATGATATATAGACAAACCTCTCAGTAAAAACCTTCAGAATATAGTTAGGAATTTAACTGGTATGTTTGGTGTTTGTAAGACGAGCTGAAGTTGAGATTTATGGCTCAGAGCATGAGAAAAAAAAACATTTTGAGAATACAGCCTTGATAGATTTCAGTTGAATGCCTGTAACGACCAGGTTAAGAGTACATTCACAGTACTACATGCTCCAAAGGAAACGAAAACCTTTTAGTGAATTTAGTAGAAATCTACAAAATATAGTAAAATATACACCTAAATGTTTGTTTTGGGTCTTTCCACTCTCCTGAAAGGTAATTTGGACAGACTTTATTAACACAGTGACCTGTGCGCGGAACAGTATGTCGAGCTGATCAACATTACAGAACAGCAGAAGATTATTTATTGTTGTGTAATTTCTATATTATGAAACCATAACAGAACAGAACAATGACCTGTAATGAAGGCCATGGAAATGGACTTGCTATTTGGGAACAACAGCCGTGCTGGTTTTCTTTCTAATCAAGGGCTAATTACACCTGGGAAATCAGAGCCCTCATTAATCAAGGTTACATAGAAATGGTCCCGAGCAACCGACTACCGTCTGCAGTGTTCAGAACTGAGCTGAAAAGATTTTAATGTGTGTAAGTACACCTGCAAGTAATCATCCTCGACAAATATCACTCTTTCTAAACCGCCGTCAGGCTCATGCACAGCCTTCATTAACATAAATATATGCACCCAGCTGATTAGAGATGGTGACAACCCTCCTTTTAAATGCTGCGGGAAATGTCACTGATGTCTCCCCTCTGCTGAGCACTGAAAAAAAAACCCTGACAAACGAATGGAAAAATGAAGCTTGGCAACAAGTGTGAGCTGCAGTAAATTCTGTTTGATCTACACGCCGAGCTGTGGCAGAAATTTCAAAGAATGGCGATGTGAAGACACTCGCCAGAAATTGATGTTAAGACATTTGCCAAAGAAATAAAAATCAGAGTAAACAAGTGGGACATTGCTGCAACGCGTGGACGGCGGAGAGCAAGCGGCTCAGCCAACGTGGAAAGGACACTTTGGACTGATTACTGATTAGCGTTTGATTTTCTCTCAGCAGGGCAGAATACAGCGATGGGAACATTAATCAATAAGCCATCCATCTGCAGCTCCTCCCCGAGTGCACTGCTGGGTGCAGAGGCCTTAAAAACGCTCTGAGCCTGCACGATGTGAAAAAAACACCTCTGTCACTGTCTCTTTATCACTGCATATACTGTGAATTACAATCAATAAGTCATTTAGATCAATATGTTTGAATAGTAGACAATCGAGTCGGACATGAGGATTATAATCACCTTGGAAATGGTGGAACTTGACCCGACTTTAACATTTTAACTTTCCCTGACAATAACTGGGATTCATTAAATCTCTCGAGCTTGTCTCCCTTTTTCCACAGCAAGAAAAAAAAAAAGCGTCTAGCGACCTTGATCAAATCAGATGAGGACAAGAGACAGACATGTCATCTCTAAATAACCATTTGCCCTTGAAAGAGACTGCCATGCTTTTTCTTTTGCTGTGATGACATTTTGGTTTTGAGCACAGAGTTTCTTCCAGGCACTTGTTGCACCACCTTCCACTCACAATATACCTGTAGCAAGGACTCAAGTCTTGACATATTTACTGTCAAATGTATACATTTCCTCAATTGTACTAGCCCCTTTTAAGACTGCTGTTTCAAGCCGTGATATTTACACCTCTTTGAGTTGTAAAAGGGGGACCAAGTGATCCTGACTGTACCGCCTTCAGTGGCACTAACAGAGGGGTTAAACTGAGAGTGTTCGAGGCGAGATCAATATGACAGAAAATATGTGACGCATGTTATTTGTGGGACCAACCCTCGGGTAATAAGAAAGGAGGTGGACATCGGAAACCCGCCTCCCACTTGAGCCTGACATTAATCGAATCATGTTCATTAAAATGCAAAAACTTTGCTCGAGTCTGTAGAATCTTTACAGCGAGAAACAGCAAGATATGAGCAGTTTTTTGTGGCACTTTTGCAGAAACGTAGTATGAAATGGGCTAGTGTGTGTGTGTGTGTGTGTGTGTGTGTGTGTGTGTGTCCACTTACAGGAGTTGGTGCTGTCGTCTTTGGTCCCGTCCATACTTCCATCCTGGCCCATCTGGAGATAGAAGCCCTGTCTGCAGAACAACCTGGTCACTATGCCCTTCAGCTGTGGTTCTGCACAACACAGACAAAAACACAAGAAGAAGAGTTAAAAAAAGAACTGATCTTTAAAAACCAGGACAACACCAAGCAGGATGTTTTTTGCTCCTGCACGGTGTAAACAACCTGCATATCAGTAGTTTTTGTTACATCACTGTTGGTCTCAGTAAGGTCATTTATGGCTTCCTAATTGCAATGAGAACACAGAATTAATGTTTTTAAAAGGATCTGGTTCTTGCAAATGGGTTTTTCTTGGTGAAATTTTCAATAAAATTTGTAGCATCAATATCACCATTTTTAAATCTTTCCTGAGGGAGTGTTTTTGTCACGCATGATTCGTTCAAGGAGCATTTAAAATCCAACTATAATTGTGTTCAGGTTGTTGGATTCAGAGGGTTAAATATGAACAGGCAAATGGAAATAAAATGAGGTAAAAATTGTATTAGGTTTTGTCAGCTTCAACAAAATGATTTATCTGCAAATTCATCCCCAGAAATCAATTTCTGCACAAATCCTGGAGGGCACATTTGAGATACACTTCAGTTAGGCATTAAAGAACAATGTGACCACGTGCGACCTGATGCATCCTGGGGGATTTCCTGTGGAGAGACCAGTCAGCCACATCCAATCCATTACAGGATTCTTGGACTAATCCTTCCTTCGTGGTCATTGTTCCACTTGAATAACGCTGATAAATTATTTCTGAACCTCTGATGCTGTAGAGAAGCTTCTTAACATTTGTTCCTTCAATATTCTCTTTCCTATTTATCTGTTGACCATACCTATAGGTTGTGGGTGTGATTCCCTTCATAAAAAACTTAGATAATTGTGTGAATCTCTCATGGTTTCTCTCTAAATAGAGCACTTCTGTCCTAAGGCAAATAACTAATGGTATTAAAGATATTTGAATATTCAAACAGCTGACTCTTTTGCCTCTCATCATTCTCTCATTCATTTCTCACCATCAAATACTAAATGTCTGATGTAATAAAAAAAAAGATTAAGCCCTGTATCTCACCTGAAAGAAGTTGCTCTGATGTCCTTTAAAAACATTATATACATATATTTTCCACAGACACCGAGTTACATTTTTAAACCAAAATCATTTTTAGTCAGTTTCCATAACACCACTACTGTTTGTAGAAAGAAAAACATTTGATTTGATTTTTTTTAAATATTAAATGCTATGGGGAGGTTTTTCACAGTCTGGGAAATATCAGTCATTAACAACAACACTGATTTTAATGAATTTTAATTTTATTTTTGTGCAGTGTCTACAAAAAAAACCAAACTTGTTGCCCGAAAGGACAAAACATTAAAAAAAAAAAAACTGCTATAGAAAACACTGTATAACTAATACACTAATATTATTTTCCACATTCATGAAGTTCATTTTTTAAACAACATCCATCCTGATCATATCTACCGAATACTAATTATGTTTTAGAATTTTAACTCTTTATATGCCAATTTACATAATGCCTCCAAAAAAACCTGACAAAAATGTAAAAAAAATATTATTTTAATTATATTAAATGCTAAGGGAAGTTTTTCACACACACATTTTTTTTTTGTGCAGTGTGATTTTTAAAAAAAACAATGCCTTACCAAGATACCAAAAATACTTACCAAATACTAATTATTATTCAGAATTTTAGCCCTTTAAATGCCAGTTTGTTTACATAATGCTGTTGTTATTGTTAATGAAATATGTATATATACACTACTGGTCAAAAGTTTTAGAACACACCAACTTTTCCAGAATTTAATTGAAAATTATGCAGTTTAATGTCTCAGTGTACTCTGAAATTAATGCACATTTGCAACTTTAAAATTCTTTATTAAGCATGATAGTGTTTTGAAAGTAAAAAAAAAAAGATTCAAAATCACATTTTATGTTGGACTAAAGGACTAAAAAAAGAAACAAAATGACCAAAAAAAGACACAAAATGACAAAAAAAGACACCAAAAGACACAAAATGACTAAAAAAAGAAACAAAATGACCAAAAAAAACCACAAAATGACTTACAAAGACATGAAAAGAATTCAAAAATGGACAAAATAGCCCGAGACTCCATAGAGTTAAGTTGTTAACCCATTTCTTGTTCCCTGAAAAAGGCCTACTTGTATAATTCTGAAATGTACATTATTTTTCAATTTTGGTTAAGCTTACCTTTTTTATTTACCTCTGGCAGTTCACCACTTACCTTTGTACCCTTTCAAGCTGTTCATTTGACTTGAACTGCTTGAATTTCAATAGAAAACTGGAAAAATTGGGGTGTTCTAAAACTTTTGACCGGTAGTGTATATATTTTTTATAAACTAAATGCTTGGGAGATTTGTTTTTCCACAGGATGTGTCAGAGATTACCGTCAACATTGATTCTGATGCATTGCATCAAACCAGGAAAACAGCATGTATTTGCCACATAGGGCAAACATGAGAAAATGGCTCAATCTGGTGGAAAATAATAAAAAAGTATCATTTTGAAGCCATGCCTCTGGATTGAAAATTGCCTGATATAAATGATCGAATGTAAAAATGTGACTCAGTCTGCACTAGGTGATATAACATTAGTGCAGGTACAGACAGGCTTTGTTCCATCCTATCATCACTTCTTCTGTGGACAGCATGCTTTTTCCACACAAACACACTCACGTTGGTTGGTGACACCGATTATTTAATACGGCTCCTCACGCACACTTAGATGCGACCACGCCCTTTATCTCTCTATAAAACCCCAGTGACTTCGCCTTCGCCTGTGCAGCTGCAGCAGGGTGGGAATCCCCTTTGAACATGTGTGTGTGTATGAGAGTGAATGACTAAAGGTATACCCTAATGCACAGAGACAAGAAAAAAGCCAAGACTGACCCAGTTTATGAGAGTGTGTGAAAGAGAAAAGGAGAGAGAGAGAGGCTGGGGTGTTTTCCATCTTTGTGAAGGATCCATCTTGTGCAGCAGAGGAGAAGGAGGGAAGAGGAGCTGTGAAGCTTTCAACCAGCACTCCAACTGACTAAACTCCCAGCACACTACTTACTGCAGCATGCTGTGTGCTGCAGCCAATAATGAATCTCCATTAGATTAGAAAGACAGCTGTTACATTTAATGGCAGGGATGAATAAAAAAATGTGAAAATTCAGATGGATTTTGGATATTTTTAAGACCGTCTCCCACTCTTAGAGAGATGATGTACTGAGATGTTGGGCAGGTTGGATGATAATTGACAAAGGGAATATTTCCTTGCTGATCCTGCTGCATTTCTCTGTCCTCTTTCCTGTGAAAGCAGTACAGCACAGTCTGTATTTTCATGCATTAAGTAAATATCCCTCCATCTGACAGCTGTGATATTTCATGCAGCTTTATGATTCAAAGTTTACCTGCCCTGCATCCGTCTGTCAGAGCAGGAATCAGCACACGCTGCCCACTGCAGACTGAAATCAGTCACATTTCAAACTCGTTTGTGACGCACGACCACAGAAAGCTTCTGGATATGCAATTTGTTGTTTTTCATCTTTTCCTATAACATGTCATGTCATTTATATTTTTATGTGTGACGTCTCAGATTTGGAAAACAGATTTTAAAATACATTCCTGTATCTAAAATATTACTGAATTAGACCGGGTTGAGGTTTTCCAGCCTGGCTTGGCAGGTACACATCAGTCTTTCTGTTGGCTTATAACCCCGTCTGATATGGATATATTACAGGTGCATTTCAGTGGCAGCATGTAATATCACAAGACCTTTCCTGGCTGGTGTTGTGACTCACCGATAGGAATTTTTAAGGCCATGCAATTTATTTTTCCAACAGTGTTTGTAGAAAGAATATTCCTCAAAGTAAGATACAGAGAAAAAATAATAAACCCAATATATTTAGTTTCTAGTGCTGGGTATCTTTTAAAAAACCCAATTCCGATACCAAAGTGAAATGGATACCACTAGAGTAGTTCATTAGATACCTTTTTTTTCTACTTAATTCAAAACCCATTATGCAAATAAAAGCATCACCGCTCCTCCCCGTCCAAATGATTTTGACATGAATACATTTCACGCTGAACTCCGTCAAATACACTGCTCTAGACTTCACTCTACAGACTGTACAGTTTATAGCTGCTGCTTTCCATTATGTCAAAAAATGCTTATGGTGATTGACTGTCAGCAAACATACAAATAGTCTTATTTTCACGGTCTGGGTACAAAAAGAATCAACACGGTATCATTTGAAACAATCACAACTTGCTACTCAATGGACCCTTTTTCACTGTGTTTAAACACATTGATAGTGTTCCATCCACAAAGAGACTATAAAGACAACTATCAATATATAGTTTTAAAAATCAAAACCACAAATATAATGGCAACAGTGGGGAACAATATCTTTGGGATCATGAGGGCGATATGATGAGGTGTCATTCATAATTACTACATCCACTAGAGGGAGCAACTAACTCCAAACACAAACATGAGGGAAGAATTGGCATATCCAACAAGATCTCCAACCTAAATGACAGAACAGGTCGTTTGTCAATACCACTCATAGTTACACAAATGAGTGTTTTGTGGCACAGATTGGGCGCATGCATGTACAGTTTGCGGTTGTAAAAAAACTGCAGTTTAGTTGAATTTAGGCTACAAAACCCCTGATCTAGGCATAGGACAAAAAAATGTCCTGGTAAGGTGTTATAAAAAGTTATGCACAAAACGTGCTGCACATAAGTTTGGTGATTTTTCCCCCAAAATGGGACACAAACCCCATTCTCCATTCCCCACCTGAGTGCAGCTTCTGCGTTTAGTACTCCATCTTGCCGTCATTCATAATTAAATTGGCCACTAAAGAGCGATGGTGGACAGTCTAAAATGTTAAAATAGGTAATTTTTGCTGCTTGTACTAACAAGCTATGGGGTCGTTTTTGAGGGGACACCAGTCTGACATATCATATTCAAGCAATTTGGATTTTAGTCTATGCATTGCACATAATCTGAAAGTGTAAAGTCATGTTATTTGTATGCAGATTGAAGACGGACAAACACACTCAGCAAAAAACATCCTCCTTGGCCGAGGTTAGAATAATGCATTGATGTGATTTATCATGGTATAGATCTTTGATCACGTCGTCAGACCCTATTATGAGTACAATTACAGTCTCAAATGGTGTTATTGTTGGTGTTTGCATAACTCCCCGCTGTAACGGATGAAAAAATCAATAACTCTCAACAGGGGACCGTCCTGCTGCATCCAGTTAGCATCAACTCATCATCTATTTATGTGTCTATCCATCCATCTATCATCCACTTATCCATTTACTCACACTCCAAGCCGACGTGATGGCCAGGCTGCCGCGGTGACACTCCCAAGGTGATATTCCCATTCTTCCCAATATCTCCACATCCCGTCTGTTACTAGGGAAATTCCCATTCTCGCGTTGCCACGGCAACAGCCTCGTGATTCCAGACTGTTCCAGTGGAAGGGTATTCCCCCATTCACATACACACACACACACACAATCACACACATGCAGCGCGCACACACACACACAGCTATATTTTCATCATAATGTGATCTGATTCAATCAGTCAGCCCGTCAGGCGGCCACGCTGATTTGACATGTCACATTGTCTGTTAATTCGCCCCAGTCTGAGTCTAAATACAGTGTTTAACACGGTATAAAATATCAACATGGGTGTCTCATACAGGCGATGCATTAAAGACCTTCTCTCTCTCTCTCTCTCTCTTTCACACACACCATTTCACTAAACAACAGCACCCAAGTGAAGGATTCGCAAGCAGCAGCTGAATGCAACCATTTCACCCTCATTTACATCAGAGTGATTAGTGATTAGAGAAACACTTATGGTGCTGAAAAGGCTGGATTTCTTGTTAAAATACAGACACTGTTAGACCATTCAGCTACAGTAAATGTACTTCAACTGGAATATGGCAGCAATGACGCAGTTTGTTTAAAATCTACACTAATAAATAATAAAAGTGCTTAAACTGAATTGAGACATCATATCCAGATTTGATAAAAGTGACTCGTATGTCGTTACTGAGGGTTTCTCTCAGAATACAATCCGGAGGGAAACACTGAGTTCTATACCTGCCTATTATGAAGCATTGATGGAGAGGCAAGGGAACAAACTGTACTCTACAGATACCCAGTCCATTAGGATAACATACAGACAAATCCCTAAAAAAAAAAGCACAACAGGCTCCTATCAAAGTGAGGAGCAGCAGCTCGACTTTTATGTCCTCCCGCATCACTAAACTCCTCATCTCGGCTTCTTATTTTGGCATATCCATAATCTAATCCTCTCGGTCACCACACAGAGTTCATGACCACAGTTGAGGGCGGGACAACATCAACAAGCTTTGTACTTCAGCTCCCTTTTTCTTTTTTTTTCCCAGCCACAGCGCCCAACCACCAGCACTCAATCTCCTTGTTAGCGTCACATAAAGATACGACAAAGAGATACTTAACCCCACCACCACCGCAACTTCCTGGAACTGGAACATTATTGTGGTTTATGGGGACACACTACAGGTGAAGAGGGTATTTTCTAATGTATAGATATCACCATGAAACTTCCCTAGTTTGTTATTTACATTAGGACGATATTTTTTGCATTACAAGTTTTCTGAAATTTTATTTTAGATCAGCAAATGAGGTGTGAACTCAATATGCAACAACTTGCATATATTTCCAGGATTCCAATCTGAACATTGTATAAAGCAAATTTCAATGTTATTATTTTGTTGATATAAATGGGGATATCTCCTTTTGTCATTTTATAAATCAGAAAATACTGTCAAAAGCCATATAAAATCAATTTTCATCATGTTTTTAGGAACAAAATGTTCTATCAATCAGGGTGTGAATGATACATAGACAAACTCTTTGTAGAAATCTTCAGAATATATTTAGTTAGGAATAAAACTGGTAAGTTTTGGTGTCCCTAAGTGGCTTAAGTTGAAATTTATGGTTCAGAGCATGAGAAAAAATTCATTTTGAGAAAACGGCCTTAAAGATTTCATACATTCTTAATGGAAATAACAATTTGAAGACAAAATATTCAATCTAATTCACAGCAACAACAATATAGAAGGTGTTAAAAGCACAATACTGTGCAGTAGAGTGGGAGCTCAATAGAACGCCAACTTGTATTGAATTTAGGTTTTGGATGTTTTCTTTCCACTAGAAAGAAGACATGTTATGGGAGAAAAAATAGCCCAAAAGCTCAAAATTGACCAGTGCATCAAAAAGCAATGTTTTTTCCTGTAGTGTCTTGCCTTAAGGGGTTTTGTGAGCCTCAGTGGGCTTCAAAAAATAGGGACATTTGTGGTGTCAGGTAAGAGGCCAGAACAGGGAAGATGCCAGAAGCTGAGGCGGCTGCTGTGCTCAGGTTGGAGGCGGTTATGTGCACAAGGCAGCGAGGAGCAGGGGAGAAGGAGCCCAATATCTATTGTGCACACAGAGTGTCGTGACCCAATGAATTACGCAGTAATTTCACTGACAGAACAAGGATCAAGACATTTAAATACACTCATGCTGTAGAAAATGGTGATTCTTATATTTGAAATGATTATCAATTCATCCATCAAGAGAAAATAAATGATAATTGATTTTCTTTCTTTTTTCAATGTGAAGATTTCCTGCTTTTCTTTGTCATATATCATTGTAGATTAAATGTTTTGAACAACTGGACAATTTTTCAACGTTTATTAGTTTTCATCAGTGGTGAAATGTAACTAAGTACATTAACTCTTTTGAGGTACGTGTTCTTTACTTGAGTACTTCCGTTTTATATAACTTTATACTTCTACTTCACTACATTTTGAGGCAAATAATGAACTTTTACTCCACTACATTTAGCTGACAAGTTTAGTTACTTTTCAGGTCGAGATTTAACATAAAAAAACAAGATACATTTAAACTGATTTTTAAACCTAATAACAGTATATTAAGTAGTTAAAATATACTTTTTTCTTACATTTTGTACTTTTACTTAAGTCGGTTTTGAATGCAGGACTTTAACTTGTAGTGGAGTAAGTCTGCTGTGTGGTTTTCCACCACTGGTTTTCATAGGATAAATGATTATAGATTAGTTGAAAAACTAATCAGCAGATTAATAGATAATGAAAATAATTGCCTTTGCAGCCCTATTGATTTTATAAACTCAACAATCAAAAAAATGTGTTTTGCATCCCTAAACACTACTCGTTCTAACTGCATTCTTCTTTATTATAAAAAAAAAGTTCAGTTTTCATACATTAACTCAATATCTCTCCATTTGACAGCTGCCTTATGATTCAAAGTTTACCTGCCCTGCATCCGTCTGTCAGAGCAGTTTGTGTGACGCACGACCACAGAAATCTTGTGAAAATGTAATTTACTGTCTGTTATCGTTCCGTCCATGACGTGTTCATTTAGAAAGCATCGTGTAAAACGTTACTGAACTACCCCTGAAGGCACAGAAGAGTGTGTACCTTCCAACCCCGCTTTGCATTCATACATCTGTCTTTCTGTTGGCTTATAACCCCGTCTGATTTAGATATATTACAGGTGCGTTTCAGTGGCAGCATGTAATATCAGAACACATTTCCTTGCTGTTGTTGTGACTCATCCAAACGGGAATTTCTGAAGGCTGCATGATTTTTTTATTGAAGCTACCAAAAGCTAATATTTTGTGGCAGTGATTATCTTTTAATTTGGTGGGGAATTCCTGCCCGCCATGTCATAATGAAATCCTCCACTCAAAGTCACACTGTTGGAGGAGTTTTAGGAGGAGCAGAAGGCTGATTTTCTACATGAAAATCCTCCATGAACTCTCCGTTCAGATGTCTAATTACTAATACTAACAACACAGTGAGACTGTTTGTGTCCATCAGATCAGAAGAGGACTGATATCACATTTTTTAATAAAAAGCCAATTTTGGTTCAATGTCAGTCAAACTCTGATAAAGAATGCAAATTTGAGCTGTATTCAACCACATCTTTGAACAAGTAATGAAGGCTGTGGATCATTTTGAGTGTGTCTCTCCTTCACAAAACCTCTGGAAGACAGTAGGGGATGTTGGCAAATCTCTCTCTCACACATACACAAACACACACACACATACACAGAGACAGCACAGAGATTGTAGACGTTGCCAAGCTTTCACCAGCAGCTCTCACAGCTGGGAACACAGAGGAGGGAGCGACGTGAGGAGGGGAAGGGGGGAGGCAGGGAGGAAGAGGAGAAGGAAAACAACGGAGGGGGATTAAAAAAAAGTCAAATATGAGGTAGGCAGGGACGACTGGGTGGAGAGGAGGAAGGTGATAAGCAGAGGAGGAGGTGAAGAAGAAGGTAAGGGAGAAAGGGAGGAGAGGAGACTAGGAGAGGAGAGGAGAGGATGTCGTCTATTCCTCAAAAAAAAAGAAAAAAAGGGAATAAGGCTGGAAGGAGATGTGAAAGGATCTAAGGTAAGGAGGGAGGATTGGATGATATAAGAAGGGCGGTGCAAAAAAGGGTCAAAAGGAGGTGAGGGGGGTGGCAGGAGAAGGCAAAAAAGGTAGAGTGGAGGGAAAGCTGCTTGGAGGAAAAGTAGGAGAAGAAGAATGGATGAGAAGGGAGGAAATAGTGGAGAGGAGAGGTTGTTGTTGAAGGGTTGAGGGACAAAAAGGGAGGAGCCGGGAATGTATATAAGGGCAAAAATTCCGAGAGGAGGTGACAAGAAGAAAAATTAAATAAGAAAAGAAAAAGAGAGGTGGATGTTAAATGACTCTCCCGTCACTCACCACGCCAAACCGGTGAAATGAAAACCAATTCCTATCAACATGACTCCTCACGTTCGCCTCTCCTCCATCTCCATCTCCATCTCTTCCTCTGCCCCTCCTCTCATTTCCTGCCTCCTTCTCTCCTCCCTTCATCCCTCCATCCCTCCGTGCACCGGCACCTGCTGGTTTCTCACACAATCAATTGATTACAACAGCACTTATCGCCTCGGCTATATTGAACGCTCGCTATAGCACACAATCACAACATTCTCATTAATCTGCATTCAATGTTCCGAGCATTGAAATCTGATTACTTTTTGGCCTTTGCATGAACAAAACAGGGTTTTTTTTGCAAAGATAAAAGTCCGGAATTACATGGAGCAAAGTGTTATTTCAAAATAAGGGAGAGGTGTTAGTTTTGTTCCTGTTATTATTGTGTTTTTGTGTGACATTCTGCTAAAGTCTGGTGGTGGTGACAGGGCTTTTTGAATTATGAGCTGAAAACGAGAGAGCGAGGCAGAGATGCACAGAGACAGACAGAGAGAGAGAGACTAGACAGACTAATCTGTGGCTTCAATAATGGATGTACCTGGAAACTACTGAACCATAGGGCACTACAAGACATGACAGTGTGTGTGTGTGTGTGTGTGTGTGTGTGTGTGCCACCACAAGAGAGAAAAAGGGGGAAAAGAAAGAGAGGGGCGAGTCTGTCAGTCTGTGCATGATTGGGGTGTGTGCGCGTGTATGAGAGCGCGAGCGAGTGTGTGTGCACCAGCCAGGGCGTGCATGTGTGAAGGTGGTTGTGTGTGCGTAAAAGTGTACAAGCGTGCCCGCGTGTGTGGAAGCGCACGCGCATCTGCACATCAATACATTTACGTGATTGTGTGTGTGTGTGTGTGTGTGTGTGTGTGCGCGTCCCCCACACCTTGTCTCCGTAGCCTCCTCTTCTTCAAGCCGAATATCCGGACTTTGGAGAAGATGTCGACCAGGTTCCCGTTGCACAGCCCCTGCTTCTTACCGGGGCTCTTCCGCCGCCGGTGAGTGGTCGGTCGGTGGGCGTGTTGCTCTCTCGCCTGTCGCTTCTGCCGGATCAAACCGCTGGCGATGGCCGCTGCCATGTCTCCGCCGAAACAAAAACAGCCCTGTCTCCGTCCGTGTCTCCAGTCTCTTCAGTTGTGTCCACCGGAGAGGACGGAGCGCAGACAAAACCAGACACAAGCCTCCGGTCTCCGCTTTACCGGCTATAACGACCCCATACTTCAGCCACAACGCGGTAAAGTCCAGAATAAACACCGCATTTCACGTTACAGCATATTTTCTGTTGTCGTAATTCCCCGGGCCATTGATTTGAACCGTGGAGCGGTTCACCTGTCCGTCACGTTTCACCGGTCTGTCTGTCAGTCAGATAACAGCAGCTGTCACTGAACGGCTCCTCCAACCGATTTAACCGGACCCCCTTTGACAGTTTCTGTCCCCATGGTCAACAGGCGAGACAAGTAAAACCTGGAGAAAAGGAGAATAATGCCTCTGAAGCAGTCCTGTCCTCTTCTGTCCTCTTCTGTCCTCTTCTGTCCTCTGAAAACGTCCGTTTGTATTCCACTGACAGAAGCGCCGCTCCAGCTGCGTGAAACTACCGAGAGTTACCGAGAACACCACCGGAAACTGGGCGGTTTGGCTTTCAAAGTTAAAGCCGAGCAGAACGCGTTAGTCAAACGGATTATATAAAATAATGACTCACGTTTTTGTTTTTTCAAAGCAACCTTTTATAGTAAGACAATTCACTGTATTCTTATTTATTGTAATTTTACATTTTGCTACTTGTTGCTGCCATCAAGTGGTCAATTTCTGTCTGATCCAAGAATGTTCAATGTACTGTCTTAAAAAAAACCCAAACATTTTATTAGCCACATTATTTATATTACTTCTTTTTGCTGTTAAATACCCTCATAATAGCTCATTTGTAACAGCCCCTGCTCTGCTGTAAATGTCTGCTTTTGTAAATGTCTTATTTATTTATTTTTAATCTTAATTTGTTTCTACTATAACAACATATACATACAATTCATCAGAAAAAACAAGTAGGCTAATATATAAAATAATGAAGAATGTTAAACATTTTTTTGTTTGTGAGAGGTTCTCTGTTATGGAATGTTTTGCTTATCTAAAAAAATAATATATAACTAACACTGGCTGTTTTGTGACTACATTTCTGGGGCACTGGTTCATCTCATGCTTTTTACTGACCAAATAGTGTAATTATTTGAGTCTCCTTTGACTCAACAGGGACCTTTATTTTTCTGTTTTTCGGCATTGTGACTAGACTAGAAAACAAAGCAGCGTGGAGCACTGCTGTAAATTTACCTCTAAAGTTCTGGCTGTAAACTCCATGAGGCCACTTTCAGTTTGGTGATGATATACCAAGTAAAACATGAGAAAAGGTCAAATATATTTAGTATAAAATGATAGAACTGGATGTAACCCTCTTATATGTTATATTTGCAACCTTTGTTCACATTTGAAACATTTAAAAATTCTTCATTGAGCATGATTGTGATTTGGAAGTTTTAAAAAAAAAATGATTCAAAATCACATTTTATGTTGTTTTATGTTGTTTTTCTGTTTTTCTGTTGTTTCTTTTGAGTTCAAAATGTTGATCCAGTAAGTTAGGATGAAACAATTATTATCAGGTCATATAGGTGAGGTTGTGCTGAAAAAAATTATACCAACATGGCATTTAAACATTTTTTTTAAAGTGGTGTATACAGGCAAGATGAAAAGGATTAAAAAATGGACAAAATAGCCCAAGACTTTATAATGTTAATGTTATTTTGAAAAGCCCTGACCGGATGTTCCTGTGGTCGCCGTTTCGGGTGACTTGACGTTCGAGAGCGCGAGCGCACTCTGGAACCACACCGTCGCTGGAGCCACGCGCCGAGCGAGCAGTCACACACGCGCTCCCAAAAACAACCTGTCATCCTCATTCCGGGCCGTGGAGCAGGGGTGTGTGCGGGGCGTGGGGACGACGTCACCGGCTTTACGGTCTGCTGGAACCGGTAGCCTTCTGGAACATAATGTTGCAATATTTCGAACCGATAGCGTTCTGGAACGAAATGTTGCAATATTTGGAACCGATAGCGTTCTGGAACGTAATGTACAAAGGTAAAGATATAATATAGAATGCACATTGGCGTTCTGGAACGAAATGTTGCCACACTGAAAAAAATGTTTTGGCCCTGCAATTATTATTTCAATCATCTATATAAATTCTACAAAGAAATACGAATTCAGTGCTTTTACTTTAAAATAGCAGTTTTTCATGTAGTGCATTACTTAGTGATTGTTTGTAATCATGTGTCCTCAGTTTTGTATGTAAATTGAATCATTCGTTCCAAGTAATATTCACTAAACCAGTTCATTGGCTTAATTAGTTGATATTTCCAAGTAAAATGTAATTGTTCTATTAAATAAATATTACTTAGAAACAGCCTGAGTAAAGATTACAAACATTTGTGTGGAAAAACGGGCCTAGCTTTTTTTAAGTAAATGTCACTGCAACTTTTTTCAGTGCATATTTCGTTCCAGATTATATATATTATGTCTTTACCTTTGTACCATCAGAACAAGAACGTTCCATCCCTTTGATCCTAATTTTAATTCCTACTGACACCAGTAAAGAACTCATGGGACCTGTTCCACTCATAACCTCCTCCCATACATCCCTTCTGTCAGTGGTGGAATGTAACTAAATACTCAAGTACAATTTTGAGGTACAAATATTTTATTTTTTACTCCATTACATTTAGCTGTCAGCTTTAGTTAATTCAATTAATTTAAGGTAAAGTAGTTAAATGAGCCTGACCTTGAAGACGGTAAAACACTGCTTGCATGAAAGCATCAAAAATAATAATACAAAATATATTTGTAACATACAGAACGATCTCAGTGGGGACACTTTGCATAATGAGTGCTTTTATTTTTAATACTTTAAGGACACTTTGATGCTGATACTTTTGTTATTTTACTGAATTAAACTTTGAATGCAGGACTTTTACTTGTAGTGGAGTAATTTCACAGTGTTGTATTAGTACTTTTACTTCAGTAAGGGATCTGAATTCTTCTTCCACCACTGCTGGCTGTCATGGCAGGCTTTGTGAATGGCTTTAAAAATGCAAGAAGTGGGCTAGACTGACAGGCTGCTAGACTGGAGGGCTACCTGCCTCACATGTCTGGTTTGTCTACTGTACACGTGGCCATACAAAGACAGATGTAAGATTATACTACAGGACTGAGGACACTCACATTTCATTTCCTCCCTGATGTAACAGTATGTCGGGCAGTGTCAGGTGTTGCATGCACAGAACAAGCAGACAAAGAAAGTATTATTATTATTTTTCAAGTTGAGATGTAGGTTTTGCCTTAATTTCACAAGCCAGCACCAATTTGTCTTTCCAGAGCAGCATGTAGGTCAGCCATCTCTCAGAATAAAGAGCTGGGCAGGGACCCAGCTGGACACAAAGAACGCTGAAATGAAATTTTCCTTTCTTCTGGGGAAACTCATATCAAAGAAAATCCCCAAACCCTTTCCAATCTAACCGTCTTCATAATGAATAATGGACAGTAGAGTTTGGCTGTGTGGAGGTCTGAAGGCAGGGTGGAACCCCCATCATAAGCATGAAATTTACAGAGCACATTCAAGTGGCCAACGGGCTGAACCGTTTCCATCACTGTCAGTCCCAAATGTCAGCTTAGCATATCTCACTGTCTAAAGGCTTGATTGTCATTCAATACGCCGATTTCAATCATTTCCCCAAGGGAATAAAGCCTTTCAAAACCAATAAAGATTTTTTTCTACATTATCACCACTTGTATATGTGTGTTAATGTGGGTGATCATAAATATAGACTGACATGGTTACAAAAGTCTGTTTATAATTTAATGTAATATATAAAAAAAGTCTATAAAGTCTAAAAATATATATATATTGTTATTTTATTACTTAATTTTTATCTCTTTAATACATTTCATTTTCAACAATTTTATCACTTAATCATTTGATTGTTAATGGTTACTTTTTTCTTTTTTTCTATTTATTTAATTATTTTCATCATTGCGTGGGAGTTCATGTTGCTTTTATGTTTTTCTTCTTGTATAACATGTTCTCATCTTCCTTAAAGTTGAAACCAACAAAATAATTAAAAAATAAAAGTAATTATATCGCAATAAAAAAAATTAAAATAATATTTTTCATACTAATTGCACTTGTTGCCTACATTTATTATATTTTATTAGTGTTACTCTTACACAAATGATTGGTATTTCTTCTTTTATAATAGTCATTTTATTTAATTTTATATTATTTTATTATTACATTTTTATCTCTGTATTACATCTCATTTTAAACAATTTTATCACTTAAATTATTTGATTGTTCATGATTACTTTTTAAACATTCTACCTTCTTTTATCTATACCTTCTTTTAAATATAATTATTTATTTATCATTGTGTTCTTGTTCAGTTGCTTTTTGAAGAATAAGTTGTGTTTTTTTCTTTTATAACTCTTTTTTTCTTAAAGTTAAAACAAATAAAAAGGCTTGCTATAAAAGTTAATATATCACAATAAAAAAAGATTTAAAGTAATAATATTATTGGTAATACTTGTGTCTCTAGCCTACATTTATTGGATTTTATTAGTGTTACTTTCACATACATTTTTTGTTTGAAACCTACTCTGAATAAATTAAAGTCCTATTCATTTTTAAGTATTTTATTTCGGTGTTGTGGATCCAAAAAGGACTTGAGTGCAGTGGGGGAAGCTTAAGTGATTAAAAAATAATCAGATGTCGCTTCGAGGTTTCGGGACGTCAGAGGCAGGTCAGAACACTTTAACCAAAATATTCCAGCACCATGGACAGAGAACAGCCTCTGTCTTTCCCACCTCGGTGTGCTATTCATAGACATGGAGAGAGACAAAGAGAGGCACACAGACTTTTCTCCAGGTTTCACAGAAATATGATGCATGCTTTTCCTCATGCCCACTAGGTGGCACCAGAGTGTCTAACAATATCAGCCCAACAATGGGAGCTCATTTATAACAGCATTCATGTGGTCGTACATCAATAACACAGTGGAAGTTCCCTGTGTGGGGTACATAATGATCAGTAGCAGTACAGGACTCCTGCACAGACAAGATAAAAGCATGAATAATGTCTTATATAAACGCCAGAGAAACCAAACGGAGCTCTGAATGCAGACAAGAGTTTATCTGATTTTGGCTAATTTAAGATCTTAACATACACTACTGGTCAAAAGTTGTAGAACACCCTAATTTTTCCATTTTTTAAAAAAATTCAAGCAGTTCAAGTCAAATGAACAGCATGAAAGGGTACGAAGGTAAGTGGTGAACTGCCAGAGGTAAATAAAAAAAGGTAAGGTTAACCAAAACTGAAAGATAATGTACATTTCAGAATTATGCAAGGAGTCTCGGGCTAATTTGTCCATTTTTTAATTCTTTTCATGTCTTTGTAAGTCATTGTGTGTCTTTTTTTGTCATTTTGTGTCTTTTTTTAGTCCTTTAGTTCAACATAAAATGTGATTTTGAATCTTTTTTTTTTCAAAACACTATCATGCTCAATAAAGAATTTTAAATGTGCATTAATTTCAGAGTAGACTGACACATTAAACTGCATCATTTTCAATTAAATTCTGGAAAAGTTGGTGTGTTCTAAAACTTTTGACCGGTAGTGTATGTTAGTGCGTTTATCATTTTCATCCTGATATACTATGCTTTGCTTGGCCTTTTTATAGCATATATTCAAAGACTTATATAGACGCAGCAGCAGCAGCAGCAGCAGTCTGTCAGCATAGATCTTCATCTTTGTCCCATTTCAGCAGGTAAAACCCAGAATCTTCCACAGGCTTTCCTTCTTTTGTCTTTCATGTTGCTGACACACTACAATTCAGATACAGAAGGAACAACCACTTCGCCCTTGCTTGTCTTTCTCCCAGACAGCGGAAAAAAAAAAGTGAACAGAAAAAGAAAATGTGTGTGTACTCGTGGGTGTGTGAGAAAGAAGGGTGTGTGTACGCCGTTTTATCCAGGTCAGTCCGAGTGAAGGAGTTATGAATAAATCAAAGCTTCATTTACATTAAAATTCATCTCTTTGCTGCTTTTTATAACATCGGAGGGAAGGCGGGGCACGGCTCTTGAAGTTCAAAAGAAAAATCCTTCGCACTCCATCCACTTATTCCACCATGCATCCCCTAGAAAAACAACTCAGCCCATCCAAAATCTTCCTGCATCATGGCACACGGTTTGCGGGAAGAGAACACACACAGATACACACTCAGCTTTACTGCATATTAATGTGTCTGCATAATTTTCCTCTGGGTCTGCTCAGAGGCAGCAGCACCCTCTACAGGCACGAAAACAAAACAGCACCCACCTCCTCTTTCTACCCTCTCTTTTACACACTTTGCTTCTTTACAGCATTTCAAATTCATACATTACTCACTTTCATAAGCTACTCCTGCTCTGTAACTAATCAGTCTTCAGGATTTTTCATAACAACAAGGGATGGACAGATCTCTATCACAGCACATCATATTTTCATTTATCTACTCAGTTTCAGTAGAGATATATTGGTGGTTAGTTAAAATAACTCCTTATAACTGTAATGCAATTGTAAAGCTGCAAAATGTATTTTAGCCACCTTAAAAAAGGGCCACATAAAAATAAAAAAATCAGTGACTCCATTGACAAAATCAGCAATTTTACCTCACATACATCATGTCTTGTAGTTTGTTAGTGTTATCATGTAACTTTGTGTTATTTTGAGACAGTGAATGCAAGCTAACCAGTTAAAACACCAAACTAAACAATCAAGGCAGCAGTAGATCAACAAGTAGTGAGGTAAAATTATCATTTTTTCCAATGGAGTCTGGTGGCTTTGATGAGAGCATAGAACAGAAGTAAAGAGGTGAAAATATTCATAAATAAGCATCGTGTAAACTGATTTTTTTGGAGTCTTTCGAGTTGGTACTCCATCTACTATAGGTAATATACTATGGTTAAGTACAAAACCACTTCAATAATTTCAAACTACCTCTGTTAATGTTCAGAGATGTGAAAATGGGAAAGCCCTGCGAGAAAAAAGCCAATAAGTGTAACTTTTATTCTGTGCAAAAGATGTACAGATGATGAAAATAAACCCTCGATGGAATAGAGTTTATTGAGGTAACTGTACTGAAGCAGTAAACACTGGAGGACAGAAGAGAGGAGGAGAGAGACATTCCACAGGGACAGAAAGAAGGCCAGAAATAAGTTGTTATTTTGTAAAAAAATGAAGAATCAAATAGGGAAAGAAAATATTAAGGTACAGCTTTGGATGCAGGGATTATTGCCTTCATGCAAAGCAGAACTATTCAGTCAAACACATATATTGGATTGTTTTAATAACTTGAAGTGTGCACATTGCAGCTGTGAAAAATAATCTAGAAAATGTGCAAATTGATGTGTCGGAAGAGACATATCCTGGTTAAAAAAAGGTTTTAAACAATACCCTATTTGAGCAAGTTGGCCAGGAATATTGTTGTCTATGGACTTTTTTTTGCTATTCACGACATCGATCTTTATATAGCAAAATAATGGAAGAAACCCAAGGAACCGTCCAGAAACAATAGCAATTAGACGGTGAAAGCAAGACTGTCTTGTTCTCTTCACCAACAAAGAAGTGCTGCCTACGCCAAAGAGGAAAAAAGAAGTCATTGTACAGAACCGGCACCAAACTGCTCAGCTACCTTGGGAGGAGTAGTGAACATGTTGCATGTGGGAGGATGACTGTTTTGGTGTGATCTTTGTTTTCTGTGCGTTCACCAAAAAACTCAGACATATACAGTACAATGGAGGAGCTGTGCTTGAGGCCAGATGGGGAACATTTTCTCATTTTTCAACATTGTGATTTTGTTCTGTTGAAAAGTGCTGTCTCCGTAACTTTGTGTACTTTTGTCTTTTTTGGCTATGCCCCTTAGTTTCAAGGAGTTGGCCGTGCATACTTGTGTTACTTGATCAGCTTTATAACTTTAGAAATCCTACTAGCTCATCAAACTGCTTAGAAGAATAGTTGTGCAATCACTTGTTTTCTTTCCTGAGAGGATAATGTCACATTGATTTCCCAAAAGTATTCCTTTAAATTAAAGATTCAAAAGGTGAAACTGATATAAACATGAATGATTTTTATTTATATATTTTATCAATAAGTGCAAGATGCCGGCTGCACAAAGTATTACTCTTAGAGTTTAGGTTTTTTCTTTGCTAAGGAACTTTGAACATGTTTCCTTAGTTGAGGAAATAGTTCAGGTAATTATGGAACTATTTGAGATTTGCAGTATAAAAGTCCATTGTTTCTTTTCTCAAAGTCGGCCTAATAAGTTGCTAAAATGGCAGAAGAGAAGAAAAGAAAACCAAATCAAAACCAAACCAAAAAAATCATACTTCCAGAAGAATTCATTATAAGAAAGAACATAGTTAAAAGTAAGAAATCCAGAAAAAATATGATGGTTTGTTTGTTATTTCTGGCCAAAAAAGAAATGACTAATTAGAGAAAGGAGTCAAACAAAACTGGTAGGAATAATGTTTTACTAAAGTTAACTTAGTTACAATTAATCTTTAGGTTAGACTCACTGTAAAGAATCTCTGCAGGATCCAGAAATTGATCATATTAAAGATGATATCCTTATGTTACTATTTAATAATTGTTTATTTCAACAGTAGGGCCTTTAGGAAGCTCCTTCTCATTAGAGGAAGGTAATGTTAACATAATGTGCCATATGCCAAAATAAAAATAGCATAACATAAACACAGCCATGTATCAGTTAAGTGGCAGTCAGAGGTACCTTTTTTTCCCCTTATTTTGATTGTGAAACTTGTGCAATTCCTTAAATATAAGACCAAGACAAGGAGGGAAACTGAAGGAAACCTGAAGAAGAAGACTTGAGGATGTTTTGTGCAACTGATTTTATTAACTCAGATTTAAAAGAGAATCTTAATGTAAGGTGTTTGTGCAGCTGTCCCCAGACTTCCTCAGCCCTGCTTGTCTGTAGGTGGCGCTCTTTGTTTGATCATGGAGACTGCGGCTGTTCATGCTAATTAAACTGCTCCTCTCCTGCTGTGAGTGTGCAACAGGTAAACATAACACTTCTGCATTTAGACGCATTAAATCAAGAGCTATAAAAGAGAGGGGATGACGGAGAGAGAGGAGTGATGGAGCGGCAGGTGGAGGAGGAGAGGGAGACAGGGAGCTAACAGATGTGGGTGGGTGTTTCCCCAGACGGGAGTGTGAGGATAGCCACTCTGCACGGAGCAGGATGAGTCATAATTCGCGCTCAGACACCCGCCCACACACACGTACACACTCGCAGAGGCACAGACACGGGGAAGTCCACTGTTGCCAAGGTAACGAGTGATTAGTGACGCAGGTGGGTCTCCGAACGGAGAGAGAGGACACCTGCTGAATGCTGAGAGGACAACACACATCTGGCATCAATTACATTCATCCTACTGCGTCTCTGACTTTATGTTCCTGCACACACGCACGTACACAAACTGAACAACGATGCCCTCCTTTTCTCCTCCTCTCCTCCTCTGTCTTTATCTCCTCTCCTCTACTCATTACTGATCCTCTTCTTTCCTTGTCTCCTCTCCTCTTATCTCCTTTCCTAGCCTACTTTCACCTGTTTCACCTCCTTTCCTTTCTGTCTTTTTCTCCAATATTCTCTCCTTGTCTTCTCATCTTTCCTTCACTTCTTTCCTTGTTTCCTGTCCTCTACTTGTTACTGATCATTTCCTTTCCTTGTATACTCATACTTGTTTCCTCTCCTCTTATCCCCTCTCATCTTCTTTTCTTGTCTTCTCTCCTTGTTTCCTTTCCTCCCATCCCTTCTCCTCTTCTTCCCATGTCTCCTGTCCTCATCTCTCCTTCTCTTCTTTCCTTGTCTTCTCACCTCCACTTTCAGTTTTCAGTCATCTCATCTCCTTTCTTTGTCCTGTCTCCTTTCATTGTCTTTCCCTGCATCCCCTTATCAACTTGTTTCCTCTCATCTCATCTTCTGTCCTTGTCTCCTCTCCTCTACTTGCCACCGATCATTTCCTTGTGTCCTCTCCTCTTATCCCTTCTCATATCCTATCCTTGTCTTCTCTCCTTTCCTTCACTCTGTCCTGGTCTCCTCTCCTCTACTTGTTACCAATCATCTACTTTCCTTGTTACCTCTTCCCTTCTCTCAATATTTTTCTTTCCTTGTCTCCTCTCCTCTACATGTTTCCTCGTATGTCATCCACTTTCCTTGTCTCCTCTCCTCCTCTTGTTTCCACTCATCTCATCTCCTTTCTTCGCCCCGTCTCCTTTTATCTTCTTTCATTGTGTCCTCTCATTAACTTGCTTCCTCTCATCCCATCTCCTATCCTTGTCTCCTCTCCTAGCCTACACTCTTCCGTTTCATCTCCATTCCTTTCCTATCTTTTTCTCTAACCTCCTTTCGTTGTCCTCTCTCCTCTGCTTTTCCTTTCATCTTTCCAATCTCCTTTTTTCTCCCCTCATCTTGTTTAATCTCCTTTCTGTTTCTCCTCTCTTCATCTATCTTTGTAACATCCCTAACTCAGCAGGGAGGAGGAGAGAAGGAATGGAGGGACTAAATTATTCATTCACATCCCCTCTCTCTTTTCTCCCGTCTCTATCTGCTGCCTCTAGTGTCTTGTATCCCCCTCCCCTCTTTCTCCTCGTTCTCTCTGTTTCACCTATTTTTCTCTCATCCTGATTTTTTTCTGACACCTCTGTTGCTCGCAGCACAAAGACCAGTGAGCAACTTTACATCTACTGGGTGTCAGAAACCTCCAGGGTGGTTCAAGTAAACTTTATTATCACAAGTATAACTTTCTGAAATATTTCAGGATAAGGAGAGAGCATTGTCTGAGCCTCAATATTTGAAAGTTTTTAAAGAATAACTTGACCCTAAACCGAAAGGTGCGGAAGCTGATTTAATTGGAAACAAGATGAACTGAGGAGATCTGAGATAAAAGACAAAGGATAAGATCATCAGGAAAGTGAATCCACTGTGAGATTTTGCCTCAAAAAGACTGGAAAATGTATCTTCTTTGAACAAGCAATATATTATTTCCTATATTTACGTTTATTGTCAGACGGTGACCTCTAGTGGCCGTGGACATTATGAAGAGAGTAAAAGAGGAAGTCAGTTGCTGTGTTTGGAGAAGGAATTAGATTCAATTGGGCAAATAAAGTCTGTTTAGGGGAAACAAACACAGAACTATGACCTTTGGATTCTAGGGTTATTTTAACTTCTGTACCTAAGTCAACTTAGTTAGACCACTGTTGGTGTCTCGTGTGAAACCAAAAGTCAACATCATTTTAACTTTCAGATGCGAGTTAAGTTGCATAACATACATATCGTATCATGTTCACAACGTAGGTTAACTTACACACATAACAAACAAACTTACTTTAACTAAACCATGAACTTATTCTCAACCTAACCAAGTCATTTTGCTGCTTAGCCTAACCGAACGGTGACCTTTCAAAGAGTTAACCATGTTTGAAACAATGACCATTAATATTAGGTATGAGGATGCATTCATCTCTGTTACTGGTAGGGATGCTTATCTAGGAAACAATACTGTGGGTCCTATTTAAATTGTTTAAATACATTAAAATGGGGCGTCCCAGTGGCACATCTGGTAGAGCGCATATAGACTCTGTCCTCACATGCAGGCAGAGTCACTCTAAATCTCTTGACTATCAATAAAGCCATAAAACAGCCAAAAATTAAGCTGTTAAAATATGTTTTGTGACAGGCCCGTCTGCAGTCTGTTTCCTGTCTGCAGCGTTCGGTTCTCCAAACTGGAACAAGCAGACCATCATCTGCAGCAGGTAATACATGGAGGATCTCATACAAGCTCACTTCAAAAATCCGAACTATCCCTTTAAGTACTTGGCTGTCGGTAATAGAGGGCTTCATGGACTGTGGCCCTCTAAACACCTCACATATTACTATTGATCGCTCTTTTAAAAGCTCTCTGTTTTTAGCCTTTAGGGACATTTCATGGGGATATCCCCAGGAAGTGCTGTTCTAATATTTCTGGTGTTGTTGGTACTTTGAAGTGTGAAGTAATAACAGTGAAAGTCAATTCGGGTTAGTCGTGCCTTTTCCCCAGAGTCACCAACCGTAGAAAGACAGGAGACACTGGATGTGTATGAAGCATTCTCGTTTCAGTTACATGTTATTTTAAGGCTTTTTCAGACAGCGAGGTCAGAGGTCACAAGCAGCAGCTACTGCAGGTGTGTTAGGAGGCTGAATGACAATTTTCCACTTAAGATGATAACACTTGGAAATGGAGGACTTCTGCGTCAGAGCGGTTACATAATCGCTCCAGATCTTTCCCCAAAAAGTCAGAAGTAAAGAGGACGGGGAGAGGGTGGAGCTGTGGGGATGCGGGAGAGATAACTACAGAGACTGAAGGCAGAAATCCTTCAAGCTAGAGTTTGAATTAAGGAGGTGCTCAAAGTCAAAGCTGGGTGGAGGTGGCGGAGGGATTGAAAATATGTTTATATAATATGAAAATGTAGTGTAGGAGAATGTGGCACAGTCTGAAGCAGTGAGTCAACACCAACAAGATTTGCTAGACCACAGTTAAGAAATGTTTACAATAACTTTTATCACATTATATCTTAGGTTCTAAATATCCATTTACAGACATCACTCTAAATATCAATCATAAGGGAAGTCAACAAATTCAAAAAATATAAGAAATGTGAAGAGAAAAGGGGCGATTCATTGTAAGCTGTGTGTCTAAAGCTCATGTTATTTCATGCTTTCCCATTCTCTCTAAATCTCTCTTTAAATAGATCGTGCAGTGCAGTCAGTCAAGCAGACTGCCGCTTCATCTCCTCTCTCTTATCCAAACATATCTCCACTTCAGCTGCACATCATGACTGGATATGAGCACCGACTTCAACGAGGCTGCGGCTTTTATCTGGATTCAATTACTACTATGAGAGTGTATGCTGTCACTGCATTTCTATTAGTCAATCCCAGTGTCAACATGTAGCTTTCTTTCATTCTCTATGAATGACAAAATAAGTTTGAATTGGAGTTTGTTCAAGCAATGCAGTGCTGTGGACAGGGACAGCAGCAATAGATATTTTAGACACTGAAAACGAAATCTATATCTATGTAAGTTTACATTACAATTAGAATATTTTCACTGTTTTACCTTGTGGACAGACAGCCCTGTTTCAGTTCATGCAGCGGGAACTGGATCCAATATCTATGAATTCCTCAAAGCCACCAGACTCCATTGACAAAAAAAGTAATTTTAAGGGCTGTTTACCTTAAAAAATATTCAAGTGTTTAAATGTTTAAACGTGTGTAAAAGTTTGCGCCGTGTTTCCATTAAAGTGGAAGCAAAATGTTGAAAATGTGACATTAAAGAAAATGGGACGTTTCCATCAACTGGTTTAGAGTGAATTTACAAAGCTGCAGTAACGTACTTTGGCCAGAAGATGGCAGTGTTATGCATCGCTGCAGGCTAATCCGTCAGTAAACAGGAGAAGAAGAGAGGTTGCTGATTGGACAACTTTGTCAACCCAAGAGAGAAAATGGAGACTGGGCAATGTACAATTGTTCTTTTGGGTTTTTCCTGCAGAACGAAACAGCTGATCAATCATGTGAGTTAAATGTTTGCGAAGTCAGAACTTCAGAAAAAAGGTTTCCATCTCCGATTTAGCTATAACTAGCTTAACTATTTTCTGAAAAAGACAAAAATTACCTCAAGCAAGCTTAAAAAAGGTTTATGCACATTTTCTAAAGTTCAATCAAGCTATATTTAGAATATCTTCACAGTTTTACCTTGCTAAACAGACAGCCCTGTTTAAGTTTATGTGGAGGGAACAGAAGCCGATATCTATGACTATTGACAAAAAATGCAATGACAGACTTGTTTCTGTTCGATACAGACCAAAACAGCTGTTCTGCAGTGCTCATGCGTAAGTACATGAAAGTTCTACGGTTGAGAAAAAGTAGCCAAATGAAACTGTTATGGACAGCAACAAAATCATTAAAATAGTTTACACATAAATCCAAACTATCCTTCTAAGGCAGGGGTGTCAAACTCTGGCCCGTGGGCCAAATTTGGCCTGCAGTGTAATTTTATTTGGCCCGCGAGGCAATACCAAATTATTATATTATTATTGTAAATTAATGACATTGATGTGTTTTTTATTTGAAATTTGATTTTGCATGTCTGCACTATTTAGTTATTTTTTGTATGTTTATAAGCGTTGCTGGTTCCATATTTAATGTTAAAGCAAAAAATGTTTGGTAAATATTAAAAGGTTTATTTGTTCAGCGATTTTATTCAAGTTTAAAATTTTGGCTCATTGTGTATTTGAGTTTGACACCCCTGCTCTAAGGGATGGTAAGGATAAGGCACAAGAAACGATGATGGCTGTAATACAGCAGGACATCACCAGCAGACTCCCTAGTGAATTGAGTGGAATCACTTGAGTACAGTGTAGTGCTGGAGACGATAGTATTGTACTGGCTGGATCATTGTCAGAGAACTATAATGCATCTGTCAATATGAATTAATTTACTCTCTCTTCCTCTGTGGTTGTGTATGTGTGCGAGTGTGTTGCAGTGATCTGGGTCAGAAAGCACTTAGAATTAAATGGTTTCCCCAACAGCTGCACTCCTTCAATCTCAGCTCAACCACAACTCCCAGCCCACCGCTCCTCTCTGCCAGCGCTACTTTTCACTGTACTGGCCCTTTAAATGAGTAATGACAGTGATTTTCTTCTCATGCCTCTGCATGTTTACCTCACTGGCCTGTCTCTAATGAGTCAGTCACATCTCTGGCGGGTCGTTGTTCCATTGTGTTGGCATTTCTGTCACAACACTATGGCATCTTATGAAAGACTGTGCACTTGAGTTGGTTCTTATCCCCGCCGTCTTTGTTGGTACAGAGTAAAAAAAACATTTCTAACACAAGTTTAAAAACTTTTGTTTTGCTAGTTACAGCATGAAAAACAGTGACAATATGTCAACTATCTAAGTACTTTCTGTTGTGTCGGCTGACTCAAGAAGACAGAATTAGTTTGGAATAACAGGAACAAAAAGCGTAGGTAGATAATGTGACAAGAGATAAAAAATTTGTTAAGCATTCAAGGCTCAACAAAGCAGAATGTTTTCAGTGCCGCCCACAGTCGTGCACACGCTGGGCGAGAACTTAAGCCTATTTTTCTCGGCAACAGTTCCACTCAGCTTAGTCTGAGCAAAAATAATGCCTAATTTCAGCTATTTTGTTGTGAAAACACTTGTTATTCCTCACACCTCTCCGTGGAGAAAGGTTCACAGTTGGATAGCGGAGGAGGCTAACCGGCGAGGTTGTGGATTTTTGGAAAAGGATCTTCGTATTGTTGTGGCCAGTCGTGATTTCTGGCCTCGCTGGGTGAAGACAAAGGAACTCAAAAGACTAACAAATCCAACCAATTAAAACTAACTTTACTAACTCAGAACCTGTGTAATACAGCTGATATGTCCCTTTTCCTTCTTACATACAGTCTGTGCATGTGTGTGCAGTAATTCCTCTCTTACCTGCGACTTCATTGAGAACAGGGGCAATGGATTCAGGATGACAGAATGTTAGCATGCGTTACAATTCATTTAAAACTAGACAAAAGGCATGAAATTACATTTTTTAATGTATATATATATATATATATATAGGCTAATGCGTCTCTCTTGAACTGGTGGTATGTGTTGGCTGCATATTTCCGCAAATTCTGCTTTCAAAAAGTTTGCTTGCCCAGTAAATAATCACCTACAGTGACCCGTGTGGGACAATATTCATGGGGGTGTTTGCCACCTCATGTTTAATCCACCAGCACAGCTTTTTGTGTGTGTGTGTGTGTGTGTGTGTGTGTTGTGATTCTACCTGACCTTGATCACTACTCAATAAATTAAATATTTAAAGTGGATTTTAAGGATTAGGTGGATTAAAGTATACTGTATTCCCTGACTGGCAAGTAAATGTCTTCATGGCTGTATGACACTTTACTTATCACCCTCTGTTGTGTATATTCTCATTATATATCACTCCGCTGTGTTCTGACCTGTGTTGGTTCATGTTGACTATTATTATTGAGCCCGACACTGAAATCCGCCTAAATCCTGCCTGGATCGGATTAGTTTTGCATTGGTAGGATAATTTTTGCCTGTCGTCAACCTCAGTCATTTCTGTGCTATTTTTGGGGATAGTTTGGATTCATTTAAAGAGGGGTTGTATTAGGTACTTATTATAGTCAGTAGAATACATAATATTTAGAATATTTTCACCATTTTACTTAAGTGTCAGACAGCCCTGTTTTAGTTTACACTGGAGTAGTTCTAAACTCACTCAAAAGCCACCAGACTCCATTAAAAAAAACAGTAATTTGACATCGTAGAACAGAGGAGTTGCTTGTCAGCTTCTTCCTCGACTGGCTACTTTGTTTGTGTTATTGTGTGACTTAAGTGTTTTCAAAGGGTTAGTTCAGATTCACCAAAGTCACAAAATAACAAACCAGCTGATCAGGGCAGCGGTAGACCAACTCCTGTGTTCTTCAAAGTTAAATTAATATTTTTGTCAAAAGGAGTCTGGAGGTTTTGAAAAGAACATAGAAGGATCCAACAGCCTCAGCTCCTCGTAGGATAGGCTTGTGGTGAAAATATCCTAAATATTGAATGTACATAAGATGATATTGATTAATTTAAGCACTAAAATAGTAATTTTAGGCACCCACATAACTGAAGTTAAAAAAGTAAATTATATTTCCCATTAGCCGTGTTTAAAACAAACTGTTAACTTAAATTCAAGCAAACTTTTGCAAAGAATATAAAATTATTTAAATTGTGCTAATGATCGCCAAATAAATATAGTGTAAATAAGTAAATATACACAGTTGACACTGAAAACTGTTTTTGCTGGGAGATTGTGATGTATATATATTTTTACAGTGTAAATAGTGTCTTACCTGGATCTATTTTGCCCATAGCAGCTTTTATTCTCCTTTCTGCCACCTTCAGTATAAACTCATAGTCCATGGCTAACACACCTGTAAGCTCCAACCCATTAGACTCCACTGACAACTCACTTCTTAAATCCCCTGAAGTCCCCCAGCACGGCCCCAGAGGAGGACACACACACACAAATAGTGAGTGGGACAGATATGGCGATTATGTCATGCAGGGCTGTCATCGAGCAAAAGGTTAACGCAGACAAGAGAAGACTAAAAGTCAACTCAAGTGTGTGTGAGGGAGAGGTAGAACAAAAGGAAAGAAGTGGAGATAAAGAGACGAGGTGCCGAGAAAAAGCTACAGAGTGGGAACTCGTCAGTATTTTCCATCAACAAATTGTGATGCAGATTTAAAAGACTCGCATGAGAAAAGCTTGATGGAAACACCAGAGTTCAATAAAACTTTTGAAAATTTGCATAAAGTTTTATTACTTGCTTGAGGTTGTTCTTTTTCTAAAAAAAAAAAATGCGCTAAACAGGAGATGGAAACATTTTTCTGAATAAGTTCTGACGTAGCGAACATTTAACTCACATGACTGATCAGCTGTTTCCTCTGACAGGAAAGAACTATTATAAGTTGATCAATTGAACCTAATACTGAAGACTTCTCATTATTTTCTCTCGTCTGTAGCAATCTCTTTTTGTTGTTTTCTCTCTACTTCTTTTCCTGTTTACTGACGGATTAGCCTACAGCTTTTCAAAACACTGCCATCTTTTGACCAAATACATTACTGCAGCTTTGTTTATTCGCTCTAAACCAGTTGATGGAAACTCACTAATTCACATTTTCTTTCATGCCACATTTCAAAATTTGCATCCACTTTACGGTTAGTGTTCCGGTGGAGCTATCAGATATCTGGATAACGGACTGATGTAAATACAATTTATTAGGCCAGGACAATTCCTTATTCAGAATGGTAATTTGAAACATATTTTGCATGAAACAAGCATTAGAATTTGATATTGCATAAGTCTTTATTTTGTTTTTTACCAACATTTTGGTTAATTGTGCAGCCCGAATCTACAGTCACCTACTCCTGCTCAAATGTGATTGGTCCGACAGATTCTTATGATCTTAGTCTCAGATTTACTTATAAAAATATATATATATATAAACACATCTACAGGCAAGAAGTGTTTTGCTTTATCAAACAACAGGCACCTTTCCTTGTTTGTGTCCTTAAACATATTTGGATATGTGAAGCTTTCACACAAACCCCCACCTTGAGTTTTATTTTGTTAAACAGAATAAGCAGCCTTATGCTACAACACTGTGGCACTAGAATCCAGTCAGTATGTATATTTGGCGTTTCCATCCACACCAATTAAACACTTTTTATGCAGCGAGCCGGAGAGAGAGACTGAGTTGTTGTCAAGTGTTTCTCTGCTTCTTATCATTCAGTCTGCGAAAACACTTCTCAGTGGAGCCTTTGATGCCCTGCTGCTTTTTAAGTGCACTTGGAAAAATAACACTCAGCACTCACTCTCTCTTGACAGAAACCTGGAGCAGAAGCCACACACACACACACACACACTTTAGCTCATTGTTTCATGATGAAAATTATTGTGTTTCCAGTGTTTAAGAGATCCATTGTAATCAATAGTAATCAATCCAAAAGTCAATTCACTTAATAATGTCCTTTCAAAGCACAAATGCCATGATTTAGTAGATGGCAGTTCCATGGTTTAATATTTGGTTTAACATGGATATGTAAATATATATCAGGGGAAGGTTAAATGTGAGTGATTTTGGAGCACTCTCTCCAGAATTAAGAGCTGTATGCAGGTTCAACATCTCATACTGTGAAGCAGCTTGTGTTAATAGAGTTGCCAGTTCGTAAGTCTGTGCTATTAGAGGGTCACTTCACCCACGGACAAACACACATACACAATGTGCCCACAGCATTTAAAAAATACAGTGGAAATCAAAAGCAACTAGTCCTGTCTCAGTTGTCAACAGTTTTTTATCGGAAAAACTGCAGCAAAGAATCAAACCGTTTATGTACCCAGAAAGTAATATTTACTATAGTTTAGCTTGCAGCCAATCATTGCAAGCTCACTTTTTTAATGAGACATTTCAACAAATTAAGATTACCAGGGCCAATCAGAGAAAGTGCCGCAGTTAACGATGTAACCGGCCAATCAGGGACTGCATTGTAGATGATGAGGTAAAATATATGCAACAATGGTGGCAAACAAAAGAACCAGTGCTAATGCTAGAGTTTACTGGATGCAGAGACATTTTCACAGTTCTACCAGCTGTAAAGGGCATAGCTTGTGTAATCCTTAACTGCTCATTTATCCCAAAATATGATATTTTATGACCCACCCTCCACTGCCTGTTGTGGTACACCGATTGGCTGAAGGAGTTTTTCTGTCAGGGCAATAACTCCTGCGTAGCTCCACCTGTTTGAAAAAGGGTAAATCTTTCCGTACCCAGAGCAAAAAAAAATGTTAACTCGTGTGATAGGCCTAGAGCCCGACCGATGTGGTATTTTTGAGGGCAAAGTTCACAGATATAGTGGCCGATATAGTAATTTTTTTTGAGCCGGCATAAAAAGACATTGTCAGCTAATTCTATAAAGAATAACTGAGAATATAAAGAATCAATAGTTAAACAGAATGCTTCCATTCATGTGACTGGCATCACTTTAATTGTATTTTTTTAAAGGATAACCATAACGTCACATGCTGGATGTTTTTATGACTTTTTCACTTTCAAAGTTCAGTTCAGTTTGGTTTGTTCTGGTCCGATTATATAAATGACCCGTGTGACTGCTCTGTGCGCTCCGTGACGGCTGAGATTAGTTGACAGCTTGTGAGCGTGTGAAGTCTGACGTACATGAGAGTTCAGACGAAGGCAGGTCACAGCGGCAAAGTCATAATGTTTTTTTGCAGACTCAGTCGGTTTTGGACAATGTGGCCATGAACTAACGAGTTCGCTCTCACACAAACACACACACTAAACATAAAGGGAGCATATTAGAGCACTGCACCAAAACCCTCTGTGTGACCTTAGAGGACAGACATCACAATGACTGTCACTATTTTGCCGACTCATCACTTTTGGACACTGTAACAGCACG
Organism: Centropristis striata; assembly: GCF_030273125.1. NCBI lineage: Eukaryota > Metazoa > Chordata > Actinopteri > Perciformes > Serranidae > Centropristis > Centropristis striata. The sequence continues at coordinate 7,254,585 of NC_081540.1, read as the reverse complement.
CAACAGAGAGAGAGACTCACATACAAATTCACTTTGTTGCAAGCTTGAGGAAAACATGACAAAAGTTTATTTTTGATCCAAAGAAAAGCACCAATTTAAATCTAAATACAATATATTTTAATAGCATAAATGTGTAATGACTGCGTGTGTGGGCTTTTCACTTACAGAGACAGATCCGAGTTGGCACTAACCCCACAGCTATACTCCAGTGTTAAATAAAATATAAAGTACGATGCCTTAATGGCAACTCTCCAGAGAAGGTGAGCTGGCATGTGTGTCTGTGTGTGTGCGTGGGAGTGCACGCCTACGTGTGCTATAAAGGGTGAAAGTCTCTATCTGGGTCGCATCACATGGGACACAAGACATTGAGTAACGTTGAGCCTTATTCTTTTTAACAATGAATGATACTGATGCTGGTTCATGTGGAGGAAACAGGGGGAGTAGCTTTTACAACACTGGAACTCCATTCACAGTTTCTGCAGATCACTGAAGACGGATTTATTGAAAGGGAGCTTTTATTTTGTGATGGTTTTAAGATGAATGTGTCTGTGGTTATCTTTAAAATTGATCTAATCACATAAAACCTTATTTTTATATATAATAATTCATTACGTCTCTCAGTTTACTGAGTTGAACTTGTTATCGCTAATAAAAAATGTAATGATACTAAGTAAACCTGCACAACCAATGTGTAAAGATTCAAATTGACGAGACAAAAAATGTATTGTGATGCTCTTTTTAAACAGGAGAGGGTGTTTTCTTCTTTTTATATCAATATTGTGCTGAATGTGGGCAGTTTAGGACCAAAACAAACGGTTCAAGACCACTAGCAAAAGGGGGTCTCGGTCTGTTGAACAAAATCCGACCCAGTTACAGGAAATTAACCAGAACCGAGCAGATTAGCTACCTGCGCACAGATTCTGAGAGATTTACACAGAGTGACTGACTCTGACTTCTGCTTCAAACGGCTGCTGAGCAAAGTGCGACACCTTATAGTATACTTTGCTATAAAAGTCGGCTCAGGTGTTTGACTTAATATCAAACCAGTTTGAAAATCTTGACCCTGGTCCAACCCTAGTCGTCTGTAAGCATTGTTGTTGTTTAACAAAGTAATTGGGTCTACACAACTGGATATTAATGACTTGACAACAAATCAGGGTAATATTGCCGGGGAAGATTGAAGAAGTTTTACGAAATGCATTAACCATTGAGTCATTATCCATTTACATTTAGTCATTTAGCAGACACTTTTATCCAAAGCGACTTACAGAAGAAGGGGAATAATCAAGGTATAGTGCAATAAAAGCCATTAGTGCAGCAATAAGTGCTAGTGACAATTCTTTAAGGAGTAGAATTGTGGTGAGGTGCTACAAGAGAAGGTCCTCTCTGAAGAGTTGGGTCTTCAGGAGTTTTTTTAAAGGTAGAGAGGGACGTCCCTGCTCTGGTAAGAACTGGTAGTGCGTTCCACCAATGGGGAACAAGAAACGCAAAGAGTCTGGATTGCCTTGGGTGGAAGAGCAAGGCGCCGTTCATTGGGAGAGTGCAGCGGTCGTGAGGTAGCATATGCCTGAATCAGGGCGTTCAAGTGGCTGACAACTTTGTAGGCCAGCATTAGAGGTTTGAATTTGATGCGGGCTGCAAAAGGTAGCAGGTTATCCTTAACCACTCATCCAAACTTGGATCGTGGGGGGCTGGAGCCAGTCTCAGCTGACACTGGGTGCATCTTAGACCCTGGACAGGTCACCAAACTATCGCTGACACAGAGAGACAGACAACCATTCACACTCTGCAGGAAATATCTTCTTTAACCATAATATATATGGTATAATACAGTCGCTCAACAAAATAAACTGTAGTAAGAAAGCAAGTTTAAATTGCTTCTTCCTGAATCACACATACACACTGATGCACACACACACACGCACACACACACAAACACACACACACACTAAACAAAGCTGTATTTCAGCCGTCCCAGAGGACATTCACTAAATAGTGCAATTCAGATGGAAAACAGCAACAAATCCTGAGTCAGCAAATTCTCCCTTCAAGTCCATATTTCAACACCAACTACTGTGTGTATTACATATAAACACACAAACACATACACAGTAAAACTCTCAGGGAGAGAGTTCATGCAATATGTTTACTTTAATTAAAGTGAGAGTGACAGCTAAATGGTGCTATAAATCTATGAGTCTGGCTGCAGGATGCTGCTGGGAACTTGCACACGTACAATACATACTGCCGTTCTTCTTTGCATTCCCACAGTGTGTGTGTGGTTAAGCAAGATATTGTCTCATTAGCTAATTGCCTCACATGACAAACAGACATAATGCAAATGCCAGGATTCTGAGCTACAGTTTGCAATTGCTTTCATTTAAATTGTCAACACAAAATCACTGAGACTGGCATTACAGCAGGAAATAAGGGAAAACACTGTCAAAAGCCATTAAAATACAATTTTCATCATGTTTTAGGAACAAACTGTTGTTTAAATCAAGGTATGAATGATATATAGACAACTCCTCTGTAAAGCTTCAGAGCCTTCAGAATATAGTTAGGAATAAAACTGGTAAGTTTGGGGTCTATAAGTGGAGCTGAAGTTGAGATTTATGAGGAAAAAACTAATTTTGAGAAAACAGCCTTTAAAGATCTTTACACATTCTTAATGGAAATGACTATTTGAAGGCAAAATATTGAATCTAATTTACAGCAACAACAATATAGAATATGTAAAACACATAATATTGTGCAGGAGAGTGGAATCGTTCTAAAGATGCCTGTGATGACGAGGTTTAGACATTCATGATATATATGCTGCAATAGAACACTAACTTCTTGTGAATTTAGGAGAAATCTACAAAATTTTGCATATTTTCTTTCCACTATTCTGAAATAAGACATATTATGGGAGAAAATAGCCCCAAAGTACAGATAAAGTATGCATAAACATGCAGTATTATATTTTGCAGTAACATTAGTTGATTTATTTACTTCAAAAGAGCATTAAACTTGCAGTCTGACAATCCACATGAAAAGAAGGGGTTTGAAACTGCAGGGCAATATGAGTGAGAAGGTTAATATCCCTGCTTATTTATCACAAGAGTGCACGTGTTCACTCAGAGCCAGCTAGTCTAGCTTCAAGCCAATTCATCAAATAAGCAAAGAGGAGCACAATATGAAAAAGGAATGAAAGCAGAAACCCAAAGCCCAGAGGACACACAGAAAAAACAACCAGCCGTGTGCCACATTTTTTATATACTGCAGGCAGTGGCGTGTTGGCAGGCAGTGAAAAGAAGCCATGGAAATGTTGTAGTTAGTAAAACTGTTGTTGCAAATTAGTTCTTTTACCTGTGCCAATACGTCAATATTGAGGTTTTTCCACCTTTAATCTACAAGATTAGAGGTTTGTGTTGGGTGTTAAAGTCTTACTGGCTGCAGTGTTTTCCCAGAGATTACTTGTTGATCACACACAGCAGAAAGAGGATGCCTTTTTCTTGAAATGATTGTTGTTAAAGTACAAACTACCTCCCACCCTTTTCTGTTTATATGTTGAATCATTGTTATATCAGTCAGTGATGAGGAGAAAAACAGACATTTGTGTGTCAGAAAATGCCACTTAGCCCTAATGCTCTCAAGGAGATATTTACAACTCAAACAAGTCTGATTCTGTACTTTATCTGCCCGTCTCCTGCAAGCACAGATGCAATTTATACAATATTTTGTTGTGCATTTGTGGTTGAGGTTCTTGTAGGCAGTCCCCAGACACCACTCAGCTCCAAACAACACAAACAATGCTTTGTAATCACTCAAACAAGTAAAAAAAATGACTGTTAAGCATTCAGGAACAAAGAGGAGACACAGCATTAATGTCTTTGACCTCATCTCATCACTTTTCACTGCTGACTGTCTGTGGTTACTCAAATATGTACTTTGCGTCACCACAGAGTGATGTTAATGTATAGAGAAATGCAGCAAAGGACATAATGAATATGTTATATTATGCAGGCTCTCAGTACTGTGTTAATAGGCTTGTTGATGCATCTTAGAGTTAATGGTAGCAGGGCAGAGTTGACTCTTCTAAAAACTTTTCTAAACACTTTCCACTTGCACAGCAACATAAACAACAAAAAACGAATTATGTTGCTTGCAACTGCAACTCAGCATCCTCAGTTACAAAGTATTGTATTAAGCCCACATGTTAAACATGATATAATGTTCCTTTATAATACATTTGACAGTCACATTTACAGCCCAAAGATGCACAGATCGAACAACGGGACGAAAATCACCTGGTCCTTAAACTGTGGATATTAAGGCATGGTCTCCAAGAATTATCCTCCTGTTTTTGTATTGAAAGAAGTATCGAGTGTTGTGTTGAAGTTTATAATCTTCGTATTGTGACAAACAGGTATGGTCTGCGTTTTCAGATTGCAGCCAAGTGAATGTTGGCTTTGTTGGGTCACAGTTGTTTAACTTGCTTGAGCCACTTTCTACTGGCCAGTTGAAAGAAGGTACCAAGTCATTGTTTCTAAAGTCACAGGTAAGTGACTTTTTTTCACTCAAGTCCCAAGTCCTAAACTTTAAGTTTTGAGTCTGAGACAAGTTATAGTACATGGTCAACAAATGTAGTGGTAACAACAGATCAACGATGGTTTAAATTGACAAGAACCAGACGTTTGACTGAACTTATGTATAGAAAAAGTAGTGCTGACATTGCACTTTCATAGAAGTGTATGGGGGAAGGTAGTGTGTTCAAGTCAAAGTGAAGTCACAAGTCATCGTGAATGTCTAAGTTTCCAGTCTTTTTCTATTTTGTCAAGTCTAAAGTTACACAACTCAAGTCCACACCTGGTTGCTGTAGTAGTCTACTGTTCCTGGTGAAGTTCCCTTGAGCAAGACAGCCCACTGACCAATGATAAAACAACATGTTTTATAAGAACCTAAAACTTTGCATATTTATAACTACAAATTTCATTAGTCAGTTATTTTTAAGACTACTTACTTAATATTAGGGCTATAACCATAGTTATTATTTTATCATCTAGTCCATCAATAACTTTTTCACTTCACTATATATGACAAAGGCCCTTTACAATTTATTATAAAGACCCAAATGACAAAAATAAATAAATTAGGAAGTTGTGTTGACATTCCACTTAAACAAGTAGTAAATTATTAGAATTGTCAACAAGCCTTGAGGCTTCTTCTAAATGCACAAAAATCTGTCATCTTTTAGTTCCAACCTCATAAAACTTCCACATGAAAAACATATCTGACTGGCCCGAATGAGGCCTGCTGTCACCCTCTAAAAACTGTCATGAGGCTATGAGGCCAACTTTTTGATGCAATGTCAATACGCCAATAATGTAAACAACGTCCATTTCCTGTTGCAATGCCAATGTCAATCTCTGCCCTGCTCTCACACAGAGTGGAGGGAAAATCTGGTGGAGAACAAAGCAAACTCTGTGTCCTGTGCCCTCTGGAGAGCATGACTAAGAGAATCAAACAGCCTGAATCTCACTCTTATTAGCCTGGAACTGTGACAGACGGGACACAAATCCAACTTTAGAAGGTGGACATGTGCACCAATCTAGCCATTGGACATAATAAACAGCTCACATGAATGAAAAAGTTGCACTAAGCATGGTTGGAGCCCTAAAGTAGAAGCTCTGGATCACAGCATCACATCCAGTCTTCAGATGCAGTCACAACACTCGTTCCTGCTCCCCTAGTATGCACTGAATATCCACAGTGGAAGTCTAAATAAGGCCATGTGCTGTTTAATCATGCAGGTTACTGGAGCCTGAACGGGTCTGCATGCTGCATTAGACTTGATTTTCTGCAGCATCTCTGCCACGCACTGCACGCAGGCACTCTTTCTCGCACGCACTGCCACTGTAGTCAGTTTCTGTGCTAATAAGTTATCATTCCCCCAAAACCACCTCCTGCTGCCCCCCCACCACACACCCTCCCCTCCCTGTAGTGCACTCACTTGCTGCACAACTGCGATTGCAGAGAAACACCAGCAAGCAGTCGAACAGTGCAGTCTGGAGAGGGGATACACACACACACACACACACACACACACACTCACACTCCTGCGTGGAGGCACACGCACAGAAATGCAATAAAGTCTTTCTCTAGCACCCCCAAACGCGCACGTACACACGCAGAAAGCAAGAGAGGAGACACACACACACACACACACACACACACACACAACAAACTCACCAGTTGGGTTCTTGTTTTTCTTGAGGCTCCTGCCACAAAGACACTGCAGCATATGCGATCCTTTGCTGAAAATGTTGTTCCAAATAAACCGCATGGATTTGGCCGAGACGGGGGAGGAGGAGGAAGAGGAGGAGGTGGAGGAAGAGGAGGTGGGGGACGAGAGGCGCTCCGGATGCGGCAGCCTAAAATTCACCCACCGCATGGGGGCTGGTCCGCCCCCCTGTTTGCATGCCAGCAGAGCCGGCCAGCTGTTGGGCTCAGTTCGGCGGTGCTTTGGCCCCCCAATCTGCACCATAGACAAGAATATGAGCAGGAAGCCCGGCTCGTCGCCCGGTTTCTCGCCCGGTTCCTCCACAAGCCCAGAGACCAGCACGTATTCCGCGTCGACGTCGTCCCCGTGCGGCAGGAAAAGAGCAACCGCTGCGGCGCTTTTCTCCGCGGTCTCCGCCTCTGGCTGCCCCAGCGGCCGGTGGTCCTCAGCGGCGGAGGATAGGTCGCTGCTGCTGCCGCCCGGCCGCCGCGGCGTGAAAAGCCCCCGAGCGCTCCTCTTCAAATGGCGTCGTCTGCCGCGCGGCGCGGGGAGAGGAGCGGCAGCGGCGGACAGGCATGCGGCGGCGCTAGCGTGAAGTCGGCGGTACGCGGCAGCTGTCGGCTTCTGCACAAAAAACCATTGCATATTAGTGGGGATCGCAGGGGTCGGTGCGTCCGTCCGTCCGGGAGGGAAGGAGGAGGGGAGGGGTGCGGATACCGGGTGTCCGTCAGCAAGTCGGTGGCATCCCTGTACCAGCAGGCTACAGCAGACAAGTACTGCAGCAGGGGGGCTCCTTTCCAAACACACACACACACTCGCTCAGACACACACACTGCACTGGGTCTCTGGTCTGTGGTCAGTGGGAGCGCATGCTGCGCTGGACTGGACAGGTGAATCACTGCAGGGAATCTCTGCACTTATCCCACTCTGTGTTTTCCTCTTTAAAAAGTCCTTATGAATATTTGATCCGCGTTTCGGCCTCCACTTCTCAATAATCCATAAGCTCCAATGCGCCAAGATACTGCTGCTGTCTGTCTGTCTGTCTCCTCTTCCTCTCCTCTCTCCTCCTCCTCTTCCTCACCTTGCTGATGGAGAGAAGCTGCTGGACTGTGGCTCTGCTGTCTCCACTACTCCAGAAACTAGATGGAGAAGAAGAAGTAGGAGAAGGAGGAGACCGGGTCCGGGTCGTGGTCCTCTCGCGCTCCTCCGGTGTTTCAGCGTCTTCTTCAGCAGCGCTCGAGACGACCGACGGCCGGTGGGGCGCGAGGAGGTGCATTGACTATCTATACCCAACCAGCAACAAAGTGGGAGCAATTACACCAAACTCCTATTCCGGTTGACACCTTCAAAACAAAACATCGAAAAAAACTCTTGCTTGAGCACACTCTTATTTACATCTGGGGATTTCTCTCTTTTTCCCTTTCATGTAGCCTAGTATATATTTTTTCCTACATTTTACTTAATTTAATTTAAGTGCATTTGTGGCCATGTATTTTTATAAAACTGACCACACTATAATGTGTCTCTCCTTTTCTCTTTCATATAGCCTAGTCGGGCAACTTAAATGCTGGAGGGGGCCACAATTTTTCATCGACACTACCACAGGGCCACATATAGGACCGTGCACTTTAATCAGATATGATGAAACTGCAATTTTAAATATGTTTATAGAGCAGTAACTTAACATATTTCATGCTCAAATGCATGTATAGCAGAAAAATAGGAATACAAAACGTTTGAAGCAAATAAAAAAGAACCACTTACTGTGATTTTTTTTTCAGTGCAAGAACAGCAGACCAACATTAATTGCAAGAAGTAATTTTGTGCATTTTTACACTGCACTTTTAAGATTTTCAGGGCCACTTCAAGTGAGGATGAGGGCTGTATGTGGCCCCCGGGCCTCCAGTTGCCCATCCCTGGCCTAGTCTATATATTTTTTTCCTACATTTTTCTTTATTTAAGTGCAGTTTTGTCCATGTATTTTTATAAAACCTTGTTTTTTTAAATTGACCACACTTTCATTTACATCTGGGGATAATGTTTCTCTCTTTTCCTCAAAACAATATTTCATTTTATTTTCATATAGCCTAGTATATTTTTTGTGCATTCTTTTTATAAAACAGACAATTTAGCAAAGAAATACTGAGAAATGTGGGGTAAATCAAAACTAAAATCGAATCTGCTCATCTTCGAAACAGAATAAAAGCACATGTATCAGTAATAAAAAATAAACAAAAAATACAAAAGCCAACTATCAAGGAACTATTTGCAAAGTTTGCACTATTAATGTACGTGACTTTGTACCTGTAAAAGTCTGGTTTGCCCTCGACTTTTGTTTTGAAGGAACCTCACCTCCGGTTTGCCCGTGCAGCTTGATGCAGCTCTACTGAGAGCAGCTGCTTGCAGTTACGCAGACACGTGGTTCCCACACCGTCAGTATCTGGACTGACTGGATATAAATCGTAACCGGCAAGATTTGGGGAAGGGGGGTGCCGAGGTGGCGTCACTAATATGGGAACGAGATCACCACAAACCTTTGTCTCTTTTTACTGCTGTTTTACGAGCGCGCCCTGGTTTGTATCAGATAGGCGTTGCTCCAAACTCCGTTAGAAAATCTGGCACTTTAATGCCGCCTTCTCTGTCGACAAATGCACACACCTGTTGCACGACTCTCTCCAACACTGGGTTCTTCTGGCCACTTCGGCTACAGAAACGGTTTATGACACAGCACGCAATCTGAATTAATCTTTTAGAATTGACTGTTTTTTCCGCATTTTTTGATTATTTTTATTAAATGATTAGAGTTGAAATAACGCTGAATTAAGGGCTGCTTGGTGTATTTCATATGTACTGAAAAGAAATTATTAAAAGCTTGCCTCGGCTGTGCAGACAGTGTTATTGCGGGTTGAAACGCAGCTGAAAAATCCTGCAGTGTTTTCAGAGGAGCGAGCTGGCGCTGTCCATAGTGCTGAATCCACAGGAGCTCACAAGTGGACAGCTGAGTTATCCTGGTGAGCATTCATGCACTGGGAAAATGTAAAGCTATCTTTTTGCAGAGGAATAATGCGTTTATTATATTATTTTTATAATTTAATCATCTGTTTACTCCATGTCCATTGCTTAAATGCATTTTTATTTTTGTCTGAAGGTAATTTCCTTGTTTATTTGTGTTATTTTATTAAGCACAAGTCTGCAATGTTTTTTATATTAAAATGTTCTACTAAATAAAGTTTAAAAAATGTTAATCATACATGCAGGGGCGCCTCTAGGGATATTGGGCCCCATGTGATACAAATGATAATATATCCTGAAATATAATAATATTCATTATAACATCAAAACTCATCAAAATGAGTTTTTCTTATGCTCTGAGCCATGCATCTCAACTTCAGCTCCACTTACAGACACAAATCTTACCAGTTTTATTCCTAACTATATTCTGAAGGTTTTTTTCAACGGGGTTTGTCTATATATAATCATATTGTGATTTGTAGAGCATTTTGTTCCTAAAATTTGTGACATAAATTGACTTTTTATGGATCTTGACAGTAATTCCTGATTTATGAAATGATAAAAGGAGATATCCCAATTTCCTTTTGTAAAAAAGCTTTGTATCTAATATATCGACAAAATAAAATAATTTTGAAATCAGCTTTATCCAATGTTCAGATTTATGTCCTGGAAATATATGCCAATTAGTGCATATTTAATCAGTCCACACCTCATTTGCATATCTTAACATACAAATTCAGAAAACTTGTAATGCAAAAAAACATTGTCTTAATAAAAATTACAAACTGGGGAAGTTTCATGGTGATATCTATAAGTTAAAAAATGACCCTATCCACCTGTTGTGTCCCTTAATACTAATAACTAGCTTTCTGATTTATCCTCATTCTACTACAACATGAGTTATAGAGTCTCAAATGCTTTAACTGAACTTACAGAGAAACACACAATGAAGTCCCTTAGAGCATTTTCTTAGAGCCTTTTAAAACACACCATCCATTCTCTAGATAGGTTTGTGGCTCATTTGCCTGTGATTCAGTCCATTTCTTAAGCTAAACCCTCAAAACAGCAGTTTTACTGAGGAACGGGAAACGACTTTCATGTCTAAAGTGCCTTTGATGTTTGCAGCGTAATAAAGTCCTCTCTCTGCGCTGGTAGAAATAAACCTGAGGAAATTAAACATAGCAAGAAGCTGTGCACTCACAACAAGAAGTCGACTGTGAAATGTCTTATCAGGTAAGGTTCAGGTATGTGTTTAAAACTATACAATCTCCATTAATATATACGTTTCATTATATCAAAAAGGTACCACAACTATTTAAAAAAGGTTCCTTAAACAATATTGGCATTGTCATCACATTATAATTTTCTTCTGATAGAAATATAACATATTTTAAATAAATGTTCAATATAATTAAACCAACAGGAGAGAGGGGTCCTAGTTGCCACCTGCATTAAAAAGAAGAGGAGGAATATAAGAGGTCTGTATTATGGAACTGGATAGTATGGCACCACTCAGCCTGTGGTCACTCCCAGTAATAAAGCAAAAATTCCCCCTGCAACCCAAAAATGATTTCCCCAGACACCATTATTGTAAATGATCCTCTGTAAAACTGTTGGCAGGATGAGTAGGGTGAATTATGTCTCTATTATGAATCATCTAGTATGAATTTTTGATCCATGGAGGTTTTATAGATGTGGCGTCATCACAATGTCTACGGGCCAATCAAGTTCTAAAAATACATCAATGAGTCTACTAGTGAATAAGCAAAATGCTTATTTACATGTTTGCAACCTCTACTCACAAACTCTCCTGTCCTCTCCTCTCAGCTCTGTGTAAACTGCCTGCGGTTCTGTCTGATTTTCAGTGAACATTTGTCACGTGATCGTCCGTTTCAGCAGATTTAATTATGGCCTCACAGTGTCACAGAGGAGTGCAGAATTTAATGTTTTTAACAGGATCTAGTTATTCCAAACAGATAATTTTTGGTGATGTTTAAATGAGACATGTAGAATAAAGTGATTTTGAAAGAAATATCACAATTTTAAAGCTTCGTTTTGGCTCAATGGAAACCTTTGTTATCTATGTAATCTAAGAGCCGAAAGCGGAAAGGTCAAATTCCAACGATAATGCCCAATTTCACAGTATCTTTCTATGATAAACTGTTTATTTTTCGTGATTTTTTTTAAAGAAAACATACTTTTCAAACCTGGGTTGGTGGGGTTTAGAGGTTAATAATAGGTCTTGGATAGAGTCTGACAACAAGTAACTTAACAACTGTATCCACCAAGGACTCTTGTATTTCAGAGTGATCATTTCAAGCCATCTAAATCTGACAATCTGTCTTTATGATATGGTATTACTGGATGTTTGCAAGTGCTATTTTCTAAATTCTGCACCGCTACAAATGACTAACACCAAACTTCCTGGAATAGACATCACTCTCAGCTGCATTGCAGCATCTGCAAATGAGTCCAGGATAACGGTCCTCACAAACACCATGTCTCCTGCTCATTTAGTCATGTATAGTCTGACATTTAAATCAAAACAAGCACCACACACACACATAAGAGGTACACGTGACGCCTGGTACACTGTGTATGTGTCTTTTATATGCGGTAAGTAGTATAGCTGGAAGAGGACAAAAGAAAAATGAAAGGAGTGAGGGAACACAGAGAGAGGTGTGAGGGGAAGAAAACAAAATGGAAAAAGAAGGAAATGTGAGGAGATGTTAGCAGCCAGTGGGGATTCATAAAATAAACCAGAGACTTTCAGTTTCAATTAGAGCACTCAGGGAGATCATTTACACCAGAACAGCTCTACTCGTTTTTATCTGATTTCATTGGTGTAGCTAGAAAGTTCATGTCCCCATGAGAGCAATTCTGTCTCCAATAAAATGTTCATTCATTATTTAACATGAATGTTACCTGTTGCTTCTCTTCTCTACCACCATGGAGTATGCAATTGAAACATTTTATAGGTTTTATATGTTAAATAAATAAGTTTGTTGTTGTACTCACCTGTCTGAAAGTCCTCCTTCATACAGTCCACTGACCCTCTCTGGTCCCAGTGTAACCAGTCCACTCAGCTTCTCTGGTCCCAGTGTAACCAGTCCACTCAGCTTCTCTGGTCCCAGTGTAACCAGTCCACCTGGCCCTTCTGGTCCCAGTGTAACCAGTCAACTCAGCTTCTCTCGTCCCAGTGTAACCAGTCCACTTGGACTTTCTGGTCCCAGTGTAACCAGTCCACTTGGCCTTTCTGGTCCCAGTGTAACCAGTCCACTCAGCCTCTCTGGTCCCAGTGTAATCAGTCCACTCAGCCTTTCTGGTCCCAGTGTAACCAGTCCACTCAGCCTATCTGGTCCCAGTGTAACCAGTCCACTCAGCCTATCTGGTCCCAGTGTAACCAGTCAACCAGGGTCAACAGTTGGAGTTATTCCTATACAAGAAATATGAAAATAAAATATTGCTGATCTGAATATTATTAAACAAACCCTAACCCTAAACAAATGATAATTATAATAATAAATTAAGTTGCTCTTTCAGCTAACTTAATTTATGTATCTGTAATGTGTGTTTTCATTTACTCAAACAACAGAGGAATTAAAGTCACAAAACTTACTTTCAAACAATACATGCCATACCAGTCAACCTAATTAAGCATTATAAACTTAAAAACAGTCCATAAATAACTCACATCCATCCTGTCTTTGTTCTGGTTGGTGGTTTGGAGGGAAACAGTCTTGTGACACACCTGACTGAGGTAGAAGTTCTGTAGGTGGCTCCACCCCGCCAAAAAAATATTAGCATTTGCAATTAAGCTAGGACCAGCATGCACCTTGTTGAAGCGATGACGTAAACTACGTCACTTAGCGTGCTCGCCAGGTGCTGCGTCACTTTATTTTGATTCCGTAATTAAGGTACACACTGGCAACTTATTTGTAGATTAATCGTGGATACTATTATGTGTTATTTCTAACTTTTTCAAAAGTTTTGTTTGTTCCTAAAAACGTTTAATCATTAATGCAAATTAATTCAATTAAGGCCTGATTTTCATGTTTAAAAAAATAAACTGAGCTCACCTAAAACAAGAGCTTCAGCAAAAAAAAGCTATTAAAACTGTGTGCTCTAGATATGCTTTCATTTAAATCATTTTCTATGTATGTTCACCCCTGTCATGATTTATTTTGAATATATTTTCTTTTTTTTGGTAACTTTTTTTTTTTAATTCAAGTTTGTCCCTTTTCCCCTTTTATATATATTTATCTATGTATCTGTTTAAATCTAAGTGTTACTGCTTATTTATGTTTATTTATATTGCTTATTGTGCTGTGAACTGATCTCAAATTGTTTAAAAAGAAGAAAGATGAGCTTTTCAAAATAAAATGCCTTATTCATTCAAAAGCATGAATGGCATCTGTTTTACCTTCCCCTTATGAAATACTTTGTACTTTTTAAACATAACGTAAGTAACCTTAAATGTAAAACCTTTTTAGTTACTGTTGTTGGTTTGAATCCCATTTTTTTTTACCTTTTATTTTACAATTTACTTTAAAATTGAGTGGATTTATATCTGCTGCCAACAATCATCAATCAGAAGACAGCAGCCTTTGCTTCTGAGTGGCAGGTTTGAAGTGAATGCCTGTCGGACCATGTAGTGGACATCAGGCTATTGAGAGGTGGCTTAGCAGTAAGCCTGATGATGTATTGATCTGTTGGCTGCAGCTCCCACAGAAAAACATAAAATGGACTGCCTCCAGGGAATATCATGTAACTGCCCAGTTAGCCACAGAATAGACTGCAACACTAGTGCTGATGGACAAAAATATAATTAAAAAAATAGAAATTATTATCCTGTTTTGCAAGGCTTCATATTAAATCTGATCCACTGTGATTAAAAAAAATCATCATGATAAAATTCTTATCTCAGTCATAACAACCGAACCAACCCCATTTAAAAATCCTATTTGACCCTAAACCCTAATTTTAAGAACATCTCTTATAATGCAACACATCCAAGCACATGAGCGCAGATCACCGTAGTCGTACTCCACCTGCTGGTTAAAAAGGAAAACTACAAGCACATGAAAAACTTGTTTCTACTTTTTAAACTGCGTTTTCAAAGCTGATAAAACACCAAAATCTTAATAAATAGCTGCTAAATAGCCATATAAGTTGTTGATTGAACATAAAACAATTAAACATTCTATATATGTATATACATTTGTCAGTTGATAAACTAATGTAATTATATATAATATGAAAATATGTAGTCTAAATACAGGGGAAATACCCTTGTCACAATGCAATGAATAAGATAATAATCTTGGTTTTTCTGAATGAATAAGATATGAGATAATTGTCTCAGAATTCTGAAAATGTTTTCATTGGGAAATAATTAAAAATTAGGTAATGATTTGAGCTTTTTCCACGTTAATTAGGTAATTAATTGAAATGTTTTTTTTTAAATGTCTTTATTGTAAAACATCTGAATTAATAACAATAATTATCACATAATTCTGAGAAATGTCTTCCTGGGTGAAAAAAAAAATAATGGGGTCATTATCTGAATTCCTATAATAACTTTCCAATGAATTCAGATTTTTTTTCTCAAAGCTACTGGTTTTGTCCCCAAAATACTCAATGATAAAATAATTGAACATTTTGACCAGTTGTTTCACCAATGACCGGAGGGGGCAGTAGTGCGCCCATTAATCGTCTACTTTGCCTGAAATAACATCAACGAAGAAGAAGCGATAGTTGACAGTTTACCAGCTGGACAGTTGACAACACCGGGAGGCGATTTCAGTCAGTCGGGTAACTTTACACCATTAGTTTACACATAATAGACGTGGTTGTTTTTACTGTTAGTGATATTGTAATGAAATATCTTTGTCTGTCTGTCTCTTCTCAGTTGACTCCTTGTCATGGAGCGATGCTTTAGGTAGGAATATCCCGGGAGAAGGCGCTTATAACTAAGCTACTAGCTTCTCGTTTGTTTACCATTTGCTTCAGTGTCAGTTAGCTTGACGTGTTGTTTTCCTAAATGTAAATAAACAGATTTTTTTTTTTACATCTGAGGGCTGTACCAACGTAGCGAGAATTTCTGGGTTAGCAAGCCAGCATATCTTATGATATATGGCTCAATTGTATCTAAACACAACTAGGATTTATTCCAACAGAACTGTAAATATTATGCTCATCGCTTTTTTGAACGTATCTGCAGTTTGTTCTATCATAGGAGTTATGTTTCCCGATTTTAAGTGAAACTAATGAGATCCAACAGCCGCCTATAAGCAAAATTACCTTGAATTGAGTGATGCTTGTGTTGATTTTAGCCCTTTTCAAAGCCATTCTTGCTATAATATGACAATTGTGCATCTTCCATTGCATGCCATGCATCATTTCCATGAGCTAGTTGTGGCTTAAATCATTGATTCTCCAATGCAGTTGAAGAGAATGCAGAGAAGAACCACTGACTTCAGCTTTGCATGTTATTTTAAATTAATCTGTCTCATCTGTCCAATCTGTATTCCGCTGGTTTATGTAATTACAACAACTTTAATGTGGCTTTCTGATTCAATACCCCATTTATTCTCATCTCCTTGATTTTGTCAGCAGGGACCGTTCTGCTCCTTGCTCCCCGCCTCCTCCAGCATCTCCTCCTCCACT